>NC_133620.1:105770798-106105689 GCF_048593235.1 Sminthopsis crassicaudata
CACAGGTAACTCCAAATAATTCTCATGAACATTTGTAATGATGATGTCTTTAAACATGCACATCTCCCATTTCTTTTCTGTTTCATTTCATAGTACACACAACTTCTTTGACATGCCATACTGGGCAATCCTGTGCCAACGTCCCCTATGTTTCACAAAAGTTCTTCATAGAGACCTTGAGATTGTCCTTTTCTTGCTTCTTCTGACCCATAGGAGTCCTTGCATTGTGGGTTTTCCATAAAACATTTTTTTAGGCATTTGACATTTGAGCAATGTGGCCAGCCTACTGGGAATTTGTCCTCTCTGCATTGGAGTTAGAATGCTTATACTGCTTGTTTATTGATGATTCCTGCCTAGCTTAGGGTAAATGGCTGGCCCCAGTCACATGGTTTAATAAACTAGGAGATTATTAAAATTATTATTTTTTAAATTATAATCCACCAGAGTTCCTTTCATATTGATTGAATACTTTTCCTTTCTGTTCTGGCCATTTAGAACTTGTTTTCTGCCCCTCTCTTTGTAACTAAGCATAAGCCTGACTTTTTACTGACTCCTTCCCTTAAAGTCATTGTGTTAAAAATTAAGAATGTACACATATCATAAAGTAGCTATGATTGATCATAGCTTTAAAACATTAGCATGACAGCTAAGTTGCTACAAAAATAAAAAATAATGAGTATTTTACAAAACAGAAAAATTTTGGAATAAATGCTTAAAGTCTACAGGCCTAGAAGGCAGAAAAGAAGCTAAAGCATTGTATTGTCTCTTTGTAGATCTCAGTTCCTACATATTTCAGCCATACCCCTTTCTCTGGGGAATTGAAGAAATGGGGTCTTGGATTGGGGGAGGGGAGAGAGAGAAAGTCAGGGAGGGAGGGAGGGAAGAAGAAAGAGAATGAACTACCATGACTCCAGTCTCAATCTCATTTTGACAAATTCTGGCAGAAAAATCTCTCTTTCCTTAGTGATCTAATTGCCAGCCTTCAATTTGACATACTCCTGCAGCCATGCTCATCCTCTTAGCAAAACCCTGAAAACAGACTCCTCAGATCAATTCTCTCCTTCCTGAACTCTCATAATTCTTCTCTCCAAAATAAAGGAAATATGTGCTGTCCAACCGAAGTCCATGCAGCTAGTCTCCTCCCAGCTCCCAAGCTTGGTCTCCTCCAAACTTATTTATATTGAAGATGCTTCACAATATGGTTAATTCACACATAGATACCAGAGAGTTGACTGGTTCTGGTTGGCTCTTCATCATATTCCTCTTTGGAGTCCCTATTGGATCTTAGGATATTCACCCAACAGTTCTTTTTGGGATAAATCCCAACTCTGCCTTGATAGAAAGGCTTGAAGTCATTCCCTTTGAAAACCTGAGGAAAGGAGTCAAAGAATAAATTCAGAAACGCAAGCTGGCTGCCGAACCAGAGCCAGGTCTTCTATATAGAACAGAATATTTCTATTCAGTGGCAGTGTTTCTGTAACTAATGCAGGGTAGGATACATACTAATCTGTCTCTGCCACTTATTTCCCAGTGTGACAAGTCATTTAATCTCCCCGGTGGTCCCTTCCCCCATCCCTTTCCTCATCTGTAAAATTAGACTAAGTGCATTCTAAGTTTTAAATCTAAATTGTTATGTTGTTCCTGATGTAGCAGTATGCCTCGTACATAGTAGGTGCTTACTAAATCCTTATTGATTTGATCCATGATGCTTTTCTTTTCCCTGGTTCCCATAATATTCCCAAGGAATGAGAGAGAGCTCAGAGAGAAAGTGGTAGAAATTATCTTTTCTAGGCACTTTCCATGCAGATCCCTAAAGTAAGGTAGAATTTATGATTTTAGAATCAGACATACACATTCTGAGCTGGGATTTACTCTTTGACTCTGAGTGAGTCAGTTAACAATTCTGGGGTTTGGTTTTCTCAATAAGAGAGTAGTGGACTGCATGATCTCTAATATCCATCCTATCATGTCCTTCAAGCTCTTCTGTTTAACTTTAAAAAACCTTCACCCCCTGACCCCAATCTTTGTTTTTAGCCACATTATACATTATTCCCCATCTTTTATTAGGATTCAGCTAGACTGACCTTCTCTTATGTTCCTCATATATACAATGACAATGTCCTTCATCCCCATGACTGGTTTTGTATTTTTGTTGTTTTTTGCATCCCCATTGCTTAGCATGGTACCTGGCACATAGTAGGCACTTAGTAAATCTGTGTTGATAGATTGATAATGATGATGCCCTTAGATTGTCCTTTGCATTAGGCTTTTATCCTTTTCTCCAAATCTGATAAGAAACTAAAACCAGTCTGAATCTCACTGGTCATCAATAAGTTCTAGGAGAAGCCCCATTTGGTCATTGTTTAGCTTCTGATTCACTCAGATTGAATATAAATAGCAATCATTTCTGCTTTAGTCATAAACTCTCAGAGTCTTCTCTCTATTTATTTAGATTTTTTTTGACTAGGTGAAAAAATAATTTTTTGCCTCAGTTGCTTTCTGGTCTTAATCCCTGAATGGATGTGACCTCAGTCAAATTGAGATCTTTTGAAGACCTTAACTTAAAAAGGCCAATGGCTCCCTTTTCATCCAGGGCCATATTCAGTCATCTTGATCTATATTTTGCTATTGGATCCAGATAGCTCTGGAGGGAAAAGTGAGGCAATGTGATCTTGTGATCTTGCACAGCCTTCCCTCACTTAAATCCATGGCATCACCTTCCTGATGTCATGGTCTTCTTCAAGAAGGAAGGGCAAAGAACAATAACCATGTCTATTCTCTGAACTTCTGAAGCATATGGAACATGTGGATTTAGCACTGCTGTAATTGCTGTTGGACATTTTTCTCTAATTGTTCCACATGTATAAGTCTTGTTTCCTTTGCTAGACTATGTGAGCTCCTTGTCATACATTAAAATTCTTTTGTACGTTTCATAGTACCAAACACAAGATTGGGCACATTAGCACTCAGGAAATGCTTGCCATTGATTTAAAAATATATTTCAGAGGCTGTATTTTCCATTCTTCTTCCACCCACATGCTCCCACTGCAGTCAGGAAAATTAATTCTAGTCTAATGGCTTAGATTATGAGCATCACAGGTTATTATCAGCAAAATTCAGGACAGTGAAAACTTTAGAGGTGAGTAAATTAAATTAATTGTACTTATCTTTGCACTTAGGATCATAGATAAGTCATCCAATCCAATGGTGTCAAAGTTAAACAGAAGCAGGATCACTAATCCATATATAATGATACCTATAGGTTGAATATTGACTTAGTTTTAAAATGTAATGTTATTTTTTCCCCATTCATAGTATTTTTTCCAATTACATTTAAAGATAGTTTTTAACACTCATTTTTTTTAAGATTTTGAGCACCAAACTTTTCTTCCTCCCTTTCTTACCTCAATCCAAGATAGCAAGCAATCTGACATAGGTTATACATATATAATCATGTGAAGTGTATTTCCACATTATCCATGTTATGAAAGAAGAATAAGAACAAAAAAATCATGAGAAAGAAAAACAAAAAACAAAAAAGAAAATAATATGCATTCAGTTCTTCTTCTGGATATGGGTAGTCTTTTTCCATCATAAGACTTGTAGGATTATTTTAGCTGAGAAGAGATGTCCATCATAGTTGGTCATCACACAATGTTGCTGTTACTGTGTACAATGTTCTCTAAGTTCTGTTCACTTCACTCAGCATCAGTTCATGTAAGTCTTTCCAGGTTTTTCTGAAATCTGTCTGCTCATTGTTTCTCATAGACAATAGTATTCTATTACCTTCATATACCACAACTTGTTTAGCCATTCATCAATTGATAAGCATCTCCTCAATTTCCTAAAATGTAGTTTTATAGAATGTTCTATCATATTTTAATTTTGTTCAATATTTCTTAATTATATTTTAATCTAATATGAGTGGGTTTGAATTTACAGGCTTGACACTTCTGATTTAGTCCATGCTACTTAATTTATAGATAAGGAAACCAAGGCTCAGAAAAATTAAATGATTTGCTCAAAGTCACCCCAATAGTAAGCGACAAAGCCCAGAATTCAAACTTAGTAATTTGACTTCAAATTCACAATGAATTTTTCTGTCCCACACTTTTTACTTACCATGTTATCTCCCTTGGCTTCATTATCATGACTAACTCTATCTTGAGGCAGCAAAGATGATGCGGTGGATAAAGTACCAGGCAGTGGTCAGGAAGATCTGAATTTAAATCCTATTATTTACTAACTGTGTGATCCTGGGCAAGCCATTTAGCCAATGTTTGCTTCAGTTTTCTTATGTATAAAATAGGAATAATAATAGCACGTACTTCTCTAGGTTGTTTTGAGAATCCAATGAGATCATCATTGTAAAATGCTTAGTGCAATGCCTAGCACATAATAAATACTATATTACTCTTAGTATTTTTGCTGTTCAGTCATTTTTCAGTTGCTTTCATCTTTTTGTGACACCATTTAGGGTTTTCTTGGCAAAGATGTTGAAGTGATGTGCTATTCATTCACTTTACTCATAGATTTAAAGCTGAAAAGGACCTTAGTGGCCATCTGGTCCAACTCTAATCATTTTATTGATTAAGGAAACTGAGAGAATGGCTTGACCCAAGTCATATACATAGTAAGTAGCAGACTTGAACTTCAATTCACTGATTCCAAATCTACTTTATTTTCTATTATATCATACAACCTGTTAGAAGGAAAGGGAAATAATCTGCAATTTACAAGTAAAGAAGCTTGGATTCAATTCCTAAGAAAATTTTATAATGTTCTATTAAGAAAAGAGTTAATGAATATCTAATTAAGAAAGTGATAATCACAAATAAAATGGTTTCATCAAAAATATAGTATGCCAGGCTAACCTTATTTCTGTTTTTGGAGAGGTTACTAAGTTACTGTGAGTATTGTTACTGTTTACTTAAATTTTAATAAAGTAATAGATAAAGTAACTGATGTTATTCTGATGAGTATTGTTACTGTTTACTTAAATTTTAATAAAGTAATAGATAAAAGTAACTGATGTTATTCTGATGAAAAAGATAGAGGAAATGGATGATGATATACAGCTAAATTGATTCGGAACTTGTTAAATGACCGAACAAAGAGTAGTCATTAATGTTTCCATGTCAACTTAGAAGGAGGATGTGTCTCAAGGATCTATTCTTGTTTAACATTTCCATCATTGATTTGGGAAAAAAAAGGCATATTTTAAAAATTTTCTTATAACATAAAACTAGAAGGGATAGCTAACATACTGGATGACAGGATTTTTAAAAAAAACTTGATAAGTTAGAGTATTAGGTTGAAGATGATAAAATTTAACACCTATAAATGTCAATTTTCACATGATTTTGAGAAATTCACTTCATAAATACAAGATCGGAGAAGTATGACTAGACTGAAGTTCATCTGAAAAAGATTCAGGAATTTTGTCTCAATTGGGACAGTTGGGTGGTGAAATAAATAGAGCATTGGTTTGGAATTATGGAGACTAATCTTCATGAGTTCAAATTCAGCCACTGACACTTGCTATGGTCCTGGGAAAGCCACTTAACCCTTTGTTTCCTTATCTGTCAAATGAACTGGAGAAGGAAATGGCAACTCACTCCATTATCTCTGCCAAGAAAATCCAAATGGGGATCACAAAGAGTTGGACACATTGTGCATACATTGTAATAGAAATGACATTTAAAAATATGTATTACCATATGTTTTACTGCTGTATCCCAAGGACCCTGTGACCTTTCCATCTTGCAGCTGAGAAAGCTCAATATATTGTTTTCTTTTTTAGAATATGAGCTTCTTGAAAACAGAAAACAGAGATACCTTGCTTTTCTATTTGTATTTAGTCCAATGGCTTGCACACATTTAACAAATGCCTTTTCATTCATTCAAATGGAATGTGCTCCCACTTGGGGCCCAAGAGATGGCATCTTCAGCTCCAAATCTGCACTCCCTCCCTCCCAAGTATGTATGACATGAGCATATTAGGAAGTTGGTTATCCTCTTCCCCTCCACAGCTTGGACCTACATCATCAGTGCTATGCTAAATTAGGATCTTTTGTGATTCAGAATAATCCTCTTTGATGGTTTATTAAGAAAAATGTCCGAGTTAAAGAGCAGGAAAGTTCCCAGATTTTTTTTTTTTTTTTTTTTTTTGGGAGGGGTGCTTCCTATCTAGGCAATGTAGTAATATATGGGAGTCTGCAGTGATTGGACTTTCCGGGGAAAGAGGCAGCAATAGTGGCCTGAATCCTTGGAGACTTTCTAAGTAGCCTGAGGTTTTTTCTGAATTGTTTTAAGGCAATTATATCAGTTCTCTTCCTCCACCTTATTTCATTTTCCTTCTTCCTCTTCTCTGTCTTTTTCTCTATCTGTCCATCTCTTTTTGTCTCTGTCTCTGTCTCTGTCTCTGTCTCTGTCTCTGTCTCTGTCTCTCTCTCTCTCTCTCTCTCTCTCTCACACACACACACACACACACACACACAGACTCTGCAGGGGAATTCCTCCCTCAATCCTGTGATTCTGTCTGTGCTGAGATTTGGAAAAGGGAGTTTATGAAAGAGGAGTCACTTTCTGGGCAGGACCCAAGAGAGATAACTAGTATCCTCTTACAGTCTCCTTGTCCAGCCAGTTCTGTGAAGGCATCTTTCATTCCAACTTCTTTCACCTTCTACTCTTTCTCTCCTGGGATGACTATGCTAAAATTGTTCAGAAATTGTATCTTCTTTTAGCAGCCCCTTTCCCTTTTGGGTGCAACTTTCTGTTCAGTTTTCTAATCATGCTATCAGGGTTGTCACAATGCTTGCAATCTGAAGATGTGGTATGCTGCACTTGCCTCCAGAAAGTGACATCTGACTTGGCTAATGTCAATCAATAGCTACATATTAGTCGACTGTGCCTGTGTTGACATTTCTGTGCCAGTCAACTCCAATTCTCATTAGAGTCTGTTAGCTTGGTAAAAAGATCGAAAATACCAACAATTCACCTTATGATCTAAAAGTATCAACAAAGTCCAAATGATCATTTGCCAAGCTCCTCAAACTCCCTTTTAATATAGCTGCTGCCTTTTCTGGAGGCTATCAGTTAAATAAACAAATCATTTGCTTGTGAATAGAAGTATTAATGAAGAGTCTGCAAATTTGCTAATCATTAATGGACTTTAAATTAAAGCAACATATGGAGTTTGGAATGACTATCATTTATCTATCACTCTTTCTGGCTGGCTGTCAATCACATACACATTTGGTTCATGTTATAATCATATACTTGGTCCCCCAGGGGGCTGACAGTCATTTTGTGATTCATTACTTGCTTCAATGTATTAAGGATCTATGATTTTACTGGTGGCTGTATTGGAGGAAACCAATCTTAATCACAAGCTGTTCGTTCTGTGTCTTCATGATTTACCATGGCCAAAAATATTCATCACCTGGTGGCCAATCGTTGGTGAATAAGTCTTTCTGACTGACTACCTAAGTTAGTTACCTAAAGACAGACACGTCATTGGGACCTATACTAGAATCTCCTCTAGCCAACTTAACTTTTCAGTGAATATTTTAACAAATGCCATTTATTTGCAGAAAAGTCAAGTTTAATCAACAAACATTTGTTAAGAGCATATTTTAAATAAGCATTTTGGGAGATAACAAAAAAACCAAAAAGATCCAGTCTTACACCTCTGGGAAGGTACAGTAAGGTTAGATTATAATCTCCTTGAAAGCAGAGATTCTTTTTTTTTTTGTATATACAGTGTCTGGACATGTTGTTGCTCAGTTGTGCCCAATTTTACCTGACTTAATTTGGGGTTTTCCTTGACACGGATTTTGTCATCCTCATTTTTCCCCCTTCATTTTATACATGAGATTTTAGAAACTGAGGCCCAAAGAAGCTGGTCACTTAGGTAACAAGTTAACACTTAAAAACACTAATTTGGAGTCAGGAGCCACAGGCTTGAATCTCTAATAGCTCTGCTACTTATGTGAACTTGGACAAATTGCTTAATCTTTTTCATTGATATCTATGAAATGAAGTGAGAAAGTTAGATCAAGGGATATAAGGTTAGATTTTTGGGGATCTGGGAAAATGGTTGAGAAAATTATATCTTTATTTTTACTAACTTCTAGTTGAAATTTGACATTTTGTTCAGTTATCTAAGAACATTATTCTGATAAAAGATTCAAAAATTTCACCAAATTACTAGAGGTTCCATGTCACAAATAAGATTTCCCAAAGTCCTCTCTAGTTGCAGCATGTAAGATCCTGTCCCATTTATGCTTGTTATTTGGTTCATAGATATTTAGCAATTAGAATCCAAACCCAAGTCCCATTCCAAATCCCTTTTATATTGCCTAGTTATCTTTAGCTCACTATTTTTTAACATTCCATCTTCCATTTTGATTCCCTTGGCTTTCTACTGCCACTATAACCACTTACCTTTGGCATAGTTAAAAATATATGAAAAAAGTGGGAGAAGATACTGATCATTTCTTCACCATATCTTTAGGAGAAGGAAACCAGAAGAAATATGTTTTAATTAAAACAGGAAGTTTATTATTAGTAAAAGTGGTCAGAGTATGGCTGAACTTAAGCATTTGCTTGAATCATGTAATGACAGAGTCTCCTGATATCTTCATAGTGGCTAAAATTTCACAAATAAAAATTCATTTCTTTAGATTCTAATTCACTTATTTATTATCTATTTATTCATTCATTTATTTAATTAGTTTATTTATTTTACTATTCATTCATTCACTTATTTAGTTTATTTATTTATTATAAAATCTTGAATGACCTATTATAAGTAAGTTTTCCTGGGAGGATGATCATTTATTCTTTAGCACAGAAGAAAAGCTGAGGCCCTGAAAGAGTAAAACACATTGTTTAAAGCCTGAAAATTAATTAGTGACAGATCTGGGACCTGAACTTCAAATTCCTGGTTTCTTGTCTATATAGGCCCATTAGCACAGGCTGAAGCTAACGCGATGGCAAGAATAAGTTGAGAGCTAGTCAAGAGTAAGTCCCTAGGGATGGAATATAAGGAGCCTGTAGAAAGAAATGGCCTCCAGAATGGGGAAATGTATGTTGAAAAGGAAGAGTGGAGGTCACTGAAGATAAATTTTGTCTATTTAACAATTTTGCACTTGACTGTTCCTGGATATGACCTATTTTAGACAACCAAGATATCTGGATAAATTTTAATTAATAAATGTTAAAATATTGGTGTCAACTACTAAGGAAAAGTGTGGAGTCTAAGTCTGCAGTGATCTTCAAAAAGGAACAAATAAAAGAAAATTTTCTATTTTGAATATCCTAGCTATTACTATAATACTAAAAACTAGCATTTTCATTTTTATATGAGTTTTCTGATTTGATCCTCCCAATAATCCTGTGAGATAGGTGCTGCTATCATCCCTATTTTATAGATGAAGAAACTGAGACTGACAGAGATTAAAGTGATCTTACAGTTGGGAAATGTTTGAGATAGGATTCTTTTTTTTAAGCTTTTATTTTCAAAACATATGCATGGATAATTTTTCAACATTGACCCTTGCATAGCCTTTTTAGATTTTTCCCTCCAACCTCCCCCTTAGATGGCAAGCAATCCAATATATGTTATACATGTTAAAATATATGTTAAATCCAATATGTGTAGACATTTATACAATTGAGATAGGATTCTAACTCACTTGGCTTCCTAACTCCAGGTCCAGCACTTTTTTTTCAGGGTTACCTAGCTGAGTGAAGGTAGGAGCATTTGTTTAGCACTTAGGTTCAACCCTTGTCCTCAAGGGTTTATATTTTTTAAGGTTGGGAACTGGGGGAAGAAGGGGAGAACTGGTGCTCACGGTACCTTCTGTAGGCATCCAAAAAAAGACTCTTGTTGGATCTGAACTTGAAAGGAAGCTAGGGTTCTAAGAGTTCAATGGGAGAAAAGAGTGCATTTTTAGAGTGTAATGGGAGAAAGAAGGAGAAACCAATCCAGTCTTCAGCTACAGTAAATAGCCTGGTCTCTTAGAAGGAATTTAGAGGTCCTCAAAGATAAGGAATTGGATCTTTTGAGTGTCATCTTTGTCAGCATAACAAAAACAATAAATATTTATTCAGCACCTACTGAATACAGAACATTATATTAAGAGCTGGAGGAGAGCAGTATTTGCAAAAAGCCTGATGACCTCATAGAGCTCAGGAAGAGACCCTTTCCATCCCTGTCCCCTGCCTTGTGCCTTACTCTGAGATTACCTTCTCATTTATATGTATGCAAGGTGTCCCAAAAGTCTTAGTACAGTTTTAAGCTTTAATAGTTAATGTTTTAATGGTTTAAAACTGCACTAAAAGATCTTTTCTATTAAAGACTGTAGTCTCTTACTATTTAAAACTATGCTATTACTTTTTGAGACACCTTGTACATATTTTGTATGTAGACAGTTATTTTTATGTGCTCTCCACCATTAGAATGAAAACTCCTTAAGGGCAGGAACTCTTTTCTTTGTGAAAGCTCCATTGCTTAGTACAATGCCTGGAATATAGTAAAGGCTTAATAAATATGGTTCTGACTGATTTAGTTGATAAGACATTACTACCTTTAACACATCATTGGCTCACAGATACATTGGGGAGGCTGATCCATCTTGAGATGTATAGTCCATTTCTGAGCATAGTTAATATGGAGCAGCCCTTTCTATTTGATTGCCAACAGTATCCATAAAAATGAGGGTGCCTGGTTCCGATGATCAGTTAATAGAGGATTAATGAGAAGGCTCCTACTGGGGCATCCTAAAACTGGTCTATACCTGGAGGAGAGGCAGGAAGAGTGGGATAGGAGATAGTTATGGACTCCATCCCTTTAAAAGTGACCTCTCAGAGTACAAGGGCTGCCTCACAACAGAGGATTTTTCTCCACAAGTTTACTACTCAGAAAGACGCAGCTCCTCCTGTTATTGGAATCAGACACATCTGGAAGCAGTAAACTTTTCAGCAGACTGAGGAAAAGAAAAGATGTATTGTAAAGGATGGATTCACCTCTGGGACTAATTATTTTTTATATTTCACCCATCACATTTATAATCTTCGTCAGAGCAAAGAGACAATAAATGAACTCATTAAACCCTAGAAAGGTGCTTCTGCCCATCAAGACAAGCTTCTCAACACTGATTTCTGCTGAAAGAAATGTCAGCAATGCCAGGAGTATCCAGAAATAAGGCTAAACCTAGGATGGGTGCTTGGGGCAAAGTGCCCTGCCAAGCTGTTTTCGTTTGAATACTTGTTACTTGTTTGTTATTTATTTATTCATGTATCCATTCATTCTTTCACTTATTTATTTCTATCAATTCATTTGTTTATATCTATCAATTTATTTGAGTTACTGGTGTTATGATAGTAAAGGAGGAAAACAAATCCAAAGGTTTGGAAAAGCAATGAGTGTGAGAAACAGCAAATTGGTCCATTCTTTACTGAGAATTTCCCCAGCTTTGTAATGAGACTACACTTTAAACTCATAGGATGGTTTCCAGAGAAGGTTTAAGCAATTGTGGTCTCATAGACTCATAGAGTTGGAAAGGACTTTAGAGATCTTCTGGATTAGCCCTCTTTACAGGTAAGTAACCTGAGCTTGAACCTGGAGAAGTGAACTAGTTCAGTTTGCTTCTCAGTGGTAGGAACAGCACTGGAGGCTTGATCATATGACTCTCAGTTTGATGTAAACTGTCCCCCTGATCTTTGTCCGGGAAGTGTTGGAAAGGCCCTGATTTGTCCCCTTTAATCTTAGGGAGAAGAATGGTCCTGAGTCTTAAACCCTCTCAGCCTCTGAGAGGGACCCCCACCCTCCTGTTTATAGAAGAAACTCCCAAATAAGTAATCTCCTTCGATTCAATTGGAGATCTTGGCCTGGGGCATGGTCACTGCCCTCTATTGGATTGAAAATCAGTCCCTCAAATTGCTGACCCTAGCTATTGGAGATGAAATGAGAGAAGGTGTTTTTGTCCTCTTCACTGGAAACCTGAGAGATTTTTTTTTTTTTTTGAGAAATAGTATTTTTTTTAAATTTTATTGAAAACTAAATACAAATTTTTTTTAAAAAGTAGAAAAAGAAAGACAGAAAATTAAAACCAAAATAAAACAAAACATTGTCACATGTCCTGCAAAAACATTAGGGATGATTGAAAATATGAAACAATAAATTTCCATTTTAAGAAAGGATATATAATAATAAAAGAGATTATATATTCATAACTATTGATCATTTCTTCCTTGTAGGTTATGCTTTTGTTATCTGCTATGCACTTTTTAATTTTGTTCTTTTTTCCCTCTTTTCTACCTCCCTCTCCATTCCCCAAGCAGGCTATAATTTAGCATGGATACACACACACACACACACACACACACACACACACAGAAGTCTACATATACACATACATACACCTATATTTATATATATACACATATACATACACATTTACACATATGTAGACAACATTAATATGGCTGACATATAATGTAGATTTCTCTCTTGATTGAATCTTTTGTTTGAATTTGTCTGAGATCAATGATCTTTTTTTTCCTAATGAATTCTACTCCTGATACTTGCTATAGTGTTTATGTATATCTCATTTCTTGTCCATGCTAACTCTTTTACTTTAATTCCATTCCTTAACTTGCCTTGCTATTACTTAAGCTCCCCCCTACCCACAGATTCCTCCCTTATCTTATCTCTCCACCTTTGTTTATGCTATTCCCTCCTCCCCTTATTTCTTTATAGATTTTAAAGGATGCTATACCCTTTATAGCTATATGTGTGTATGTGTGTATGGTATGACTATGTGTATGTATATAATGTATTATTCCCTATTTAACCCATTCCTGATGTAAGTTCTCAGAACTACCAGCCTTACTCCTCTATCAAATGCCTCTGTTTATCTTCTGTACCTCATTCATAGAATATAATTATTGTTTTTGTCTTTTCCTAGATGGTTTTTTTTTGAGAGTCAGATCATACTCAGTTGTATCCTAATTTTTCCTTTGAGTACCCAATTATTGATGTTAATCTTAAACATATGATATACATTTCTATATATAAAAAAAAACATAAACAACTTCTTATTGAATCTCTTGAAATTAATCTTTGGCTCTCATGTGATAAATTTTCTATTGAATTCAGGGTTTATTGAGACAAAGTTCTAAAAATCTGTAAGTATGTTGAATATCAATTTCTTTAATTAAATATTATGTTTAATTTTGCTGGATATAATTTTTTGGTTGCAGGCCTAATAGTCTTTTATTATAACTTCTGATAAATCCTGTATAATTCTAATTGTAACTCCAATATATTTGAACATTCTTTATTTGCTTCTTGTAGAATTTTCTTTTTGATCTAGAAGTTTCAAAATTTAACAATAATATTTTTATGTGTAGATCCATGTAGGATCTCTTTGAGGTAGTGATTGGTAGATTGTTTTTTCTTTTTCTACTTTTTTCTTATGTTCTATCACTTCAGAGCAGTTTTCTTTATTTCTTGCATTACTATGTTAAAGTTATTTTTTTTGGTCACAGCCTTCAAGTAGTCCGATTATTCTTTTATTTTCTCTTTTTGATGTTCTCCAGATATGTTGTTTTCCTTATGTTTCACATTCTGTTATATGTTTTCATTCATTATATTTTATTTTGATATTTCTTGGTCTCTTATATCTTCGCTGGTTTCCCCGTGCCCAATTCTAATTTTCTTTTTTTTGTTTGTTTCTTGTTTGGGAGAAGCAATTGGGGTTAAGTGACTTGCCCAGGGTCACACAGGTAGCAAGTGTTAAGCGTCTGAGGTCATATTTGAACTCAGATCCTCCTATCTTCAGGGGCAGTGCTCTATTTACTGTATTATCTAGCTGCCCTTCCAATTCTAATTTTCAAAGAATTATTCTCTTCTTTAAGACTCTAATTCCTTTTCTAGTTGGTTAAGTTTTTCCTCCCATAATCTTCTTGGGTTTTTTTGGATGATTATTTTAGTTTTTCCTCAATCTCTTTCATTTGATTTTTGAGTCATTTTTGAATTCTTTTATAGGTTCTTTCTGGGCAAGGAGCCATTTAATGTTACTCTCTGGGGTAGAAAAGGCTTTTTTTTTTAAATTTCACTATACTTTTCTGAAAATGAACTTCCAGTCTGCCCTCTTCTCATGTCAATAACTATGGTTGGGCTATTTCTTCTTTGCCTATTCCTCTTTTCAAATGAGAACGATTAATGTAAGTACTTCTAATTCTGGGATGAAGGATGGTGACTCTAGCTTCACTTCAGCTCTCTTCTCTGACTTGTAACCCCAAATCAAAATCTCTGCCTGCAGTATTCATGTTCCACTGCTTTTGTAATCAATGGATATGCACATTCTTTCTCATCCAGGAATCATCTCAGAGCACTGGATTTGGCATTCCTAATCAATCAAGGCTACCTCAGTCTTCCCTGACTCTGACCCCCAATTTTCATCCCTGTGAAAGTTCCTTTGGTTCTACTTGAGGTTACCTCCTAACCCAGCTAGCTCCAGGCTTCCCCAGGAGTCTCTTTCCTTTGGTCTTCTCAGGTTGTCCCAATATTCAGTCACCATAGTTCTTTCTCTGGATGCAACTGGGCACTTTTCATCCCAAGTCTATTGAAATTTCCTTGAATCACCACATTTTTTTTAAAAGATCCAAGTCCATCACAATTGATCATCACATAATCTTGTTATTATTGTGTACAATGTTCTGATTCTGCTCATTTCACTCAGCATCAGTTCCTGTAAGATTTTCTAGGCTTTTCTAAAATCAGCCTGATCATTATTTCTTGTAGAAAAATAATATTGCATTACTTCATATACTATAATTTATTCAACCATTCCTTAACTTATGGGCATTTACTCAATTTTTATTTCCTTGCCATTACAAAAAGAGCTGCTATAAACATTTTTGCACATATCTCTCTTTTGACCCCAGGGAAGGGACTATTATGAGGGAAAAGAAGAAACTGAGCAGTATGAGAGCCTAGCTGCCAGGAGCCCTGAACCAGGGTGGTGAGGATATTTGAAAAGCAAACTGTTCCTAAGTAATCTGATCTAGCTCTTGCTGGGGAGAGAGATAGGTAACTTTCCTTCTTCTTTTTTATTTCTCTTTCCTTGGGGAGGGTCAATGCATTTTTGGTCATTTATTCATTTTAAAATAATTTCCTCTTTGAACTTGTTATGTGTTAACAATTGTTATATAAGATTATTTTGTTCTGTAAGCCAGTAAATATGAGAAACTATCAAGGAACTGAAACCCAAAACTATGGAGTTACATCTTTGTGTTGCACCCACCCTGGGCTAGTCCCAAATACTTTTCACTTTTAATAAGTTGGATAAAGATCGCTTTTTAAGATTATTCAATAATCAATTCTAATGGATGTGACCCTTTTCAACAATGAGATGATTCAGACCAATTCCAATGATCTTGTGATGATGAGAGCCATCAACAACCCAGAGAGAGGACTGTGCAACTGAGTGTGGATAACAACATAGCATTTTCACTTCTTATGTTGTTGTTTGCTTGCATTTAGTTTTCTTTCTCATTTTTTCATTTTTGATCTGATTTTTCTTGTACAGCAAGGTTGTATAAATATGTATGCCTATATTGGATTTACATATATTTTAACCATGTTTAACACATATTGGATTACTTGCATCTAGGGGAGGGGGTAGGCAGAAGGGAAGGAAAATTGGAACACAAGGTTATGCAAAGGTCAATGTTGAAAATTATCATTAAATATGTTTTGAAAATAAAAGCTCCAATTGAAAAAACACTAGGAAAAAAAGAATGCCTGCTAACTTAGGTTCTAAAAGTAACTTTATGGCTCTATACTCCTAACACTATAGTTCTTGAGGTCCCACCAGTGTGGTTCCCATTAACAATAGTCCAGGAGATACACTTAGATCATAGCAAGTACATTTACTTAAATAGCATAGCAAGAATATTAGCTATAAATTCCCTAGTAAAAGTGTGATCCACTTTTCCACAAATAGACATAGTTTCCATGAGAAGATTTGGGTCAATCAAACTACAAAAGCAGTGTGACTGGTGTAATATATTTACGTGGTAAAGCCAACTAAAAAGTACTGATATTGGGGGGGTGGGGGGAGAGGAGGGAGAAAATAACTTCTTCCCAGGACAATCATAAGATCTCAGAGATGAAAGAAATATTGGACATCTTCTATCCTGTCCTATCATTTAAAAACTAAGGAAATTTAGGGTCCCAACAGATCAAATGACTTATCTATTGTTTGGGTCTAGTTATTCAACTATTTCTGAATCTACCTAACTGTACTTTAATCCCAGTCCATATTTTGCCATCTTGTCTATAAGGATATATCATGAGAAGCTTTGCCAAATGCCTCAGTGAAATCCAAGTTTACTCTTTTGAGAGCATTCTCTTGATCTAGTAACCCTGTGGGAAGAAAAAGGAAATTAGATCAGTCTGGCATGACCTGTTCTTGATGACCCACCCAGTCTGGCTCTTCATAATTAACAGCACCCATTTCCAGAATACAATATCGTAAGCCCTTACAATGTTTTCCTCCCTCTTAAGTATATTGAATAGGTCTCCTCCAATCTTGTTTACATCTTCAAATTACTTAAAAACAAATAAAATGAAACTCTTTCTTTAAAGATAAACTTTAGTCTAGCCACTGTCAAATGATTACAAGCACCAATTTCGTGGAGTTATAATTAAGGAAGTTTTGAAACATATACACATGTACTTCCCTAGCTGACATGGCTAAGCATGTGAGTGGATAGGTGAATGAAATAGGGGATATGATGAGATGGAGAAGGATCTTTTAAAAGAGTTTTTCCACAACATCACCAGAAATGACAAGGCTTCAGTTAGAAGCTTCATTCAGGTAGCTTGCTCATCTTTCCACTGGCTTCTTCCCTTGGTTGACTAGATGGATGTGGTTGCCATGTTCTTAAGTCATTCTCTTGCTTCAGATTGACAAGATTAGTGTTGCACTGAACAACAGTATTGTGAATAGAGCACTAGCCATGAAGTCAGGAGGACCTGAGTTCAAATCCAGCCTCAGATACTTAGCGCTTCCTAGCTGTCTGACCCTAGGCAAGTCATTTAATCTCAATTGCCTCAGTGGAAAGGAGAGAAGGAAGGAAGGAAGGAAGGAAGGAAGGAAGGAAGGAAGGAAGGAAGGAAGGAAGGAAGGAAGGAAGGAAGGAAGGAAGGAAGGAAGGAAGGAAGGAAGGAAGGAAGGAAGGAAGGAAGGAAGGAAGGAAGGGAGGAAGGGAGGGAGGGAGGGAGGAAGGAAGGAGAAAAAAGAAAAGATATGTGTGAGACAAATCTTGAAAGTGTCTTCTAATATCTCTCATCCCAATAAATGAAGAAGTCTCAGGAAAGCTCAAATCCTCTTAACACAGGGAAACCGAGTCATTCTTTCACAGTAAGACTAACAGTAAATGGGCTTTCAGCCCCCTTCCCTACTAGTTAGGGAGTTTGAATATCAATCAGTCTCCAGTTTCTTTTCTTCATTCCCCACCAGGCCTTGGTTTCTGGCTCTTCACTTTCTTTTCCCAATGTCTTGTTTTTGATAGACCCAGAAAAGAGCACTATTGCATTTTACTAGTTGGGTATCCAGGGCCTCAGTAGTACATCTAACATTATCCTGGAACCCACTTAACTGCCTTATGTCCATTTATCCTCCCTGACTGCCTCTTCATTTTTGTGAGTATCTTATCTTAATAAAGCTGATTTGTTTTATTACTGTGTTTTGAGTTCTATGTTTCTTTGTACTGGGTGTATTTCCTAAAGTTGTATTAAGACACTTCTCATACTAAGAATCTGCCTTAGTGAATCACTCATCTCTCAGACTCAAGGAAAGAAACCTCCCCCCAAAATGCCCCCCAAGACCACTATTGGTTCTCTGCCTCAGAGACCCCTTCCCATTTTGTCATGTACCAGAAATGCACAATACTTCCTTCTTCCTCTGAGGGATGGTGTTGGTGAGTTCTGGATCACCAGTAGCCTTTCTCTGCTCAAGGGAAACTCAAGTCTGCTTCTGAGTGTCCCTTGGTTAATTATCACTTCTGTCAGAACAGGATTTCCAGGTGTTGCTCCCTAGAGATAGCACCTGCATGCTGTTCCCTCCATTTTGTTTGTAGCAGTCTGAAAACCTCATGCCTCTGCCTGTTGCTGACAGTCAAAGGGAAGGCATCTGCTTGCATTCATCCTGATTATACCATACTGGCTGCTGATGACAAAAGCACTGTATGCCCCAGGCCATAGCTATGAAAAAAAAATCACTCCCAAGTCTGTCTACAATTCCTTTTGTTTATTCCATTAGCACACTCTCTCTCTCTCTCTCTCTCTCTCTCTCTCTCTCTCTCTCTCTCTCTCTCTCTCTCTCTCATCTCCTCTCTCTCTCTCTCTCTCTCTCTCTCTCTCCCCCTCTCCCTCCCTTCCTCCCTCCCTCCCTCTCTCCCTCCCTCCCTCCCTTTCTCTCTCTCTCTCTCCCTCTCCCTCCCTCCCTCCCTCCCTCCCTCTCTCTCTCTTCCCTCTCCCTCCCTTCCTCCCTCCCTCCTCCCCTCCCTCCCCTTTCTCTCTCTCTCTCTCCCTCTCCTCCCTCCTCCCTTCCTCCCTCCCTTTCTCTCTCTCTCTCCTCTCCTTCTCCCTCCCTCCCTCCCTCTCCCCCTCTCTCCCTCCCTCCCTCCTTCCCTCCCTTTCTCTCTCTCTCTCTCTCCTCTCTCTCTCTCTCTCTCTCTCTCTCTCTCTCTCTCTCTCTCTCTCTCTCTCTCTCCTCTCTCCTCTCTCTCTCTCTCTCTCTCTCCTTCTCAGTTTCTGTCTCTGTCTCTGTTTCTCTCTATATATGCAAGTCAAGACATCACTTCCTAGTCACTAGAACCAAGAACAATCCCCTATGGGTGTGTGTATAGCTCATTATGAGCACTGACTTTAAGTAAAGGCAGATTTTTGAACAGGTATCAAAAAAAAGGTCGGGGGGGAGGGATGTGTGTGTGCCGGGATTTGGAAATGTCCCCATTGCTCAAGAAGGAGCTCAAATTTAATCAGAACAATACAAAGAGGTCATTTTGGAAAGAATGAGATTAACTAGAAAATTGGCTGAACTGTTCTCTCTTAGGAACAGGGACACTTTTGGAAAATGAGCATTGCATGTGAATCCCAGCTCTGCTACACACCCCTTGTGTGACCTTTGACAATCTTTCCCCCCTCACTGGGGCCTCATTTCCCTCTTCTTTGTAATGAATGAGATGGACTAAAAGATCTCCTTGGACCTTTCTGGCTCTAAATCCCACTGATGCTTTCCCAGATGTGTTCATGTAAGTACTAAGATAATATTACTAAATCATGTTCTACCCCAGATGAGTTTTTCTTATTTAGCCAAACTTTCTTCCCTATGAAATCTATTTTATGGATTTCTCCCCAACCTCCCCCGCCCCTTTTTTTGGAAAGGCATGTAAAGTATGATAACCTAAAAACTGCATTCCTCTCTTGGAAAAAGCATTAAAGAAAAAGAAAAGAAAAGAAAAGAAAAAGAGCTTGACAGTGGTGGTGATGTCGGTGAAGAATAAAGTATAAAAAATGCTCTCTTCCCCTCCATCTCTTTTTGTATGGCTCAATAGTTTTTGAATTTTAAAATAAAGTTTTACTGTATTTAAAAAATGTAAAAAACCATCACAGAAGAGTGAAACCAAGTGTGCCATTGCATTAGATCACATGCTACAGCTGGGGAATATTTTTAGAAGTTCAGAAAGTCTTCTGAGAGAGTGGTGTCGATCTTCTGCTGTTTGGGGAAAGTGCCTCATTGGAGTAAATGCCTCTCATCACGATAACATAAGTGTCTTCTCTGCTTCAGATGAACGGGTTATTAAGGTAATGTTACACTTTATTGCTGAAAAGCAGTGTAAATAGACATCCAGGCTCTTGAGATTATCTGCTTTTAGGAGGCAGAAAAAAAAAAAGAAGGGAAGACATTTTCTTTTTACAATTTCTCTTTCTGATAAATAACATACTGAATTTACCTGTGAGATAGTTACCTTTGAATAATGGCCAGGCACATGAATTCAGGGTGAGGAAAAATTGTGTGCAGTTATGTGGGCAAATAAACTATTAGTCAACTTCACTTCTAGCAACCCCTGACTCTAATCACTTTTACTTTCTGCTACCTACTCATTTGACCACATTTTCTGTACACTCCATTCCATTCTAATCAACACTAATTTTAAACAAAATAAAATACTATTGGTATCTTTTGTTGGTTACCCTGGCTTTTTCCAAAGTAACTCTACTTCTGATTCTTCCCAGAGAGCCATTTTCAATTAAAAAAAAAAAAGAAGAACAAAAAAGAGTCAAAAAAAATTCAGCAAAACAAAACACATCACAAAATCCTGATAATATAGTCAATATTCCATACAAATTATACTCCATCTCTGCAAAGAAGTAGAGGATGAGGTGGTCTCTCAATCTCTTCTTCTTTAGGCCAAGTTAGGTATTGTAATTTCTTGGCATTTGGTTTTGATTTTCCCTGTTACCATTATTTCTTTCATTTACATTTCAATCAGTACTTGGTAAGTCCTTTATATTCTCTCTCTCTCTCTCTCTCTCTCTCTCTCTCCTCTCTCTTCTCCTCTCTCTCTCTCTCTCTCTCTCTCTCTCTCTCTCTCTCTCTCTCTCTCTCTCTCTGTTTCTGTATTTGTGTGCCTGCACATCTGTAATTGATAGCTATCTTCAAAGCTAGAAAAACCTAGATTCAAGTACTTACTCTGAGACCCACTGCATGTGTGATGTTGGGCAAGTCACTTCATCTCAATGTTCTAAGCAACTCCCCAAGACTTTTTCTACTTTGCAGAGAAGGCCCTTACCTGTATACGGAAGGGGGACTCTGGGAGTTCCCTATACCAATGCAATTACATGTCCAGTCCTTATTCTTTTTCTGAGCAGAACACAATCCTAGAATCAAGAAAGGTGCAAAGTTTTAGATAAGTCATGTATACTCTTTTTAAAAAAAATTTATTATAGCTTTTTATTTACAAGATCTATGCGTGGGTAATTTTACAGCATTGACAATTGCCAAACCTTTTGTTCCAATTTTTCCCCTCCTTTCCCCCATCCTCTCCCCCAGATGGCAGGTAGTCATGTATACTCTTAGCCATCATATATTCTAATAGAAATATGAGACTGTCTCAATTGGAAAGCAAGCCATACATCAGTATCTATGGTTTCATTTTACCAATATGTTTTCTTCATCCTCTTAGAAGATTTCATCTTTCCCTAGATTAGGATGAGGGAATACAGTTCTGGCCACAAAGGATCTCTCACTGAGGTTCTTATAGTTAGATGACAACCATAAATAATTATAAAGATATAGCCAAGAAATATAGAAACTACAATATAACTACGATTTCTCATGTGTTGTCTATAGAGATGCAAAAGTAATTGGTTCTGGGCAGGAAGAGCCTTTATGGTTATAATATGGCTTGAGTGTTTCATCCATGCTGAGTAATGAGTGATGGCTACTCTGCCTGATCCTTTCTGATACAGATTCTTCCATAGTTAAAGTGTATTAGTGTTATCCATCCCCTACAAGAGGATAAACAAGTTTGATGTAACTTTCCAATCTATTTTTTGTTGTGTGCTTGGTTTTTGTATAAAATAGTAATTCAACATGTTTGCAAATCATGGTATTGTTAGATGCCAGCCCTGGCAGAAATTCCTTTGTTTACTGTACAGCTTGCCCAGTTGGGCTTTGCTAGTCAACATATCGAAATGTGAAGTTCCAAGCAGCTGTGAATATTAAGTTGAAAGCAATTTTTACTAATCTAGCAGAGGGGAAATGTGGGATGATAGAAACTAGTTCCAGACAGTGAAAGTTACTTGCTATAGATTTGGGGAACTCAGATGGGCTTTTTGGATGTTTGTTTGGGGAAAAATGCAAAAGTGAAGAGTGATGAGGAAATGGTTTGAAAAAAGAAAAGGAAAACACCCATTTGTATGTACATCTTTCTTCATAGTTTTTTTTTTGGGGGGGGATTCCCAATGTTTTAGGAAATACACCAGCCCAAAATCAACTCCTGGTCTATCCAGGGAAGAGGAAACATCCAAAAGTTACATAAAACAGAATAGTAATACTTATATTTGTACATTTCTCCAAAGGATTCAGGAATTCTTCAAGGAGCTTGTTGTATTTAAACTACCCAAAGTCTAGGAAATTGATCCAGAGGAAACTGTTATCTTGGATTGTCAATGGAGGTCTGTTCCCTAACGAATAGTATAGATGCCATTAGAAAGCCCTGCATGGATGTTCTTTGGTGTTGGGGATGTGTCAGTCAATCAGTCATAAACAATTATTAAGGACCTACTATGTGCCAGGCACTGGAGTAAGTGATGGAGATACCAAGAAAGACAAAAACAGTCCCTGCCCTTAAAGAGCTCACATTCTATAATTAGGTATGTGAAGAAATTTGATGAGAACCATAACTCCTCTTTACCAACCCCTTCCTAGAGATCTTGTGCAGACTATTTTAAAAAATTCAGAACTAGGGGCAGCTAGGTAGCGCAGTGGATAGAGTATCAGCCCTGAAGTCAGGAGGACATGAGTTCAAATTTGGCCTCAGACACTTATCACTGCCTAGCTGTGTGACCCTGGGGCAAGTCACTTAAAACCCAATTGCCCTCAAAAAAAATTCAGAACTATTAGTTATGTTTTAAGTAAACCAGAATATAGAAACTGTGTCCTAAGTGGAAAACAGCAATAAGGGGGAAAAATTAGCAAACATGGTTCAGAAGATCAAGATTCCAATTCTGCCATTTATTGACTGTGTGATCTTAGGTAAGTAATTTAATTTCTTTGGACCCTATCTTGCCCATCTACACCATGAGGGCAATCACATTTGTATCGTTCTACCCACAAGGTTGTTGTGAAAATCAAATGAGAGTGTGATATACTAAAGAGGGAAATGATTATGGATTGGAGGATATAGACTGAAATCTCAACTATTAATCTACTACTCTTGTCCCTTTGGCAAGGGACTTAACCTTTCTGAATGTCAGTTTCCTCATTTATAAAGAAGGCTGGATCACACAAACTCTAAAAAGTTGTCTTCTAACTCTAGCTTGACACTTGGGATCAGGCATACCAGTATAAATTATTCTTATGTATAGAATGAGAAGGGACTTAATTTCCTCTCTAGGTAGTTGATAGAATCACAATAAATAAGAGACAAATAACAGAAGTAATATTATGTTAACAAAATGTAAACATAAGTGTACATCTTATAATTCCTTTACAAAATGTGAAAAAGTTCTGATTGAATTAGAATGGGGTCTGGCCATTGTCTGGGTAAAGATTGACAATGCACCTGAAGAATGTTTAAGGCAGGGAGCAGCTCTATGACTCCTTTGTCTTTATCAGAAGTCATTAGGGGAAGGAGATCTTTCTTCTTCCTCTCATCTATATATAGAACTATGGTTACAGTTCTACTCATTCAGTAGAAAACACTATATCTTGGGATTAAGAGGTTCGTGGAGCTAAGCAATTCAAGACAGGGAGCAGAGACACAATTTGCAGATTGACAAAGACACAGAGAATCAGAATTCAAAAAAAAGCAGTTCTAGGCATAAAACCCTCAGTTTACTTCTCTCAACCTCCAGAGAAAGAACTGACTAGATTCAAGAGAGAACTAATACTCACAGTTGGGAGTTGATCTTCAGAGAGAAGATCTAGAAGATCCCATGAGTGATCCACCCAGCAGAGACATTGTGTCCAAGGTGGGTAATAGCATAAGGGCATTACAAGAAAAGTTACAGAATTGTGAGATTTCTTGGCCACATGTATACCACATGCATATTTTTATTAAATTCTGAATTCACACCCACTTTTTTCATAGATGCTATGTGTATTTGTTGTAGATTATGTCCCGGATTTATGGAGAAAATAATGTTTCTACTATTATTATTAACTATTTCAGTAAATGACTTTGGTTTGAGCTAATCTACTGGATGATTCTTATCACCTATAATTTTAGGAGTCCAGATTTATGTAATTTTTTGAATCTTTGAGAAATGTCACCTTGTGGACCCAAACCACATACCTTTTAATGTGAAGTTGGACTGCTATAGTTGTTTATATCAACTCAGTACTCAAAATCTGAGTCTTAGTGTATAACACCAATCGGAAAGGTGGAGATATGAGCCTGGCAAAATCCATAGCAGGAAGGGTACAAAAGGTAATAGCAGGGCCTAGTTAGAATCATAGTTGATTCTTGTAGGCAATCAAAAAATCCTGATGGGCAGGCAGTCAGGGAACGTGGTATTATGATACTGAATGGGCCAAAGGCAAGTTGGGATGCAAGGAACATAGTGCAGGATTAGTATAACAGGAAATCAATCTTAAAGAAATTAGGGGAAAAAAAGAACAGGGGCAAAAAATCTATTAATTGACCACACTTGGAATTAGTAAATCAGAGGCAGCATGGGTGTTATGGACAGAGTGCTCAACATCAGGATATCAGGAAGACCTGGATTTAAACTTTCTCTCAGATTCTTAATAGTGCTTTGTTCATGAACAAATAACTCTATTTTCCCCAATTTTTGTTTTCTCATTTGTAAAATGGAGATAACAAATGTCTACCTCACAGGGTTGTTGGGAAGATCAAATGATATGATAATATATGTAAAGTTTTTTTTAAAACATACATACATGTAAGCTATTATTATTATCAGGCAAACATCAGAAGGAGTGACAAGCAATTGGAATTTTGATTACAGTGATAAGAACATACTTTGATTGAGTGAAGGAAGCAAGGCCCTTCCCTTCCCTCTGTTATACATTGATGAGCTATAACTGAAGTCTGAGCTGCTAAGGCTTATACTTTCAAATAAAGGTTTTTTAAATTATTATTTTACTTATTCTCTTTAGATTGAGACAGAAGTGACATTTATTTTAGGATAAGCAAAGAAAATGCTGATAATTCCATTAAAATGTAGAGTGATAGTGATATTAAACTAATTCTTGATGTCCAACTGGCCATATGCCAGTTAGTGCAAGATTAGTATATGAATCTACAAACAGGACACAAAAAAATCGTAGGAAAAATCTATTAGCAACTCTATAAATTAGCTGTTTTTCTAAGACCAGTTCTTTATTTGATTAAGGCTTTTGCCTTGATCAGAACATATTGTCACAGGAAAGTATATTGAATTTGGGGGCACCTGGTGGCACAGTAGATAGAGCACCAGTCCTGAAGACAGGAGGACCTGAGTTCAAATCTGATCTCATACACTTAAAACGGCCTAGCTATGTGACCCTGGGCAAGTCACTCAACCTCAATTGCCTCAGCAAAATATATATATATATATATATATATATATATATATATATACACACACACACACACATATATATATATATAATTTGGTTTGCTGGTATAAAATGTCAGACTTAAGAAATTGTAAACTACTTGCAAAATCCAAATAGTTTTCATTTTCAAATTAATGGTCAATAATAAAAACATTTTTATTTGAGTTAATATTCAGTTAATTATATACATTTTAAAACTGTATATGCTTAGTTATTGTTCTTCCCTACCACGGTTGGAAGCTCACATGCATGTGGAGGCATCTCATAAACTTAAAAACAGTACATGTATTAGTGACAAATATTGCCATATAATTTGCTTATTTTCAAGCACATGGATTTTAAACAAGAGTTATTCTCGTTTTTGTTTAAGCTTCTAGGTTTTTGTTTTATTTTTGGCAAGGGAAAGGATTAAATGGAATTTCAGTGAGATGCTATATATGAAAGAAACCTACATTTAAAGATTGTTACAATTTAAAAAAAAGCTTTATTTTACATAATTTATCTCATGTATAACCTTCTGATATAAGTTTACCGATGGACCTAAAGTTTAGAAAGATTTAGTGATTGGTCCAAAGTTATATAGCTAATTAATAGTAAATATAGTATATTGTAGTAGGAAGAGCAATGGATTTGGGTCTATAAATCCTGGGTTTTAAATTTCATTTCTGCCCACTACCTACCTGAACCTGGCCAGTCACTTCCTTTCTTGCGTTTACATTTTCTTTGTTTGTAAAATGGGCTAAATGATGTCTCAAGTTTCCTTTAAACCTATATAACAGGGTTGTTGGATCACAGGAACCTCTAATAAGTTTATTGAGTTTCCCGACTCAATGATTTATTATGTGAGATGTTTATGTAGCATGATTAAAAGGTATGGGCCTTTGTTAGAAAGACCTATGGAACTGAGAAGGTACAGTAACATCTTGATGAAAAACAAAAAACAAAAACAGGAAACTCTTCTGATTGGTTCCCAGGGAATGAAAGTATCCTTAAGATGACTGATGAATGAGAATTAGTGGAGTTGAACTTTGTCAGAGACAACCCTGAGTGCCAGACAATGCTGATCAGAGGGAAGGGGCTTACTTCTTCAGAAGCTTCTTTCTATCTCCAAAGTCTGCCTTCCAGTGCAGAATAGTTTTAAAAAACTATAGGTATTTTATCATGATTCTTGGCACATAGTAGTTGCTTAGTAAATATTTGTTAATTGATTAATGTCTCTGTATATATTTATATGTGTTATGTTGTCTCTCCCAAAACAAAGTAAACTCCTAGAAAGCAAAAACTGTTTCATTGAATCACTGATGTCTAGGACAATACCTGGCTCAAAGTAGGTACTTAATAAATGCTTACTTATTAATTGATAGATTCTCTACCTTTTCATGGACTTCTCTTATTCTTTTATATTTTATGTTTTTCCCCCGTGGGGATGAAATAAAACATGTCTGAAACCTGTGCAGAGAGTGTCTAAGTTGGAATTAGTAGCACCATCAATTAAGAGTTATTTTATATGTTTATTTAGAGATTTTCCTAGAATACTGAGGGGGTGTGGGGGAAAGTGAGCCAAATAGAGAGACATGTTTGTCTCTAAGATTGTGTCCTTTGGAGACTCTGGGCCTCATGTTACATGTATAACCTAATCCTTTAAGTCAATTCTTATGGCTTCTAGTCAAGTATAGTTAAGTCAATGAGACTCTTACTTGCTGTACGAAAGTCAACCAGTTGGTTGGTCTCATCAATCAACAACCTCTATTGACAGCCAACTATGTCACAAAGCCTTTGCAAGACAAGGGTGCCCTAAAGGGATGGGCTTAATAATGATTCTCATTATGGTATCAGCTTTCTTGCTTTACTTGGGAAGGATAAGATTCCCAGACTAGAATGATTCCATCAACTTCTTTAAGCCACAAGTATGTAAGCCCAGGGTTTAAACTGCTGTAATTAGTCAGAGAGATGTCCTCTGGCCACCAAATATCTTCAATAGTTCTCTGGCACTGGCAACAGGGAATCCAAGCAGTGGCTGCCATTCTGATGGCATTTGCCAGAGAAAGGAAAATAAACAAACTTCAAAGGCTGTTCCTTGGCTAGTTTAGAGCCAGCCCTGGTTGAGAGGTAGTTGTTTTTCATTATCGTTGCCTTGATAAATTAGGGAATTGGAAGGAGCCATGTATGTTTTTCAGCCATAGTGGAAATCAGAACTACAAATACTGTGGAAGCATTTGGAAGAAAGGACCCATTTGGGAATGCCTTGGCTTCAGTTAAAATGCAGCTCCTTTACCCTTCTTTATTTTATTTACACTTTGCTTAGACATTTTGTTGGACTATAAGATCAAAGAATTTAGGACTGGAAGCTACCTAAAAGATTATCTAATGCAATTTTTTTTGATGCAGATGAGGAACTGAAGTTTAGTCTATGATTTGTCTAAAATCATGTAACTAATAAATGGCAGATCTGAGACTCAAGCCCAGGACTTTTAACTTCTAAACCAAGTGATTTTCCTATTGTTCCACATTTACAAAGCTTTTTGCTTACAACTATGATGAGGTATGTAGTACAAGGATTACTACTTCCATTTAATAGAAAAGGAAACTGAGACAGAAATTAAGTGATTTGTTTCAGGTCACATGGGTAGTAGGTAGCAGGACTAGCATTTAACTCAACATCAAATGACTCTAAAAAAGAGTATTCTTTTCATCAGCAACCAAGATGTTGTACCATTTTGCTACCTGCCACTTTCTTATATTTTATTAGCAGAAGGGAAAAAGAGATAGAAGAAAACTGCAACTTCTTTCAGTCTTCCATTTCCAGCTGTCAGTCAGGATTATGCCATCTCAAAAGTTAAAACAGTGAATTAAAATTCTTACTGGCTGATCTTCTATGGATGGAGAGATCATCAGCCAGTGACATCATGGGAAAGATCTCTCTCTCTTGCTAATGAAATCCAAGGCAATGAAGATTTTTATGTAGCCTATAACTTTTATCTTCTATTCTTTAGTATAAAATTTCCCTTGATCCTACTGGAAACCCAGATGGAACCTCCCCTCAAATGGTGATTATTTTCCACATTTAGGATATTTGCCAAATTCCAGAAGGAAGAAAAATTCGTAAGTCATAGGATTTAGGAGAGAAAATGAAAAGCTAGAAAAGAGAACTAACACAATAAATAAAAGAATCATGATTCAAAAAGATCTTGAAAGGCTAGGGTAGGGGAACAAATTTAAGGAGATAGAATTTAACAGAAATGATTATATAGTTTTAATTTGGGTTCAAAAATCAACTTCACCAGAACAAAGTAAGGGATATAGACCTAGACCAGGAAGCCATTTATAGCCAATGATTTTAGATGGAATTTTAGTTCAGGTATTGGTTGAACTAGATGGCCTCTGAGTTCCCTTCCAACTCTGAGATTCTTTTAATCTTTGAGACCTGAGTGGGACCTTAGAGTCGATGTATTTGGATGCTACCCCCCCAATATACCTGTATTTTATTATATTATTTTCCTATCATTTTCACTGTAACTGATTTCTTGTCAGTCAATAAACATTTATTAAACATCTACTTTTATGCAAGGCCTTTGGCTAAGCATCAGGGATATAAAAAGAGTTAAAAGACAGTCTTAAAAGAAACCAAAGAAGTTAGTAGGTGGAAATGGGTAGGGATAACATTCTAGGTATGGAAAAAAGAGGGGGAGACAATGCAATAATATTATCCTATGCCTTTAAAAATACCATTATCCTTTGAGAGCTAAGAGGGCAGAAGAGCAGGAAGTCCAACAATTGCAGACTATCCCCCACCAAAACAAAATAAAACCCTACCTCTTCTAAATAAATAGAGAAAACACAAGACTGAATCTTGGTTGGGGAATCCAAGGAAAAAAATCATTGCAAATCATTTTTTAAACTCAAGCTGGCACAGAGAGAGATATCTGAGGGTACTAAGAACAGGGTCTGATCAGGGATATACCATTCAGAGTGCTTCAGCTAAGGGAGAGTATATGTACCAAAGCAAGAAGAGCTTCCAGATCCAGCAGAGAGGGGCTAAAACGTACATGGAGCAGAAACAGATGCCAACTGGTAGTTCTGTTGCTCACTGCCCAGTTTCTGAGTTACAGATCCAGAGCAGAAGGAGGAGGGAAATTTCCAGAGTGAGGAGCTATTGTAAAGTTTCTCTTAAAGGAAGATATAACACATAGAGGAAAATGGTGGCCAGAAATGGGAGTTTTCTTTTGAGAAGTCACAAGAATGATGGACATAGTAAGGCTATAGATTGCCTCCCTTTTCTAATATCAATTTTAACACTGATTTGATTACTGCTAACTATTCCCAGCACAAGAGCAAGAGATGGAAAAGAAGCAGGAAATACAGAAGTCAGAGTTATAAATTCAGATGAGAATGGCAACTATGTGGCTTGCACCACAGGAGCAGAGTAAAATTTTAACTCTAGCTTCTAGCCCTGTCTGAAGCCTGCAGAGGAATAACTAAGGCAGAAATCCCAGACTAAAGAGGAATCTTCAGTTCTGTCACTCTGAATCTTTTCAGTAGACTGACAGTAACTGAATCTAGCAGTAATCTACTGAAATAGACCTATTGCTTATACCTAAACCTAGGTCAAGTGAGTGTAGCATCATGGTGTCATTTTGTCATAAAGGGGCACATAAAAGATTCATTCTGACTCTGCTTACCTGTATCTGTCAATGTCTGGTTGTGCCCTTGTCCAAGATCATTTATGAGATTTTATACAAAGGGCCTTCCTATTCTGATCTCTGTGCCTCACTCAGTTCTCAAAAAGCTAGAGATACTTGTACATATGTAGGCAGGGCAGCTAGGTGGTGCAGTAAATAAAATGCAAGGCCTGAAGTCAGAAAGACTCATCTTTCTGAGTTTAAATCTGGCCTCAGAAACTGTGTGACCCTGAGCAAGTCATTTAACTCTGCCTCAGTTTCATCATGTGTAAGATGATCCAGACAAGGAAATGGCAAACCACTCCAGTATCTATGCCAAGAAAACCCCAAATGGCTTCAATTAAAGTACAACAACAGCAACAGCAGTAGGTATATAGGGATGTGCTCAAAGATCATGTCTCTGAGATTGGGCAATTGACCATGTGAACTGATAAGGAAGCAACCAAGCATAAAGAGACCAGCACCATCTATTTGTCTGGTCCTGCCTGATGCTTCTGTTTTGATCTTTGATTGGACATTGGTTCCTGAACTTTATCTTGAGATACTTCTCTAGCTAATGCTGTAATTTTCAGTGCTGCGTATAGCCTGAAGTGATAACAGATTCTGTTTTGTCCATCCTGTCCTCAGACAAAATTCTGATAAGAAAAACTGGCTTTATAATGGGGATGAATTGTGTATGTAGTGGGGTATTTTGATATTACTGGCTCTATGCCTCTTTGATTCTCCATGAATAATCAAAGACATATATATATATATATATATATATATATATATATATATATATATATATATATGTTTACTAAAACCAAATTGCTAAATCTGAGGCTGAGTCCCAACTTTGCCTCAGTAGTGACTATTTCGGTTTTTTGTTTTTGTTTTGTTTTGGTTTTTTTGGTTCTTATATCCTCAGCACCTAGCAGAGTGTCTGGCACATAGAAGGGGCTCAATAAATGCTTGTTGAATGATTACTTGCTTGATTAAAATGAAAGGATTAATATTCCATTTAGCCAGAAAACTGGAAACTGTCTAGTATTACACCATGTAATGAGATCCACTGAAATATTTGTAAAATACTTATTACAGTGCCTAGCACAGAGTATGTGCTTAATAAATATTAATTTCCTTCTTTCCTCCCTCCCTCCCTCCCTCCCTTCCTTCATTCTTTCCTCCCTCTCTCCCTTCCTTCTTTCCTTCCTTCCTTTCTTCCTTCCTCCCTTCTTCCCTTCCTTCTTTCCTCTCTCCCTCTTTCCCTTCCTTCCTTCATTCCCTTTTTTCTTCTTTCCTTCCTATATCTATAGTCTCATTATATTCACTATTCCTGTGACTACCAGGAAAAAAAAATCCCTTCCTGATCTTCATTCTTCTTTATGTGTTATATCTTCCTTTGGCATATAAACTTCTTATCTTCCTTTTGTCTTTGTATAGTGCTTATTATAGTAGATTCTAATTGAGTGCTTTTTTATTCATTCCAAGATTATATCTTTAATATTATATGAAAAAATCCTTTTACCTGATCAATAAGGAAATATGTGTAATAATAACAATTTACATAGTACTTTACAATTTATAATGCACAGATCAACTATGTGCAAAATCTCTATGCACACGTGAATATAACATATGATTGTATGTACACAAACACATATCTTCCTTCTCCTATCTATCATAAGCCCTTTTTTTCTGATAAAGTAAATGAGGGTTTAGCTACTTGGATAATACACTAGGCCCGACAGTAGCTGATGTCACACTTACCTTGGAACTCCCAAATCCCCATTTGTGGAAGCTGAGGGCTAGTTTTCATTATGTCATGTTTCATTTGGCTGCAGAAACAAGTTTGGCTCTGTCAAGAAATGCCACACCTTTTATTTCTAACTTTTTCCACAATGTTCTTAGTAGATTAGGTTTGGTCCACTTTTTTCTTTCTTCTTTTTTAAATAAATGATACATTTTAGCCTTTAATCTTCAATTCCTTTTCTTTTGCTTCCTTCTTCATCACTCTTCCCAAGATGTTACCTATTATCCAGTATTTAGAGGCCTCAGAATTCCACAGGATCCTGTCTTGGAAAACACCACAGTTAAATGATCATAATCTTAGTACCTTGAGAAATTATATTTCCTCCCTATCTCCAACATCTAGAATCATAATGCTTAGTACATAGTAGGAGCTTGATAAAAGCTTGTTAATTGGCTTATTTTTCCAGGAACTCCATGTTCATAAGTGCATCTTACCTAATGGACATGGCCCTTTCAAAAAAAAAATGCAGTGAGAAGATCACAATTTGGCAAAACAAACTCTGTTATTTCCATTGACTTCCATGCTCTTTTCAGTCATGTTTTAATTTTTCACTTCTGAATCATCTTTTATAGGCAAAGACTCCTAATACTTTCCATTTAAGTTTTTCTGATCCTGTCAAGCAATCTGTCATCTGAAAATGAAAGATTAAAAATATAGGAGAACTCTGCTCCTTAAAGAAATCTTATGGGAATAGGAAAAATCTTTCTCATGTCAACTTTTGTAATTAGCATTTTTTCTAAGTTGGATTTTCTTAAAACAAGGCACACCCATTAAAAAAAAAGCCATTGCCTCCACCCTCAAATAAATAATGGCACAATAGGGAAAATAGGCCTGGAAGCTTCTGTCTAATTCTATTAGTTTTTCTGCTTTTGTCAAGTCTAAAAAGAAGCTCTAGCTCATCAGCTAATCCTATGCAGCCATCTAGAGGATTCCTTTCCTTCCTACAACTATTCCAGACTCCTGCAGAAAGGAGGCCCTGTTTACTGTAGGTTTAGAGAATCATAGGATTTATAAACTTCAGAGAACATACAGTTTAACCTTCTCATTTTCTAGATGATGAACTGTCATCCATTACCATGTATATTCCTTCCCCTCTACCACCAAATCTTGAAACAACACAAAATGCCCAGGGATAGGAGAAAGAGGGAAAAGAGGAAAGGGATGTAGAAGATTGCCCTCCTGTTTCTGATCATTTCCTTTCCCCAGTCATCTGCTTCCAAATGCCCCTTCCATTTTATATAATTGTGACCTGTATATGCTCTGGGTGGAGAATGGATGGATGTGCTGTTACTGTTCTTTTCTCAATGATGCCATTGACAGGGTAAGGCAGAGAACCCAGTTGTAAGCATGAGACAGAAAGCTTGTTGTTCTGGGAAAATTGAGGCTTTGTTAAACCTATTTTGGAGAGACTCTTTCCCTCCATTTTGAACTCTGAAGTTGATTTCATTCATATAATCAGAGCTTCTCTTAGTGTTTAGAAAATGAGAATAATTAAGCTGGATCAAAATTCTTTTTTTCCCCAAATGATTTCTTGAGGTGGATAAAGAGCAAACTGGGGGAAAGGATTTAAGTTCTTTCAGAAGCAGTATTTTCCTGGAAGCACCATCTTCTCCTCTGAGAAGTCATGAAGTTGTAGGGATCATTTCCCATTGGACAGACTTGACTAGCACTAGCTTCTCCCTTCCTCCACTGGCAAAGTTCAATCCTTCATTATCATTCTATAAACAGCAATCTATATTCACTGCTTCCACTTTCCTATCAGCCATGATCTCTTATAAGAAGCATTATGGTAAAGTAGAAAACATGCTGGGCTTAGAGCCAAGGAAAGCTCAGGGTCAAATTCCTCGTCTGGTTGTTGTTGAAGTTGTATCAGTTGTACCTGCCTTTTTGACCCCATTTGAGGTTTTTTTTTTTTTTTTTTTTTTGGCCAAAGATGTTAAAGTGGTTTATTATTTCCTTCTCCAGCTCATTTTATAGATGAGGAAACTGAGGCAACCAGGATTAAATGACTTGACCAGGCACACACAGCTAGTAAGTATTGGAGATTTGAACCCAGACTTGGTATTCTATTGACCATACCACTTAACTACTCCTTCCATCTCTTGTACTTGTTAGCTTTGTGATCCTGAGTAAGTCGCTTAACTTTCTAAATCTCAAATATTTTATCTGTAAATGAGAGATGATATTTCCTACAGCATGCATCTCATAGGGTTTTTGTGAGGATCCAAACAATCAATAAAAATCTATTAAGTATAACACATACTATGGGCCAGGCACCATTATGTATGTAAAATACTTTTTAAAAATTGAGTTAAATCATTGTTAGCTACAATTATCCTGTTTTCCAATTTTATCCTTTTTATGAAGCATTCTTTGTCTCAACTCAGAGCAATCTGTACTTCCTTTGAATTCCTATAGTTTTCACTGTTTGCACTTCTATTTGGTACTTAGCACATAATGGCTATGTAGATATTATATGTCTTTTTATGTGTATATCCCAGTCCCCATCTGAACTATAATTTACTTGAGGGTAGCTCTGTCTTAAGCATCTTTATATCCCAGTGCCTAACACAATTCTGTGAAGATATTGTCATCAGTATCATTTATTGCACAAAGAGATTAGATAGCCTTTTATTTACAAAGCTTATGCATGGGTAATTTTCCCAACATTGACAATTGCAAAACCTTTTGTTCGAACTTTTCCACTCCTTCCTTCCACCCTCTCCCCCAGATAGCTGGTAGTCCAATACATGTTAAATATGTTGAAATACATGGTAGATCCAATATATGTATACATATTTATACAATTATCTTGTTGCACAAGAAAATCAGATCAAAAAGGAAGAAAAAAAAACTGAGAAAGAAAACAAAATGCAAGCAAATAACAACAGAGAGTGAGAATGCTATGTTGTGGTCCACACTCAGTTCCCATGGTCCTCTCTCTGGGTGTAGATGACTCTCTTCGTCACTGAACAAGTGGAATTGGTTTGCATCCTCTCATTGTTGAAGAGAACCACATCCATTAGAATTAATCATCATATAGTATTGTTGTTGCTGTGCATAATGATTTCCTGATTCTGCTCATTTCACTTACCATCAGTTCATGTAGATCTCTCCAAGTCTCTCTGTATTCATCCTGTTGGTTGTTTCTTACAGATTAATATCATTCCATAACATTCATATACCATAATTTATTCAGCCATTCTCCAATTGATGGGCATCCACTCAGTTTCCAGTTTCTTGCCACTACAAAGAAAGCCGCCACAAACATTTTTGCACATGTAGGTCCCTTTCCTCCTTTAAGATCTCTTTGGGATTTAATCCCAGTAAAAACTCTACTGGATCAAAGGGTATGCCGAGTTTGAACTTTTTAAACATAGTTCCAAATTGCTCTCCAGACTGGCTGGATCCGTTTACAATTCCACCAACAATGTATCACTGTTCCAGTTTTCCTACATCCCCTCCAACATTCGTCATTAGCCAATCTGACAGGTGTATAGTGGTATCTCAGAGTTGTCTTAATTTGCATTTCTCTGATCAATAGTGATTTGGAAAACCTTTTCATGTGGCTACAAATAGTTTCAATTTCTTCATCTGAAAATTGTCTGTTCATATCCTTTGACCATGTATCAATTGGAGAATGGCTTGAAGTATTATAAATTTGAGTCAATTCTCTGTATATTTTAGAAATGAGGGCTTTATCAGATCCTTTGGATGTAAAAATGTTTTCCCAATTTATTGTTTCCCTTCTCATCTTGTCTGCATTAGTTTTGTTTGTACAAAAACTTTTTAACTTAATATATTCAAAATTATCTATTTTATGATCAATAATGATCTCTAGTTCTTCCTCCTCGACAAATTTGAGAGGTACACTATTCTATGTTCTTCTAATTTGTTTATAATATAATTCTTTATGTCTAGATCATGAACCTATTTCGACCTTATCTTAGTATACAGTGTTAGGTGTGAGTCTATGTCTACTTTCTGCCATCCTAGTTTCCAATTTTACCAGCAGTTTTTGTCAAATAGTGAGTTCTTATACTAAAAGTTGGAGCCTTTGGGTTTGTCAAATACTAGATTGTTATAGTCATTGGTTATTTTGTTCTGTGAACCTAACCTATTCCACCGATCAACTTCTATATTTCTTAGCCAATACCAAATGATTTTGATGACTGCTGCTTTATAATATAGTTTTAGATCTAGTACAGATAGCTATATACTTTTAAAAGGGAGAGAGCAGTAATAGTTTAGCTTAAGTTCTTGGCCAGGTAGAGAACACAAAAAAAAAATAGAGGATCTAGGGTTTTTTTTTGTTTGTTTGTTTATTAATAAAACTTTCTATAAAAATATATTTCACTAACAAGTATACCAATTAATGGCTGATAATTTGTATTTATATATTAACTTCAAGTAAAAATACCATTTGAATTTAATTTTATAAAGGAATATAGGAAGAGGCTGAAGTTCTCATTCTAATTTAAATTGTTATCAATTTCTGCTTAATCCCAAAATAATTTCCCTTAGTCCACTAATGTGATCTAAAACTTCCTGGTGATGCAAGGGCTCAGCAGTGTTTTGGCTATATTTCAAAGTAGGGGTGGTTTTAAGGCAGCAGATCCTTGACAGAGGTAAAGCTTTTTGACAGCTTGTTGCTCCTACCTACTTACTGTTCATGGGTCACTAGAGATGAAAGAGTCTTCACTTTCCTCTTTGCTTTTGCCCTGATTTTAGATACCACTTTCTGAATGCCCTCATTGATATTTATAGGGAGTTTTTAGTTTCTTCTGTTCTGTAGCATAGTTCTTAATTACTAGAGGAGCCTCGCTATTATTCACTCTTTTATATGTTCTTCATTGCTTCTGTTTCTATTGCTGTGGATACTGGAGAATTTTAAGCAATCTTTGAGATGATCTAGTTTCATTTCCTTATTTTAGACATGAGGCTCTAAGATATTAAGTGATTTGCTCAAGATCACACACAGGGAGTTAGAGACAGGCCTATAATTAGAACTTATGTTTCAATGTAGTATAATATTCTTTTCTTATGCCATGCTATTTATCCCATATATTAATACATCATATATGTAGATAAAAGGAAAGTGGCCATTTTTAGTCAATCAGTCAGGCAACCAATAGGTGTTTATTAAATGCTAGGCACTGTGCTAAACAATGGGCATACAAAAAAAAGGAATGCCTTATGGAACTTATAATTCAGTGGAGGAGATGGCAAAGAAGCCTCTTAAAAGATGATAAAAGAGAGATTTCAACAAAATATAGCATAAAAACATTGTATAATAAGGGAAAGAGAAGAAAACAAGCATTTATATAGTGCCTATTATATGGCAGGCTCTAAACTGAATATTTGCTTTCTTTTTTGGGGATATTTGGGTGAGGCAGTTGGGGTTAAATGACTTCCCAGGATTATACAACTAATAAGTATTAGGTGTCTAAGATCAGATTTTAATGCCGATCCTCCTGACTTCAGTGCTGGTATTCTGTCCACTACACCATCTATCTGCCACAAGTATTCTTTTTAAGACAAATATTCCCATTTTAGATTTAAGGAAACAGAGGTTATGTGGCTTGCTGAAGGTTATATAACTGGCAAATATCTAAGGCTAAATTTGAATTCAGGTCTTCATGCCTCCAGGCTCAGTGCTCTATCCATGTGCTACTAGCTACCTTTGTAATAACTTAGCTTATTGTTGGTGGCATATATATGCTAAAAACAGGAGAAAGAGAATGAATTTGCTCCATAACTTTTCTTTTCATAGAATCATGAGTAGGAAGAGACCTTGGCAACCATGAAGCTCACTTCTTCATTTTGCATATCAGGAAACTGAGAGTCAGAGGAGCTAAGTGGTTTGCCTATAATTCCATAGGTAGTAAGCATCAAAAGCATTTGAAACCAGGTCTCTTAGTCCAGAGGCAATGCATTTTCTAGTATACTGATTTCCTTTTAGTGTAGTTACATGCTGCTGTAGGCTAGGTCTGATTTATGTTAGCCTGGTGCTTTGCTTTGGAACTGGAATGAATTGACTTATTCGCCTACCTTCTAACATTTAATAATGGCATGTTTACTTAGTCATAGCGTGGAAAGCCCACTTAGCAAGGATGGAATATTGATTCAATTAAATGTGATTTTCTTACTTCAGTGTTGGATCTGTTGGCTGGTCAGCTAGAAACATACTCTTCTTATTGTGTGGCTTTTGTATTCAGGCCATAGTGATATTGAGTTCAAATCAGACTCATGCCTATTAAGTCTCAATACCTTTTAAGAGGCAGCTAAGTTGCATAGTGGGTACTATGCTGGGCCTGGAGTCAGGAAGATTCCTTTTGTCTGAGTTCAAACTGGCTTCAGACACTAGCTGTGTGATCCTGGGCAAATCACTTGCCCTCCTTATTTGTAAAATGAACTGATGAAGGAAATGAAAACCACTCCAATATCTTTGTCAAGAAAACCCCAAGTAGAGTCATGAAGAGACAGCCAGATATGCTGAAAAATAATTGAACAACTTTTCTTTTCTTTTTCTTTTCTTTTTTTTTTTTCTGAGACAATTGGGGTTAAGTGACTTGTCCAGGGTCACATAGCTAGGAAGTGTTAAGTATCTGAGATCAAATTTGAACTCAAGTCCTCCTAACTTCAGGGCTGGTGCTCTATCTACAACACCACCTAACTGCTTCTGATTGAACAACCTTTTAAAGGAAAAGTAGATTGGACCTTCAGATATGAATTCTCCCACAGTTCTTTAAATTTGTTTACATAAGATAACAAAAGAATGAAAGGTTGAGAAAGTTGGAGAGGTTTACACTCCTGTAATTTGTTGGAAGGATAGACTCTAAACCGATAGTGATATTAAGCAGGGAACCAAAAGATGTTGTCAACCCTAAGTCTGAGTCAGGTACCTATCTCAAAGGGAAGTTGTTAGGCTCAAAGAATATAACATATATGCAGGACTTTGTAAACCTTAATTCATAGAAATGTTTGTGATTGTATAAGCTATTATTCTGATACAGATCTTTGATCTTAATGAAAAAGGAAGTTGAGGATAAAACAAACAAACAAACAAAGACTAGCCTGTGGGTACAAGTTAGTTGGGACTGTTGCAAATAATTGGGCTCCTGGAGAAAGGATTTTTTTGGGGGGTGGGAGGCAGAAAAAAAGCCTTTTTAAAAAAAAAGTTAGCCAATCCCTTTTTTAATCTTATAAAAAGCTTATTTACTCTCTGCATTTCTAAAAAAAGTTATATTTGAAAGCCCATGGGCCTTCATCTAAAAAGGAGATGAGAGAGTCTGCTTTTCTTCTCACAGGGAGCAGAAGTCTCAACAGAAGACTCGTCCACTGCTTTGACAAAGTCCTATTTGTGAACAACATTCTATTGATTTTTATTAACTTGAAATTCACTGCAACTTTCTTAATAAAATCCAAGGCCCTTCAAAGAGATGAGTCTAGTAATCCACAAAGGAAAAACTAAATAAAGAATACATTGCCCAAATTATAAAAGGAATTTGGATGGGCAACCCATTGAGGTAGCCCATCTGTGCATATATCCCAGGAAGACTTTGCAGATGGACAGAACTAGGCCCAGGATTGAATAGGTAAGAGAGCAGCTAACACCACATTTGGAAAGTTGTATAACACTTTTGACCATTATGAGCTGCTCCTTGACATCCAAACTCATTGCTTAAATAATAATATTTTCCCAGTGATTCAATAGATATAAATCTTAAAACTCTACAATCTCAGAAGAATCAACATTTCAGGTGACCAGAAAAGTAGTGAAAAGATACATGGAATTAGATTTGTGATGGAAAGTAAAGAGAGAACTATGGAAACTGAATGTGGATCAAAGTATTGTATTTTCACCTTTTTGTTGTTTGTTTATTTTTCTTCCTTTTTTCTTAGATTTTTCCCCTTTCCATCTGATTTTCTTGAGTAGCATGACAATTACAGAAATATGTTTAGAAGAATTTCACATGTTCAACCTATATCAGATTGCTTGTTGTCTTGAGGAAGGAGAAAAAATGGAATACAAGATTTTGCAAAGATGAAAATTGAAAACTATCTTTGCATGTATTTGGAAAAATAAAATATTAAGAAAAGATACATGGAAGGCATAAATCAGCTGTAGCATAACAAGCTGTACTACTATGTGTTCTTAGGACTAAGTTTTTTGATCTTAAAGAATTTCTCATCCTCTTCATCTCTGGGGTACCCTTGAACCCAAGTGGTCCCACTTTTGCAACCACAACCATTGGATTCCTATAAGCACAACTGCTATGGCATTGGAAACACTTTCTATACAAGACAACACAGTTGAAAAGATTGATACATAATATTTTTCCCATGGTAAACAATTATCATTTGTAGAACTAGGCATTGTTAGCAACTATCTCTAAGGATCATTTCCAGAAACCTTGGAATTGCTATACTTTTTTTTTTTTTTTTTAGTCAACGTTTTGTAACATAGATGAACAATTATTCATCAAAACTGCATATAACTATTATCACAACTTGTAGACTGCCCATCCCTTTTACCAACTATTATTTTATTCACAGTGATAGTAGGATTTACAAACAGATATTGTTCTGTCATTTTTTAGTTATATCTGATTCTTTGTGATCCCATTTAGAATTTTCTTGAAAGAGATACTGGTGTGGTTTGCATTTCCTTCTCCAGCTCATTGTACAGATGAAGAAACTGGGGCAGATAGGGTTAAGGGACTTGCCCAGAGTCACATACTAGTAAATATTTGAGGCCAGATTTGAACTCAGGAAGACAATTCTTCCTGACTTCAGGCTTCATGCTTTATCTACTTCAGTGCTATCTAGCTACCCAGAAATGAATACTAAAGGACATCTAATTTAATTCCCCTTATTTTGCAGCAGAGAAAAGGGAAACTCAGGGAGTTGAAATTATATTATGAATCTAGGCTTTCAACATAGAATCACAGAACCTCAAAGATGGAAAGAAGCCCAAGACCCTCTGGTGCATCTATTGCTGAACAGGAATCTCCCAGAGAACTGATGCAGTAGGTCAAGTACTGGGCTTGGAATCAGGAAGAACTCAGTTAAAATTCAGCCTAATACCTTCTAGTTGTGTGACTCTGGGAAAATCTCTTTTTGTCTGATTTCTCAGCTCTAGAATAGTGATATATTAATAATCTATTTTCTAGGGTTGTGGTGAGGTTCAAATGAAGTAATATTTGTAAAAGTGCTTAATGCAAGGCCTGGCATATAGTATGCCCTAAAATAAAAATGCTTATTTCCTTCTCTTCTCTGCACTATCTCAGTTATTTAGAGTTTGTAAAAAACCCGCTTCTGATAGAAAACTATCCGTTTTCTGACAGGGTTTTATTATTATTATTATTTTACATACAGTTTTCTTAAACTTGCATGCATTTGATTTGCCAAGCCCTCTGGGGCCAGGACAAACAAATTTTATCCAATGTAATGTTACAACCTTCAAACACTTAGAGAAAGTTCTCTTGTTTCCCTTAAATCTTTTCCTCTTCAGACTAAGCATTCCTAGTTCTTTCAGTTGATCCTCACAGAGCATGTTCCTTTTGTGTTCTAGCTGCCTTTCCCTGGATGTACTCCAATTTGTCAGAGTCTTGCCTAAAATGTGGCGCCTTGGAACTAAGCCTAAAACTTTAATGTGGTTTGATCAGGGTACAGAGTTGTTTCCCATGTTCTGGGCACTAAGTTTTCTCAACATATCTCAAATCATATTTGTCATTTTCCCCATCTTCCTCCTCCAAAGTCAGCTCCTTATTTTGACTTTTCCAAGTAAAATGGAATTGAACTAAATGATGTTTAAATTCTTTTCTGTAGCTGAAATTCAATGATTCTGTTGCTGCCAGTCAGTTAACTAGCATCTATTGAGGACATAACATGGGGCAGAAATTGTGCTGTGCTAAAGTTATACAGAAAAGCAAAAAAGACATTCCCTGCTCTCAAAATGCTTATAGTCTGGGGGTGGATGGGTGGAAATGACAAGATACAAGCAATTATTTGCAAATAGGGTATATACAGAATAGATTGGAGATAATCTCAGAGGGAAGGCACTGAGAAGATAAGGATGGGAAAGGTTTCTTGCAGAAGATATGACTTTAGCTAAAACTGACAGGAAGTCAGGGAAGGCAGGATGTAGAGATGAAGAGGGAGAGAGTTCCAGGCATTAGAGAAAGTACAAATGGTCAGATTAAGGAAATAGAGTGGTACCTTGTGAAAAGACATATAGGTAGTGGAAGAGGTCCAAAGTTTAGGTTAGCTTTTGGTGTAGTGGAAAGAAAGGTCAGAGGATTTTTTTGGAGGTAGTGGAGTCAAAGATCTTGAGTTCCAATGCTGGTTTTGCTATTTATATCCCCTATGACTTTGATCATATGCTTGTGCTTCAATTTCTTCATCATTACATTATGATGATTATGATTATTAGATGAGATGACCCCCTACTATCCCTCTTTAAGCCTCCACCTCATATCTATAATATGAAGGGGTTTGACTAGAATGATATCAGTTCCTAAATCTGTGAATTTAGTGGACCTTACAGTATAGCAGGCAATTTCTGTAGTTCTAGTTAATGATAATGTAGGCCTTTACTAATGCAATGACATTTGGAGCACTATGATTTAAAAGAGAGTAAAGAAGGAAAAAAGAAAAGTGAAAAAAGGAAATAAAGAAGGAAGGAAAGAAAGACAGGGGAAAAGGAAGAAAAAGAACGAAAGAAGGAGGGAAGGAAGGAAGGAAAGGAAGAAAGGGGAAAAGGAAGAAAAGAAAGAAAGAAAAAAGGAAGGTAGGAAAGAAAGAATGGGGAAAAGGAAGAAAAGGAAAAGGAAGAAGGAAAGAAAGAAATAAGAAAAAAGAAGGGAGGAAAAAGAAAAAAGAAGGAAGGAAGAAAGGAAGGAAAGAAAGAAGGGGAAAAGGAAGGAAGGAAGAAAAAGGCAAAGAGAAAATGAAAGAAAGAAAGGATGAAGGAAGGGAAGAAAGAAAGGAAAAAGGAAAGAAAGAAAAGGAAAAAGGAAGAAAAGGAGGAAGGAAGGAAGAAAGAAAAAGAGAAAGAGAAAAGAAAGAAAAGAAGAAGGAAGGAAAGGAAGGAAGGAAGAGAGAAAGGAAGAAAGTAAGGAAGAAAAAGAAAAAAGAAAGAAAGAAAGAAAGGAGGAAGGAAGGAAGGAAGAAAAAGAAAGACTTCCATCTAAATGACACGTGCCTGGTCAGGTACGCATGAATAAAGAATTTCTAGGGTGCCCGGCTAACTTCCTTTCTTTTAAACCACAGCCACATCCAAAGGGCAGCCCTGAGACAAGTGACTCGGTCTCTATAGAGATGGAGGTGGGAGAAAGCCGGGGACGTGGCTAGGCGAGTTTGAAAGCAGGCGGTGCAAACTACACAACTCATTGGCCAGCTTGCCTACATCGTTGACTGGCAGGCAGAGGATGCGTGGAATTTCCTCCGCTAGGTGGAATTCGGAAGGAACTGGGGTCTCTCCTTTGAATCTCTGGTTCCCAGGTCTCCCGCACCACCTCCTACCCCAGGTGTGTGCCCCTCCCCACTCATCACTAACCCCTAAGTCTCGGCAAGACGGCGCGCGCTCCAGACGCAGCCGAACCCCCTCCTCCAGCTCCCCATTCATTCCCCTCCCCTCTCCCAGTGCGGCGGCGCACCCTCCGTGCGCAGTTATGCCGGGGGACGGGCGGGGGCGCGCTCGGAGCTCTCGGGCCAGGGGTTGGCGGCGCGCTGCCAAAGGGCAGCGGGGGAGGGAGGGCCCGGTGAGTTGCAAGCCGACTCGGCCGCCGCCTGAACTCGGAAGTGCAGAAAGAAAGAGAGGGTGGTTGTGCACGTCTCTGCCGCCGCCCGGGACAGCCCGGAGGTTGGTAGCTGGTGACCATAGGGACTCCTTAAGGTGTTTTGGTTTTGCCGTTTTTAAAAATTGCTTCGTTTTACTTTGTTGCATAAAGACCTCCATGAGCTAACCTCCGGTTCCTAGCCTTACATCTTCGCACGTTTCCGAGGGCTGGGGGAAGAAAGAGCCGAGGACGCGGGGAGCATCTTTCCAGAAGCCCCGCGTCTGGGTCCCTCCCAAGCCCCGGGAGTAGTTGGTGGGTGGGAACCTGCGCAAGAAAGAAGAAAAGTAGGGGCCAGGCTACACGGGAGTGGGACGGGCCCTGCCACCAGCGTACGCTCTGGAGCTCGGGAATGAATGCCGCGAAAGTTAGTGGGTGGGGGGCATTCCCAGCAGGCCCCTGCCGGCGCGTTCTCGCCCCGGCGCGCGCTTGCCCACGCCTCTCCCCAGCTTTCTCCTCTTTATTTTCCCAACTTCTTGTCTCCGCTTTGGGGACTTTGTGAATTACTCGTCTTCCCCGACTCTTCCCAGGAATTCAGGACAGCCTTCTCCTAGCCTTTTCCCGCCTCTAGTTTCCTTCTGCTCCTTAGTGAATGCTCGCTCCAGGCCACAACTTCAAAGAGAGCCCAGAAAGGAAAACTCCATTTATTTTTTTCTGGGATCCACTGTATCCAATCTTTGCTAAGCCTAACTAGGTTTATATTGCGGAAAGTGACTGATTTTTTTTTTTTTTTTCCCTGCAAGTTTGGTTAAAATCCATTTACAGACACCATGTTAATGGGGAAAAAGCGCTGGTTCTGGAATCTAAAGTTGGGTTCAAATCCTTCCTCCAGTGCTTGGACAAATCACTTAATTCCTCAGTTTCCAAGTCTGAAAAATAAAAGGATTGGAACAGATGATTTCTAAGATTCTTTTCAGATCTGTGGCGGAGATGTTTAAACTAACAATAACAACGACAAAAAAAAATAAATAAATCTGGGTCTTTTCTTTCTTTCTTCTCTGGTTTTTTTCTTGCACAGAGTAGAGATTCACTCGCTTTGACCGATATCTTTTCTTGTTTTATTTTTCACCCTTATCCTCCTGTTTTTTTCTCTTGTCACTTCTTTTCTATCCTCTCGTTTGTTTGGATTTTAGAGACTGAAATTGGGTCAATGGGGGAGATTTAGTTTGGAAAACAAGTTCACTGGACAGGCCCTGAGTGGGGAGTTTTTATTCCCCATTAATTATGTTAGGGGGGAAAATCCCGTAAAGAGGTTAACAATTTGAGGTAGTGGGGGAGCACAGAGGCCCTCTAGTCCTCTACCTCTCTGCTAAATGATCATCCACCCCACTTAAAGATCACAGCCTCCTGGAGTTACTCATCCTATCTCTGAACAGCTAAGAGAAACGTTGAATATTGAATATTGACAGGGTGTGAGAAGAAAAAAATGAGTCGTTTCAGTCCTCTCTGACTTTTCTTGACCCCATTTGGGGTTTTCTGGGCAAAGATATTGGAGTAACTTGTCATTTTCTCTTCCAGTTCATTTTACAGATGAGGAAACTGTGCAAACAGAGTGAAGTGATTTGCCCAGAGACAATATAGCTAATAAGTGTTTGAGGCTGTATTTGAACTCAGGAAAATAACTCCAGGCATTCCATCCACTGGGGTAGACCTTGTCTAAGATGTCTATGGTTTTTACATTATCTTCACTCACCCATTAGAGGATTTTTCCTCTCAGAGTTTGTTCACTTTGCAACTTAAACTTCAGTTTGTTGACAGAACCAATTCAATTTCATTCATTAGGAATTTTGTATGAAGTGCTTACTATGTGTCTGAAACATTGTTGCACTGGGGATATAAAAATGAAACCATTACAGGCTATAGGGAGTTTTGTTATATTCTATTTTGGGAAAAACAACACAGATAAGTAAATACAAAGTAATTTGTGGGCATCGACTACTCTAACAGCTGAAGCAATCAGAAATAGTTTTGAAGGAGCTGGGGCTTGAGCTTGGCCTTGAAAACAACTTGAAATTCCCACAGGTGAGATGAGGAGGGAGTGCATTCCTCTCAGGGAGGAGATGATGTCACTAGGATACTTTTTTTTTTTTTTTTTTTTTTTTGAGGAAACTGCTCCATTTTCCAGGAGCAAGATGATGCTTTGAAGCACAACCAGTAAAGAGTATTCCAAGGCCCAATCTGATGAAAGAGCAGCATATATGCTTCAATCTCAGAATAGACAGAGACAGGATTTATGTAAAGTTATCCTGTTTTCCATGAAAATGGGGCCCAGCAGCATCACATTAATTTAATCTGTATTGAGTGATAGGTGCGCTTAACTAGAGTCAACTCACTGAGTTGTATTTTGTTGACAAAAATGCAATTTAGTACTATACAATTAAAAAAAATTCAAATGCCATAAATCTGTCATAATTAAGATACTATGTAGTTAAAAAACTTTCCTATGTGAATTTTGTTATTTTACTTATATTTTAATATTTTTCAAAATACAGATGAAAGTAATTGTTTAAATTTATTTTTTAAAATTTGAGTTCCAAATTCTCTACTTTAATCGCTTCCCACTCTCAATTTGATATACAATATACATATATAGTCATATAAAACATATTACCATATTATTTTATGAAAGAAAACAGATTTAAAAAATACTCCAAGAAAAATAAGGTTGTTTTTTTTCTTCATATGCTTCCACCTGCACTCAGAATTCATTAGTTCTATCTTTTCAGGTGACTAATATTTTTTTTGTCACAAGTACTTCAAAATTGTGTTAAATAGTTGTGTTGTGAGAAGAATTCAAGGTCACCAGAATCTATTGTCAAACTTGGTAAATTAAAGATTCATTCAGTTTGGCTTCAATTATTGGATCTAATGACAAATTAATTAGTCTACATTTGGTACCTTTTATATAAAGTTGGTAGAGTGCTGGGCCTGAAATCAGGAAGATTCTTCTTCCTGAGTTCAAATCTTGCCTCAAACATTTATTAGCTGTGTGATCTTGGGCAAGTCACTTAATCCTATTTACCTTATTTTCTCATATGTAAAATGAACTAGAGAAGGAAATGGCAAACTACTCCATTATCTTTGCCAAGATGGGGTCATGAAGAGTCAGACATGACTCAATAACAAAACAAAACAAAATGTGAATTGCAATAATTTTATTGTGCTTGAATAGGGAGGGTGTTGTGTAGTAGGAAAAGTATGGTCATTTGAATATATCATTTAATTTCTGACATTCATTTACTTCATCTGCAAAATGGGTATGTGATGTTGCTTTATCTATCTCCCTGGGTCACACTGAGGAAAGTGCTGTGAGAATTATAAAGTACTTTATAAAACAATAATAATCATAATATGTTAGGTTCTTACTAAGTGCTAATGAGATAATGAGATATTAGGTTCTTACTAAGAGCTAAGTCGGTACTTGACAATTCTCTAGTTCTGGCCTTTCCTGGGGAAGAGTTTGCATGCTTAGGAGGAGCAAGTTCATTGGTTGAAATAATTCTTCCCAGAAGCCCTTGCATTATCCCAGGCCCATTCTCTGGGAGGATAAAGAGGGCAGCTCTGGAGGAAAAAGGGAGTTGTTTCTGGACCAGACTTGAGGCTGCTCTCTGCAGGAAGGGAAGTCGGCTCTCTACAATAATACTTCAAAAGATCTGTGATTCTATTAGAGGGAATATTCTATCAGTAGTGTAAGAACTGATTGTAATTGCTTCATACTTTAGAACAGTATAAATAGACATTCAGTTGCATATTGGCTTAGAAAGCCTCAAAATAACATTATTTGTATTGTATTTTTTTATGTCGTCAAACATTCCCCAGTTACATTTTAACCAAGTTCAGGTTGCTTGTGGCTATTGTTAAGCAAACAGTTGAAGTTTCCAGGGCCACACAACTAATATTTATTGAAGTCTAGAGACTGCATTTGAACCCAGTTCTTTTATCAATCATACCATTATCTACAATTTTCTAATCTAGACTTCATCAGGATGATTTTTCCTATATATCCACGAATATAATTCTGAAAAACAAGGTTTTCCTGTATCATCGGAGGGGGTTTATATTTCCTCCTCCCAAAGACAAGTATGATAGGGAAACAAAAATATGATGAAGCTGGGAAATTGGAAAATCTCTAACATATGTGATGGCACCTTCATCTTTTGAAACTTAGACCCTTTTCTTTTGGAGGACAGGATAACTTTACATGAATCTTTTATGTCCCTATGTTTATTCAGAGAATCAGGTCTCTATACTGCTTGTCAAAAGGTTTTAACCTGAAATGGTACCCAACCATGCAGTCTCTGTTGGGATATTGGTTCCATGTCCTCATTTTCTTTGGAAACATCTTACAGTGTTATCATTCCTGCAATTTTAATCTGAGGGATTTTACCTTTATTGCTTTGTTATGGTCTTCAATTCTTAATATCTTCCTAAATTGAGAACACTTAATGCTTTCTCTTGGTTCTTATCTCCATTTAAATGCTGACATTTCTTTTTAGTTGCAGCTAGATAGTAGATGTAACTAGACCTCTATCTTGCTTATTCATTAAATACTTCTAACTATAGAGGTCTTGGTGTGTGGTTTTGATTATTATTATTTTTGCCTGTATGATTAAATTGATTTTAAAATTAATTTTCTTCTAGTAGGGCACTCCTAAACTCTGTGATTTTTTTAAACATTAAATTTATATAGCACCTTGGCTTTCCTATTTAATCAGTCCAATTACATTGGAATGTTGACAATTTTTTTTTTCCAAAAAAAAAAAAAAAGTTGAAACCAGCAAATGGTAGGTATATGGTTTAGGTTATTTTGTTTTTAGGAAACCTGCTTTAGGAAAATTTTACTTTAAAGAACAGAGAATATATGTGTTTTTAGGGTGGAAATGAAGGTTTTTCAAATTGCAGAAGAATTTAACACTCTCCACCTTAAATACTTTAGTTATATGGAGGGCATGCATAACTTAAACTTTTGAGATTCCCTGTACTTGATGGGACCAGAAGAACTTAAAACTAAAATTTAAAATTTAGGAATGAAAATAAAAAGCCTCAGAAATGATAATTGAGTAGGATCTTATAGACATTAGTTATATACTTTTTAGAATGTTGATATAAATTGAGTGAATCAGTTAATCAATAAGCATTTATTAAATACCTTCTAATTCTTTGCTATAGTAAAGAGAGATGCAATTTCTGTAATAGAAATTGGGAGTGTTCTCGTGCTCTTGATAGACTCCACATAGTTCAGTGGAAAGACCGCTAAATTAAGGAGCCTTTAGAGCCTGGATTCTGGTCTTGTCTCTGTTATTGATTAGTTGTGTGCTATTGAACATGCTACTTCTCACTCTATCTGTGTCTCAGTTTTCTCATCCTCAAATGCGGCTGACATTAGACATCAAGAAGGAATAGATGTGATACCAATCTTACTCTTAATCACAAGAGACAATGTATATGGATTTCCTTTGGGTAGCATAAGGCAAATGCTAATGTAAGTTGTTATGGCCTGCTGTGTAGAGTACTCTATAGGCTAAATACTCAGTTATTTGACAGCTATGGTTGTAAGCTTATATACCAGAGTATTCATTCTGCAGTCTTCTAGTGATGTATTGATCCAGAACTAACACTCCTCATATCATATTATGAAATTATAATTACAAGGGAACTTCCTGAGGAAGGATAAAATTACTTGATTTAGTTTTTCTTTTCTTTTCTCTTCTTTCTTTCCCCCTCATTTTTCTTCTTTCTTTCTCTGTCTCTCGCTCTCCCCCTCATCCTTTCTCTTTCTTCCTCCCTCCCTATTGGTCTCTTTACCTCTCCTTCCCTTCTCTAGGACTTAGAGAATTTCTTCTGATTTGAAGACATTGATCTATGTGGTTTAAACACCTTTTCAGTTCTAAATCTATGATCTTTGGAAAATAACTCTGAGTAAATTATAATACTGAACTCAAAATTTCTCTCTAAATTTCTTTCTCTTTTAAAAATATTTTTAATTTTATTTCTGTCTTTTGTTACTATCACCTTCATTTCTGAACATATCCATCCCCTTTCTAGTGAGCCATCCCTAGATAAAAAGAAATGAAACATTATCCACTTCCTGATAGAGAAGCAATAGATTTAGCAGGCAGAATGAAACGTCTTTATTTTGGGAAATTTGTTTTGCTTTATATCCTATTGTTTCAAGGAGTTTTTCCCCCATATTTCCAATGGAGTAGGAAGTTGGGGGGAGAAAAAGAGATTTCTATTTATTAAAAAATTTAAAAAATAAAAGAAGTGAGGTGGAAGCTATAGATCAGGGTTTCATAAACTTTCCATTTGTGATTTCTTTTGCTTGAAAAATTTTTATATGACTCTGGTTATATAAGTATATAAAACAGGTATGCAGTTAAATATTTACTGATAATAAATCATAGTTTCACAACCCCCACATTCAATTATAAGACTCGATATGGAGTTGTGAATCAGAGTTTTAAAAACTGGGCTATAGATGGGGATTACTGCAATATACTTTCAGAAGAGGTCACTGTGTTACTAGTTTTGCTGAATTGTTTTGCTTTGTTATGAAACCTTTCAGGGAATGGCATAGTCTGTAGAGATGATATAAAAACAAAAATTATCAATAAAACTAAAAATAAATAGAAAGGACATGGTTTAGAAAAAAAGAAAAACAGTTTAGCAAAAGTAATGAATACATCAATAGTCAGATAGAACATAGTAAAAAAAAGGAAAAAAGAAAGAAAAAACAGGTTAGTAAAAATAATGAATACATCAATAGTCAGATAGGACAAAGGGGAGAGAGAAGAAAGAAAAAAACAGTTTAGCAAAAGCAATGAAGACATCTATAGTGAGATAGTATGTTGAAGTAGCAGAAATACAAAAATTCCTACATGTGCATAAAAAGAAAGAAGTATATTTTCTTATCTTTCTTTCACAAACAAGTTTAGTCATTAAAATCACATAGGTTTTTTTCTTTATTTTTGTTTTGTTGTCTCCCCCTCCCCCAGCATTTACATCATTGTATTCATTGTGTATACTGCTTTTCTGGTTCTGGTTCTGCTTACTATTGATTCCTATAAGTCTTTCCATTAGTATGCAGTTTCAAGTTCATAAACTATACAAAAGGTAAAAAAAAAATGCTTCTGAACTTTCAGGTGATGACAAATTAAAAATTTTAAATTAGAAATGTGAAGAATTGGAGGTTGTTGTGAAAAAGGATAAAGCAATAGGAAAATAGTCAGAATGAGAATACAGTGAGGGAGGCATCTTGATACATTTTTAATAGTGACTTGATAAAAATGCAAACTCAGATTGCTTCAGCACTCCTAGCCAGCAGAATAAACCTTGAGAGACTGAATCAGGTTTTCTCAGATCAAACCTATGGATTGGATTCAGTGAGGTAAGGATTTGAGTTTGTAAGCGTCCTTTTCTAAAAAATACAAAGATCTGTGGAGATGGGAAGGGTTTATCATTGTTATGGATGAGTTTAATAAGATTGCTTTATCCCTACCACTTAGCCAATCTACTAATAAAACTGTGAACAGAGCAGGACCAAGGACAGAGCTCTAGGTCTCCTTAAACAGTTATCTCTCCAAATTTAATGAAATATAATAATAATAACAATAATTTATTAATGATTCTGTTACATAAAATATATTTTTAGTGCAAATACAAATATAAAATGGAAGTTTGCTGTGCACAGATTGGTATCTGCAACTTGTGTGGGTAGTAAGGGAATTAACATTCATTCACATTGTAGCTTGAATGAGTTCACTCAGCATTCTGTCAGCTAATGAGATCCAAACCCATTAATTTATTATTATTTATAAATTTATTTTTATAATTTATAATTTATATAATGTATGTATATTTGGACATAACTATATTATATATAAATACATATTTATATATTACAATTTATCATCATCCAGGTCATATTTGTTTATCTTGATTATAAAAGTAAATGAGAGAATCAATCAAAAATGCCTTGTTGAAATGTAGATATTCTGAATATTCATGCATGCCAGTTAATTGTGATCCCCTTGTTTTTAAGTGCTAAGAAATAAGTCTTTTGATAATCTAAATTTGAATTTCATGGGAAATCAAGCACATAAGGTCCTAAATTTTGACTTACCTACCTGCCCCTATTGCAAAATCAAGATGTTTCTCTGCCTCTACTTCTGAATCAGATAACTCTTTAATCCAGAGATTTGATGATGAATAAGGGGATTTAAACTTTTGGCTTAATTTATATAATGTTTTTGGATTATCTGGAGACTTGTTTGATTTCTTTTGATTAAATAATTCACTATATCACTCTCACATTGTTGTATATTGTTATTCAATAAATGTGATCTGATTGACAATAACTGCATTATGTCTTATAAAATCTTCTCTCCCCACTTGTTTTTCTATTTTAGGAACATCTTATGGATTTCTCCATTATCCTGCAATAAGTAGCAATGCTGCCCAAATGGGAATTATTTCTCTATCTGTTTGTTTCTCTGGGCTTCCACTTTTATTCTTTCTATGAAGTCTACAAAGTCTCTAGAGGTAAGACTTTATGCTTTCTTGCTTTCCTTGAAGGAGGAATACAGAATGTCAGAAGTTGGTGCCTCACATTTATAGAAATATATATGTAGAACATACATACACATGTATACACAAACATTTTATATATATGTGTGTATATATATATTGTGTTATTGTTCTTCAGTCATTTCAGTCATGTTCAAATCTTTGTGACTCCATTTGGGGTTTTCTTGACAAAGATATTGGAGGAATTTGCCATCTTTTTCTCTGGCTCATTTTATAGATGAAGAAACTGAGACCAATAGAATAAGGTGATTTGCTCAGGATCACACAAGTTAGGAAGTCTCTAAGGCTAAATTTGAGGTCAGGAAGATGAGTCTTTTTGACTCCAGACCTACTGCTCTATTTACTGTGCCACCTAGCAGCCAATATGGTATATATGCAATATGCAGTATACCCATTTATATATAACACACACATTTATGTATGCATTTCTGCCATTATCCTTGGTAGCATTTTGAATGAAAGAAGTTTTATTGCAGTACCTCTAGTAACCTTGAAGTTTTTGCTTATTCCATGAAGTGTTCTCTCATATCCCAAGGCAGAAATGATCTCTCCCTTCTACTATCTCGCTAGTTTTTTCCATACCTCTCTATGTGCATCCTGGACTTCCAATTTTGCATTAGAATTGCTCATGTCTTCCCTTTCTAACTAGGTTGTAAATTTCTTGAAAGCAACCATATCTTATATAATTTTATATCTGTAGAGTCTGCAAATATTTTTACACCTAGTAGACATTTAATAGATATTTATCCAGTTAGTAAGTAAAGAGTTCATCCAAATTTCCAACACTTAACCTATTTATTCTTAAAGTATGGTCTGTGCATGTTCTTTTTATGAGTCCATGATTTGCTGTCTTGTAATGTTAGTGTTTTGTTTCTATAAGTATATAATAAACATATTTTATTTGATATAACTTTTATCCTTACAACAACTTAGAAATGTAGGTCTATTATTATCCCCATTTTATAGATGAACAAACTGAGGCTGAGATGGTAAGTGATTTGCCCAGGATCACACAACTAGGGTTTGTAGGCAGATTTGAACTCAAGTCTTCCTGATTTCAAGTTTAGTACTCTATTCATTATACTATCTTAGCTCCGTATTTTTGTTTCTGGCATAACAAGTGAGTCCCCCTTTCTCTAAGTGTTCAAAGGTAGCTTTTACTCTTGTCTGTCTGCCCTGCTTCTCCTGCTCCTTTTCTTGTCTCCATTTCTTAGGGAGGCTACTTCAAATCTAGAAGTTTGAAGGTAGAATATTTGCCTTTGCCTGTAAGTTCAGCATTGTGACTTTCAGTACCTAGCATGAAGAGAAGAGTTGATCTGAATAGGAGACCATCCCCGCTGAAATATTAACAATATGAACAGCAAGGAGGGAGGTAACTGCAGTACACTGAAAATATGTTAAGAAAATAGATGGAAAATGTTTCTGGTTTGAGGTAATGGACAGATTCCTCCCTTTACTCAAGGTGAAAACTGCTTATATAGGAATGTACTCCACAGAGGTATTTCCCCTGCCCTTTCCTATCATACAGACCAAGCTGAACTGAACAGATTGGATAAGTAGTGAGATCATATCTAGTGCTGTTCTTTGTATTGTGTCCTTGCTTGACAATGTAGATTTGTGGCCATTATTATTAGATAAAAGAAAGAAGTGATTTTAAGGTAAAATGACATATGAGTGGCAGATTTAGAATGTTGCATGCCATATTTGTTTGCAGAAATAGCTAGACATTTAACTTACTGTCCAGGAGATGCTCTTACAGTCATGTAAGACACCCACAGAATAAGTAGTTTCCTCTACTCTACTATTCCTTAGCACCATTCTATTTTTCTTCTTTCCAAATAACTCCCTAAATTCCTCAAAATAGAGGCCTCCCTTGCAATAAGGAAGTACAATAAACCAGTCCATTTGCCCTGTTTGACAGTAAATATTCCATTCTAGTCTACCACCTTTCTGCTGAAAGGGGAAGTATATTTCACCAGTGGGCCATTGTTTTTCACTGCATTGATCAAAGTCCTGACGTCTTTCAATGATGTTTTCCATTACATTATTATGTAAATTGTTTTGCTTACCTCACTCTGCATATATTTATATACATCTTTAGAAGTTTCTCTCGATTCTTTATAGTCCTCAATTTTGATGTTGCAATAATAATCTGTTGATATCCACATATGTTCAGCTATTTCCAAAGTGATGATGGGAGGTGGCTAAGTTATAAAGAGCTTTGAATGCCAAACAGAATTTTGTATTTGGTCCTGGAGATGATATGAAGCCCCTGGAGTTTATTGAGCATGGAGATATGTTTGGACCAGTGCTTTATGAAGGATAGTATGGAAGAGATTGATACCTCTTTTCTTCACCAGGCTAAAACAACTCTAGTTCCCTCAACCATTTTTTCTCAATTATCCATTATTTGTTGTTGTTGTTGTTTTTTCCCCCCACTTTTTTACTTCTTCCTGTCTGGGGAAAAAAGAGCAAAACCTTTGCAACAATTATGCATAGTCAAGGGAAACAAATTCTTGCACTTGCCCAATCTTTTTTTTTTTTTTTTTTTTTTTGGTAATTGTGCATTTCCTCAGTAATATACAGGATGCCACTTCTTGTCTCCTATTTGCTTTGGAACAATATGATTTATAATAAATGTTTAAAATAAATTTATAATAAATGTTTTATAATAAATTTATAATACATAGTCTTACAAACAGAAAGTCCATTTTAATGCTCAGAATTCATTTGATTCTTGCTAGAATATTAACTTTCCTTTGGAAAGATGTTTCCCACTGTTCTAGAACAGAATTGTTTTAGAAATACATTTAATAAATACCCAAATTAACTCAAAAGGACATAGGAAGATGCTAGTACATGCAGAGAAAGAAATAGAATTATATATATGTATAAATCACACACATATACATATATATCCTGTATAGAATGATTTATGCACACACACATTTGTGTCTAAAGGTAGTCATTTCTAGGGTAAGGGGAGGGAAAAAAGAAAAAAAATATAAACTGTATTATATATTTAAAAGAAATAGAAAGTTGTACATAATAAATTTGCAGTTTTAAATGAATTCATCTTTTTTATTATACTATATCATGGAAATGCTTGTTTTAGTCCCTAAATTAAAATATATTTATTTTCTAGTCCATAAAGAGCTATACAGTCCTCTTATATAGCCCAATCTATAATTTCTTTTTAAGTTAGTGCTGTAGTTTTTCTTGAACAATGAAGAAGAAATATGTCATCTATAACTAATTTTTTATTTAATGCACCTGACAGTTAGCTAGCTGATACTGAATGACCTGGGCCCCCCTCAAACTTATTTAATCAGGAGAATGGAGATCATGTTCAGAATTTCCTTTTGATTCTATGGCTCAGGAAACCTGAGACTTGGAGAATTTCATGAGTATATGGAAAATACAAGGTCTTACTGGGAAGCTCTATTTCTGTGTTCCATTTCTGATGTGTTAGAACAGTTAGAGTATTTGGGATATACATATATAGAGATGTGTGTGTGTGTGTGTGTGTGTGTGTGTGTGTGTGTGTGTGTGTGTGTATATATAGAGAGAGAGACACACACATATATATGGATAGAGAGAGACACACACACATATATGTGATAGAGTGTGTGGGATATACTACATGTACATATAGATATATGAGAATGTGGATAGATCTGTGTATCTATAGAGTCAGGAAGATCTCAGTTCAAATACTGCCTCAAACCCTTCTTCTTTAAAATGGAGATTATAATAGCACCTATCTTCTAGGGTTGTAAGGATACAAAGTGACAATATTTGAAAATTTGCAAGCCTTAAAACACTCCTCAAATCCTCGTTAGGATAATAGCCCTTATAGCAGATATTCTCTTTGGTCACTCAGTATAGTTGCAGGCTAATCACTTTCCATTTCTCCTTTTTCAATATTTCCCCAGGGCCAGACATGTGGATATGGACTAGGAATGATTCCTCAGTTTAATTGAATATGAAAGGAAAATTTCTAGCTAGAGTAGAACAGAGCAATCATCCCTTTCTTATACTCCAAAGTGAAACTGAATTTTTTTCTGTGGGTCGTGATATGATCTACTGTCCAGTGTTCCCTCTTTTCCTTTGTCCTATGGAAATTAAGACTGACTATATGGCCACTTTTTGACAGGATTATAATCTTTCATATGTATTTATGCTTCCATTTATTTCAAAGGAAGATATAATATGGGGACCTTGAAAGAGTTAATGCATTTCTCCTCAAAATCAGCCATTTACATCTCTTAGTGGCAAGATAGAGCTAAGGTTTATGCAGTGCATGGATGAAAACAAATTAATTCTCATTAACAGCCATTACATATGGTAATGAAAGATGAAGGATCAGAATTCATTTGTAAGTATATAAATAGTTTTTCATGTGGTCTGTGGTCATAAAATATACTTCCTTTAGTAATGTGCTCACTGTTCTTCTGATATGGTTGTGGTGATCTTTAGTCTTGATATGGCATAGTTTCTCCTGGAATTTAATGGCTTCTTTGCTCTAAAATTGGACAGGAATAAAACAACTGCATAAATCAGTTTTTTATTTAGTGTTTTATTTCCCCGCAGTTATATGTAAAAACAATTTTAAACATTTGTTTTTAAAACTCTTGAGTTCCACATTCTCTCCCTTCCTCCCTTCAGCTCCCATTGAGAGCACTAGCAATTTGCTTTAGGTTATAAATGTATTGTCATGCAAAACATTTTCATAATAATCATGTTGTAAAAGAAAACATAGACCAAATTAAAAAAAACACCAGAGAAATAAAGTAAAAAAAAAAAAGTAGTATGCTTCAGTATGTATTCAAACACAATCAATTCTTTCTCTAAGGATGGATAGCATTTTTCTTCATCAGTCCTTCAGAGTTGTCTAGGATCATTAGAATACTGAAAATAGCTAAGTCATTCATAGCTGATTATCTTACAGTATTATTGTTACTTTGTACACAGTACATTTCACTATGCATCAATTTATGTAAGTCTTTCCAGGTTTTTTAAGAGAATTACAATGAATATTCCTTCACAGAGATGACTTTACTTCCTATATTCTTAAGCAGTTAGCAAAGCATAAAATTTAGGAAATGGGAAACAAGGAGCCAATAAAAGTAGAGCTGGTTGTTCCAGAAGATAGGCAGACTGATTTAGAAAAATTATGGAACTTTCTGCAGAATTTTACTTAAAATGAGCATGGTCTCTTCACTTAATTAGTACTTGGATGTTGATTAGTTGATATAATTTCTTGATAACATATTAAAAGTCTTATTTTAGGGTGAAAATTTAGGAACCCCATCTTATTATGTAAGGGAAACCAAAGATCAGAGAAATGACCTTCCTATGGTAATATAACTAGTAACTGTCAGAAGGGATTTGAATCTACATCCTTCTGACTCTGAACCTAGTCTTGATCTACCTCTCTATATCACTCTAGTTCTCATTCAAGTGGGTTGGCATTAGAGAAATGCTAAGGGTCATTAATCTACTTGGAAGGATCCTCAATTTTAGATGCCTACTTGACAGTCTTTGCTTCTCTCACTTGTGGAATTGTAAAAAGGTTGCTGTGACAGACAATCTATTTAGGTGTGGTGTTGATTCTGAAAAGGGATCATGAAATTCTCCAAACAAAATGAATTTCAGTTCACTTTTATTAAAATGTATGTATATACATATGTATATCTATATATGTACACACATACGCGCACACACACACTCCATACAATTCTCTTAGAAGAGAATGTCTTTTTTTAATTAAAGATTTTTAATTTTCAAAATATATGCATGGATAATTTTTCAACATTAACCCTTACAAAACCTTGTGTTCCAATTTCCCCTCTTCTACTCACCCTCTTCTCTATACAGCAAGTAATCCTATATATGTTAAACATGATAAAATATGTGTTAAATTCATTATATGTATACATATTTGTACAATTATCTTGCTGTGTTAGAAAAATCAAATTGAAATGGAAAAAAATGAGAAAATAAAATTTAATCAAGCAGCCACAAGAAGAGTGAAAATACTATGTTGTGATCCGCATTCAGTTCCCGTAGTCCTCTTTCTGGATGTATATGGCTTTCTTCACAAGATCACTGAATCACCTCATTGTTGAGAAGTGCCAGGTCCATCAGAATGGATCATCATATAGTCTTGTTGTTGCCATGTACAATGTTCTCCTGGTTCTGTTCATTTCACTCAGCATTATTCCATGTAAGTCTCTCCAGGCCCCTCTGAAATCAGACTGCTGATCATTTCTTTTACAACAATAATATTCCATAACATCCATATATCATAACTTATGTAGCCATTTTACATCTGATGGACATCCACTCAGTTTCTAGTTTCTTGCTACTACAAAAGGGGCTGCCACAAACATTTTTGCACATATGGGTCCCTTTCCCGAGGATGTATTTTAAAATCAAACCCTCCCACCACCTCTAATCAAAGGGGAGATGATATTTCATAACTCTTTTGCCTATATATTTCACCTCTTTTATGATTATGGATTATTATTCTCCATTAGAGGGAGCTCTAGCCCAACTAAAAAGAAAAAGTTTGGTTGATCCATATGCAAACTTGTTTTTCTTCAATTTATTTAAAAAAAAAGCCCAAAACAACAAACAAACAAACAAAAAGCCAAAAGCCCAAACTCCCCAATTGTTCCCAGTTTTCCATTTTACATAGTCCTGATTCACCATACACTTTTTATGAAAGTGAAAACTGATCAGTCTAATGAAAAGGAAGGATCAGTTCCTCAAACAGTTTGATGAAAGTGAACCATAACTTGTTACCCTCTCACTAGGTGGAAACAGATGTGTTTGTTTGCTTGTCTTTTCCCTAGGTCCCAAGGCTATGTAAACTGCAATTCTGGATTTTGCTGAAAACAGGGAAGGACAGTGCTGGCACAGGAAGAATGAAGTCTGGCCTGTTCCTAATGAGACCTTGAGGGCCATTTTATTATTAGTTCCTAAAGGAACCAGACTTCAAGGTGTCTGGGGTTGGAGAGGAAGAAACTTCTTGCTTTTTTCCTGAAATGTTTGCAGTTTCTGGTAGTGATTGCTTTTGCCATGTTGCTATAGAAAGAAAGGATTTGACACAAATAATAGTCTCTTCTATACTACATAGGGGCAAAGAGAATCCTTTGGTTTGAGTTTGTAGCTATTCTTACGGAATCTGGGCCTATTTGTGACTCTTATTTCTTAGATTCTACATTGGCTAGGAAGAAACTATTCTTTGGAACCAGATTTGGGGTGTGTGTGTGTGTGTGTGTGTGTGTGTGTGTGTGTGAATTTTAAGTGACTCAGTGGCTCAGAATAGGCTGATGTCATGGAAAGAGTTGCTAGATTTTTGGATCAGAAGACCTGATTTTAAATCTTTCCTCTGCCACTTATTAAGCTTGTGACACTGGAGAGGTTTAATAAAAACTCATTATATGCCAGGTACTGTGCTAAATGCTGGAGATCCAAAAAAAAGCAAAAACACAATCTCTATCCTCAAAGAGCTTATCTTCTACTGAGAAAACAGTATGCAAACAACTATGGACATGAAAAAAATATATATGGATAAATTGGAAGTAGGCCTTTATCTTAGAAAAATATAGAGTATTTTATGCTAATGGAGTAAAGAATCTCCATGTTCTTTGTTGTATGGAAAAATCACTCAGGCTAAGTGAAATGTGTTTTATTAGAACCAATATAAATAGCTCCTGAAACAAAAGTCACAGAAGAATTCATCATAAGTCCTTATAAAAGGAACACAAGGTAAAATCTTCAACCAGTTTTTAGCATTGCCAGGGCATGGCTTTCTTCTTTTTGCAGCTCTTTTGTTTCCTGTCACCCATTAGCTTTAAGCAATGAACTCAAGATCTTCAAATAACTCAGAATCACTAGGTGACTTTCAATCTTGGATGTTTTCATTTTGAGATCAGTGTTCAGTCATTGAAGGGAGAGACCAAAGAAACAGAGAGCCAGGGTTGGAGTTGCTCCCATTTTAAAGGTCCACTGAGTCATTGGCTCTTTCTACTAAATGGTCAAATAAAGGCATTGCCTGATCACCTCTAGTTTATTCAACCATAGAGTCACTGGCTCTATGGACAAATCATTTTTCTCTGAATCTCAGTTTCTTCAACTGTAAGAAGAAGGGAATGGATTAGTTCTGCTTTAATGTTCTTTAAACCTATAATTCCATGTCTGATTCTATGATTTGTTTAAAACTAATTTTATTTTTACTTAATCATGTTTTACACTAGCATAACTATATCTACATACATATGTATAACTATTTTCAGTCTAGAATGCTGGTTTCACTAGTATAAGAGAGCTCACTATGTGGAAACTCTTTCTGGATAAATAGAGTTTCTTAAAAGATTCCTGGGATGTTGAAAACTTGCTAGTGAATATGCAACTAGTATATGTAAGAGCTAAGGATTGAACCTAGCTATTTATGAATATAGGACCAATCATTTACCCACTGTACCTGAAGTTCTTAACTTTTGGGGGTGATAGACCCTTCTGGCAGACTGGTGAAGCTTATGGGAACCCTCTTTCTCAATAAAGTTTGTAAATGAATAAAATAAAATGCAGGGTTACAAAGGAAACCATTTATATTGAAATATAGATATCAACATCTTTCTTCTTTTTTAAAGTTTACAATCCCCACATTAAGAACCCCTTGCCTCATCAAGCTCCTTCTCGTATTTCACATATAACTTTTTGTAAAATAATCATAATATGCATGTGACACTAGAACATGTACTAAAAATTGTTTTCAAGAATCAGGCAGAAATGTTGTTTGGCTTCCATATAGCAGCTGCATTAATTCTTCTCACATTTTTGTTTTGGCATATGCCATTCTATTTTAAGTCCCAGGCTTAGCTCTGTCCATGCAAAGTATCAATCATAGATGTATTCTGCCCAAACAACCCCAGCAATACTGAGACTCAGTTGTAAAGAAGGGGATTCCAGGTGGAGTAGAAAACTATGCATCTTAGGCATCTAGGCAGTGCAGTGTATAAAGTACCTGGTCTGGAGTCAGGAAGACAGAAGTTTAAATCCAGGCTCAGATGCTAACTGGCTATATGACCAAGTCACTTTGTTTCTGCTTCCCTCCATTTCCTCATCTGTAAAATGGAGAAAATGATAGCACCTAACTCCCTGGGTTGTTATGAGGCTCAAGAGAAATAATAGTTATAAAGTGCTTTGCATAGTTTCTGGCACATAGTAAATACCATATAAATGTTAGCTATTTTTATTGTTTTTTATTATTATATCATAACTTATGAGTTGGAAGGACTTTAAAGGGCATCTGGTCTGATTCCTTCATTTTATGGATAAGGAAACTGAATCCTAGCACAGGGAAGTGACTTGAGAAGCCAGATTCACGCTGGTATTAAGTGGGGGGGGAGGGGAGGAGAGGAAAAGCTTCATTTAGACCCAAATGCTCTGATTCCAAATTCAGTGCTTTTCCTATTGTATCATGCTACCTCCCCAATAAAAAAGAATCAAAGAGGTAGTGAATCCATGTGTCTTTAAATGCAGCTAGGCAATGTAGTGGGTGGAGTGCTGGGCTTGGAGGGAAGACATTCAAATTCAGCCTCTGACACTTAGTAGTTCTATAACTTTGGCAAGTTACTTAACTGCTACCTGCCTCAGTGAACTCAACTATAAGATGAGGAAATTAGCACCTTCCTCCCAAGGTTGTTGTGAGGATCAAATGAGAAAATATTTGCAAAGTGCTTAGCAAAAGTGCCTGGGACATAGTAGGTGCATAATAAATACTTGTTCCATTGCTTTTAATTTATATTGTGACAAAAGTTTTGTTGTTGTGTAGAGATACAATTAACCCATTGTCAGTTAACATATAAACTATTGAATCTTTTTTTCCTTTTCCTTTCTCCACCAGCTTAAATGGATGGCTGAGATTGCCGAGAGGAGTTAGGGGTAGAGATCATGGGGGAGGACAATAAGGGGTGAACATAGGGGAGATGAACAGATTTATTATTAAATTCTTCCATGAGAGCCTTAAACTTATGACCTTGGTGGTTACCGAGGTTGCATTATTGATATGGGTTGGGTTTTTATTGTTATGAAGAAACAGAAGCCATTGTTCTCATGAAACAAAATAATTTGTCTAGAAATAGACCCTTAGGGTACGACTGAGTAGAAAAAAAATGAAGGGACTGGCTGGGCTTGGCTACCAGGTGGTACGTAAATTGGTTGCTGTTTCTTGTTCAGATGACACATTGTTTGCAAAGGTTCATAGATTAAGGATTGGAGGACATCATAGAGACCTTCCCTCCCCCCCCCCACATACGCCCCTTCACTTTACAGATGGGGAAACCAAAGCCCAGTGAGGTTGAATGACTTCTCTGAAGTCAAACAGATGGATATATTTCAGAGAGATTGCTCTTCAGTCATGTTTAGTCATGGTTGACTCTTTGTGATCCTGCTGGGGTTTTCTTTGCAAAGATACTGGAGTGGTTTGCCATTTTATTCTCCAGCTAATTTTACAGATGAAGAAACTGAAGCAAACAGGATTAAGTCACTTGCTTAGGAACACAGTAGAGACATTGCTGTATCGAAGAGTATACACAACTTGATAGCCTTATAGGTATAGTTCCAAATAGCTCTCCAGAATGTTTGGATCAGTTCACAACTCCACCAACAATATCTGTTTTCCCACATTTCCTCCAAAATTTGTCATTATCTTTTCCTGTCATCTTATTCAGTGATTTAAACTTATTGAAGGCAGCAAATGTTCTCTTACTTCCTTTCTACTATAGTGTCAGTTTTTGTTAACTATTTTTTTCCTTTGTGCAATTAGGTGGTGCAGTGGAGAGAGCTCTGGACCTGGAATCAGAGACTTGTCTTCATGAGTTCAAATCTGGTCTCAGACTCTTATTAGCTTAGTGAACTTGTGCAAATCACCTGACCCTATTTGCTTATTTCCTTGTCTGTAATATGAACTAGAGAAGGAATTACAAACTACTATAGTATCTTTGCTATGAAAACCCAAATAGGGTAATGATGAGTTGTACATAACTGCATAATAACTACAAAAACAAAATGTTTAATAAGGATAAAAAGGTGCATTGGAACTAGGTTGTGGAAAATCTTAAATGTCTTACACTGGAGTGTGAATTCGATCTTAGACACAAGATGGAGTCACTAGAATATATTGAACAAGGTAGTGACATGGTTATGTTGTCACCAGTAGGAGCTGGATGAAAAGGAGAGAAAAAGGTGATGAGAATCTGAATTAATACAGTACCCATGTGAGTGCAAGAGCAAGGGATGAATGTGAAAGACTTTATGTAGACAGAGACAAAAATATCTGGGAACTAATTGAATATGTAGGATAAAGGAGAGTAAGACATTGAGGAGCATTTTGATATTGCATATCTGGCTGATTAGAAGAAGGGTGGTTCTTTGAAATTTGAAAGAGGGGTGAATTTCAGTGTTTTGAATTTGAGATGCCCTGTAGAACACCTAATTGGAAATATCCAAAATGCAATTGGTGATACGGAATTGAAGCTCAGAAGAGAGGCAAGGGAATGAATCTTAGATTATATCTATAAAAATAGGTGATAATGAACCCTGGAAACTGATGAAGTCCTCAAAAAAGTTTATACAGAGTAAAGAGGGCCCAGAACAGAGCCATAGGATTTGTCCATAGTTGGGAAGTAGTATATTAATGATGATCCAGCAAAGAAGAATGAGAAGAGGGAGAGGAGAACCAGAAGAGACTAGTGTCAGGAAAACTCAGAGAGGAAAGAATTCAGGAGCAGTAGTGTCAGATGCTACAGAGGGGAAAAGAAGAATGAGGTTAAGAAAAAAGCCATTGAATTTGCAAATTGAAAAAAGAATTAGTAACTTTGGAGAAACAAGTTTCAGTTGAATTATGAGGCTGGAAGGCTAGATTACAAATGAACTGAAAAAGACAAAGAGAGAAGAAGAAATGGAGGGAATGAATATAAACAGCTTTTTATTGAGTTTGGCTGTGATATATAGAATAACAGATATCCTATCAGTTATTTTTCATTCTTCTTTTCTGGATGTGCATTTCCTACACCTTGTATTACATGTGGGGTCATATTCTGTAACCTATTTACACTTACCATGGGTCATCATTGTTTACTGGATCTCTTGCAAGTTTGAGTTTTCTGAGATCATAGTATTTGTTCCTTGATTTTCAGCCATGTAGCATCAACAAAAGGTCACTGATATTTAAAAGATTGGTTTTGGGAGCATCAGTTTGCTTAGGAACATTGAAAGCCCTGGAGATAGTTTTGCAAATGAGATCTATACTGATCTCTTTATATTTAATTTGGGGTTTAGCTCACTACATAAGAGGCATATATCTATCTACACATGCCCTAATAGACTAATTTAGTGGATTGCCCATCCAAACTGTTTCAATCTGAGCATTTTTATCCAATTTTTTTTTGTGGTAAGAATGGTTACACGTATCTCTTTTGAATGACACTTGGTTTTATTGAGAAAATGTTGTAGCACATAGGTTACCTGTAAAGCAGGGACACTTTCTTTTCTGTAGGAAGGGAATAGTATTCTATTTGGGCTGTGTGAAGGATGGTTCAGCAAGACACATATATCTCCCTGTTTTTATATTTCACTTGTGGCTGATATATAGAAGGTTGATCATCAGATTTAGTTAGTTGGAGCTCAGATTCTTCCTCTACCCCTTGCTACCTTCTATAACTCTGGACAAATCATTTAACCTAGGTGGGCTACAGTTTCCTCAGTTGTAAAATGAGGGGTTTGAATTAGATGATTCCCTGGGCTTTTTCCAAATCTAAATCTATTAAGTTAATTCTTATCCTGAGGTATCTGCCATAGAACTCATGTATTTTTTTTTTTTTTTTTTTTTTTGAGGCTGGGGTTAAGTGACTTGCCCAGGGTCACACAGCTAGGAAGTGTTAAGTGTCTGAGATCAGATTTGAACTCGGGTCCTCCTGAATTCAGGGCTGGTGGTCTATCCACTGCGCCACCTAGCTGCCCTCAGAAATCATGTATTTTTAATATTTGCTTGGGAAACATGTTGTTTATTAGTAGTATTTAAACTGTAGTTTATTGTGCCAAGTTAAATGCTTTTTAAAAGAAATGGAAATTGTGGATTCTTATATATGTATATACATATATATATATATGTGTATACATATATATATAAGTAATATACCCACACATATTTTGTATATTATTCAGTCAGTTGGTGATTGTGAACATAGTCTGTTATTGAAAATTGTCAGTGACAAGTTGGATGTTTCCTGCATGTATTTTTATAAAGAATACCCTCAACATACACACACACACAGATGAATCTCAACAATTTTATAATGTTGAGAAAGTTGATATATAATTTGATATTGCTAATGTCTTTTTTATCTAAACAAAAATATCTGTGGTAGTTTTCATTTTTTTTTCTGAAATTTCCTTTCCCCTTTTAGATATCTTGATAACTGATGCTTAAATCATTTTAAATTTATGTCATGTCTGGCATAGATTTTCTATGTTATTTGGTCAGATCCAGCTGTTTTCTCGGAATGAGAATCACTGACCCAGCTCACAGTTTCAGAATTAGAAGGGCACTAAAAAGTGCTAAAAAGCCATGGAATCCAGAACCTTAACAAGAATCCCCTCAGCTACATATAGGAAAAGTGGTCATTTCTCTCACTTAAGGTCTGCAAGTGAAGCCTGAAATCCACCATTTTGTCTCAAGTTATCCCACAACACTTTTAGGAAGCTCTAATTGTTACAATTTTTTTCCATCTCAGCTACTCTCTCTTCATCTTCAACATTGTTTTCCTAGTTCTACCTTGTGGGGGCAAGGGAGGCAACATAGTACAGTGTAAGGACACTAGTTTCAGTTGGTCCAGTTACTTAATCTTTCCCTGCCTCAACTTAATCAACTGTAAAATAAGAGTTGAATTAGATACCCTTTGAAGTCCTGTCCTAGAAGAGATAATACAAGATCTACCTCTTTGCCATATGTCAGCCCATCAGATACTTCCTTTTATGCTCCCCCTTTTCAGTCTTTCTATTTCTGGGCTAAACATTAGTTTTAAAATTGATCCTTTTATGACACATGACCTCAAGGCTCCTCACCATTTCAGGTTGTCCTGCTATAGTCAATGATTAGTTTGTCAAATGTTTTCCTAAATATGAGACAATCCATTGAATACAATGCAGCATCTGTGGTCTTTATAAGCAGTCAGAAGTATCACCTATTGAGTTCTGGCTGCTATGCTTCTCTTAATTTAGTTTAAGATTCCTGCGTTATATTGTTGACTCATACAGTGTGTTAAAATTCCCATGTTCTTGTAGATGATTGCCACCTAGTTCTCTGCTTCACAGTGAGTGACTCATGAATACCCAGGTATAAGGCTTTTCATTCACTTTTATTAAATTTCATCTGATCAGAGTTGTCCTGGCATTACCTGGCATTCTACCCAATCAAGATATTTTTAGATCCTGAGTTTTTTATTTGTTGTATAAGCTCTTCCTCTCATTGTTGTGTCATCAACACATTTATGAGCATGTCATTCATATATTGCATGAGAGAGGTGACGTGGTAGACTAGATGAACTGCTAGATTCCAAGTTAAGAAGACCTAGGTTTAATTTCTTCTTCATATATTTCCTCTGGGCATGTTCTTCAGCCTCTTTAAATATTAGTCTCTTCCTTTCTAAAATGGGGATGATGATATCTATAACATTTCATATTGTTTTGAGGATCAAATGTATTAATGAAAATAAAGCACTTTGGAAATTTTAAAACATGAGAAAATTTTAAGTTATTTTTACTTTTAGTTGTAATTGATAAAAATGTGAACACATAGGTTCTTCCTCCAACTTGAACTATTAGAGATCACTTTTTGAGACCAGTCAGCTAGGTCTGAATCCATGTAGCTGTACTGACCTTTAGTCCATATCTGTCTACCTTGTCCACAAGGTTGGATTCATTTTAAGTGCTAACATTGATCATTCTATCACATATAAAACCCCAAGAGACAAAGTATCCAGTTATTACTAATCTAGTAGTTATGCCAGTCAATAATAAATTAATATCATTGTTGCTCTTGGTAAGCAAACATGACAAGGGAAACTCTGAAACACCTTAAATCAATTATTCTGACAGGGAACTTCTCTGACAAGTGAAACTCAACTCTGATTGGTGGGCATTTAATGAGAAGATGGGCTAGAAATTCCCTGTCCACCCAGTTATTATTTTGTTGAAGAGAGGGGAGGTCAACTAAGAACATGGACTGATCATGAGCTCCCTCTAACAATTGGGCCCCTTGACCAGTTCGTTTCTCCTTCATGATCTAGGTCACCCTAAACTTTAATGAAAAAGATTAAGTACAGGAGTTCTTTCCCTTAGAGAGACAATATACCCAAACTGGACTCTCTTTATACCCTGAATAGAAATCAGGTTTCCCAGTTGTCTAGTGTTTTGTCCGGATGTCTTGAACAGAGCTGGAATCCTTCTGACAATTTTTAGTAGAAAGGGGCTCCTCTCTAATCTAGCCTTTTTTTTTTAATAGAAAAGGGACTATTACAGATTATTATTAGCAATCAAATAGACCAGCCTTAAAATTTACATCTCTCTACTTATGTAGTTCATTGGTTCATATAGTGATAGAGAGGGTTCTGCTGATATTCCTTATGAGAGATCACTACAGAAATGTTTGTCTATTTGTACCTTTTATTTACTGCCCTTCTATTTGCATCTGTAATTGTTCTTGGAATGATCTGATTAGGGGGTGTTAAACCACTTTGGTTTTTGTTGTTGTCCTTAGTCATTCTCAATCATATCTGACTCTTGGTAACCCCATTTTGGGTTTTCTTGGCAAAGAAATGATGGAATCTGAGACTATTTGTGACTCTTTTTGGAGTGGTCTGCTATTTTCTTCTCTAGTTCATTTTATGAGGAAATTTAAGCAAATAGGGTTTTGTGGCTTGCTCAGTGTTAGTAAGTATCTGAGGTCATATTTGAACTTTGGTCTTCCTAACTTCAGGATTAGCACTCTATCCATTTTGCCACCCACTTGCTCTCAAACCTAGTAGCTACTTTGTGTTTTTTATGAGGTAACACAGTTTCCAAACTACCCCTCCATATTCTTATGTAAAATTTTGGTAATGAAAATATAGTCCAAAACAAAGTGGTCCTGGATTACCTTGCATTTTGTTTGGTAATGGCATTAAATATTTGTATAGAAAACATTGTGATGTTTGTTTTGTATGGGGTGGTAGACTATGCATTTCTCATCAACTCATCTCAGAGTTGATGGCTTAACTAAATATTATTGCAATCTAACATAATGCCTTCTCATCTTTATCCATTATTTTACTTTGAAATTTATTTTGAACTTTCTTTTTTTTTTTACTTTTATTTATTTATTTATTTTTTGGTTAGGCAGTTGGAGTTAAATGACTTGCCCAGGTCACACAGCTAATAAGTGTTAAGTGTCTGAGGTTGGATTTGAACTCAGATTCTTATGACTCCAGGCCTGTTTACTATCCACTGCACCATCTACTGCCCCTTGAACATTCTTTTAACCACCTTAGTGGTTAGTGATCTACTTAGTGATCTCCTTGTTTATAGATAGCTATTCCCCAAATGGCAGTAAACTTTTGGCTCCCATCATTTTTTATTGATGAAAAGTACCATCCAGAGGCCTCATGCCTGAATTTTCAGATAATTTTCTCTATTTTTCATCCTTTTAAATGATCTTTTGTAACAAGTATTTATTAAGCACCTATTATTTGATAGGAAATCTCTCAAGTTCTGGGGATACAAAGAAAGGTAAAACATTGTTCTTATTCTCAAGTAGTTATTTCAGTTTCTGTCTTCTTGCTGGTGACCAAATGCCCAGTGAAATTATTTTTTGTTATTTAGGTCCTCACCAGTTCCTTTATTGGTCTCTACAAAAAGAACTCATGAGAACTCACTCTTCTGTTCAGCTAAAGCTACTATACAATGTCTTCTGGCTTCATTTATAACAAGAATGCCAATGTGGTTCATTTTCTCTTTTAGAATAGTTAAGTCATTGATTATTGAAAAGTTATTATATATCAAGCCTCTGTAGACTCATTGCTTCTAAGAACCCATTTCACTAAAACTTAGTTGATGTATCTTCAGGAGTTGCCTGAGGCTCAGATAAGTTTCTTATGTGCTTACTAAGAGGCAGAGATGGTATATCCACTCAGGATTTCCAGACTTCAAATCATTGATTTCCTTTCAGTCCATTCTAGTGTTCTCAGGTTCTGTTTCTTGCATAAGATTTACTACTTTGTCTTACAAAATGCCTTTTTTTCTCTTCAATATCTTTTATTTAATTTTTGATCCCTTGCTTTATTTATATAGGCATTCTTGGAATCTTTGTGGAAAACCTCTTTTTCCTTTAAATCTCTGCTTGCAATTGTGATAGTGTTAGATATTAAATTACTTTTGATACCAGTTGATGTTTTGGTTTATTTATCTTTTCTAGCTTCAGTTCCTTTATTAGGGGAAGTGTGCTGGAGCCAGGTGATGCTTTTGGTTTCATTTTTGGGTGCAGAAATCAACTGTGCTTTATCTTTTTTTTGGGGTTCCTTGAGTTCTTATGCTGACCTTCACCTCCTAGGATGTCTCCCTTCTTCTAGATCTGAGGTTCATAGTTCTTGATCTTTAAAGGCTTCTCTCAGAACTCAGGAAAAAATGTTTGCCATCTTAGGACACCTAACTTATACTATACTGATTTGGGCATTTTAATATTTTGCTTGTAAGCATCTTATCTTCTCTAACAGATTGCTTCCTCTCTCATTCCCACTATTTCATTTATCTCTAGTCTCTCTCTGTTTATTGGCTTCTTCTCAAGTGCTTATCATCATATTCATGTTTCCCTCATCTTCAAAAAGCCCCCTCACTTGATTAATTTTTCCTTGATTGTTATGATTCTCACAAGATACTAAGACAGTAGAATTGATAGAGACAATAATTATCTAATTTAGCATGGTTAAGTATGATTGATCTGATCCTACAAGGAGATGTTATGGGCCAGAACTTGAAACAAGATACTAAGTGGAATTGAGGAGACAATGGTTCAATCTAATTTAGCATTGATTTAATCCTACAACAAGTAATGGTTTCTTAGTGATGTAATGATTGAAGTATACTCAGTGTACTGCATATAAGCAAGAAGCTGTCAGGGTCAGACTCACAAACCCACTCTCAGAGGCGGAGTCAGATTCATTCCATATTCCACTTTTGTGCTGGCTGGAAATTCGGAGGGAGCTAGAGGTTGAAGCTGGCAGAGGCAAAGGACTAGTGGCAAAAACTCTTGGAACCAAGGAGAGAGATAGGCCTCTAAAAAAGCTAACCCGGCTCAAGGAAGGAGACGAGACTTAAAAGGAAACAATAAAGGATTTGGACTTTAATTCCTGGCTGCATTTGGGGTGATTATTGAACTGAACTGAAACTAAGGCTGCTCTCAGAAGTTCCCCAAGAAACCTGCTCTCAAGAGAACATTATATTTTTGAGAAGAACATTACATTTGATAGTTACCATCTCATATCTCTTTTCTATTTTAGTTAAAACTTGAAAATGCTATCTACAATCAATGTTTTAACTTCCTTTCCTTTCACTCTTTTCTTATATATCTCCAGTTTGACTTCCAATTTTATCTTCAACCAAAACTGATCTGTCCAAAGTCATCAACAATCTCTTGATTGCCAAATTGAATGGTCTTTTGAGGCACCTAATGGTACAGTATATAGAGTACTGGACTTGGAATTAGACTTAAGTTCACAATTGTTCTCTAATACTTACTAGCTGAATGACCCTGGGAAAATCAATTTACATCTGACTGCTTCATTTTCCTTAGCTGCAAAATCTGTAAAATAAAGATAACAGTAGCATCTACCTCCCAGAATCATTATAAGTCAAATGAAATAATATTTGTAAAATGCTTAGCACACAGTGCCTAGTACATAGTAAGCACTCCACAAGTTCCTCCTTCGTTCCTCCCTTCCTTTCTCTCTCCCTTCCTCCCTTCTTCCCTCCTTCCTTCCTCCTTCCCTCCCTTCCTCCCTTCCTCCATTCTTATTTTCTCGTTTTCAGGATTTTTGTCCTGGTCATATTCACTAATGTTGGATGTTCCCTAAAGTTTTATCATAGATTATCATTTCTTCAATTCTCCTTCTATACTATTTCACTGATGTTCTCTTCAGCTCTCATGAATTCAATGATCATGTCTATACATATAATTTTCAGATCTATTTTTCCAATCCTAATTTTTCTCCTGATCTTTAGTCTTGCATTTAAAAATTGAAATTATTATCTTCCCTACTTCCTAACTTTCTTCTTATGACTATTGAAAGTCACATCATCTTTAGGTTATCTAGGCTTTCAATCTAGATTTTGTTATTTAATCTTCACTCTCTTTTGCCACCATATTTAATCTGTGGTCAAATTTTTTTTATCAATTTTACCTTCATAACATTTCTGTTATAGATCTTCTTCTTTCCTTTGACACTAGCATCACCATAGTATAAAAGCTCACCTCCCTATGCTTGAACTATTACAATAAAACTTTTGGTTGTTCTTGTCTCACATCTCTTCCTGCTCCAGTCTATCCCCCATGCAGCTAATGAAATAATCACATTAAAGCAAAGGTTGTCTTTCTGAATACATTATCTCTCCATTTAATAAATTATAGTGGGGATTCATCTTATCTCCACTGTAAAATATAAAATCCTCTTTTTATGTTCAAAATAGTTTCATAAGTTGGCTCCTCTGTAAAGTGGGAATAATAGCACTCATCTCCCAAGATTTTCATGAGGATAAATTAGATAATATTTGTGAAACATGTTGCAAACTTTGAAGTGCTATATAAATGCTATCTAGCTGTTTATTTTTTGATAGTTTACTTTAATAAAATAATATAACTTTGAAAACTACATTTTTGTATAATATAACTGTTTCCTTTATAATTCTATGCAATTTTCTTGCATTTTGGAAGAAAAAAAATGGGAGAAGCATTTATCAAAGACTTACTTTATGTCAGGCACTCTGCTAAGCACTTTACAATTATCTCATTTAACCCTTGCACTATAGTTAGTAAGTGTCTAAATAGGATTTGAACTTTCCTTTTTTTGACTCCAGTGTTTTTATCCACTCTTCCATCTTGCTTCCCCTAGGTATTAAAAAAAAAAAACATGATTCTTAAAAAGTGTCCATAAGTTTCATCAGATTATCAAAGGAATACGTGACGTAAAAAGTTCACTTTAAAAAAAAATAGAAAATTTCAGGGCCAGCTAGATGATATAGTGGATATAGCACCAGCCTTGGAGTGAGAAGGACTTGAGTTAAAATCTGATCTTGGAAACTTGACTTGTATTAACTGTGTTAATCCTGGGCAAGTCACTTAACTCTGATTTCCTTGCCAAAAAAAAAAATAGAAACTATCACTCCTTGGATTTAGGAGTGTGGTAGAAAAATCCCATGACACACTTTTGACTTTAATCTGCATTATTAATATTTTCTCTATTACATTTCTAAATCTATACAATCAGCAAAATAACAAATCAAGCTCTGATTTGTTGCATTTTCCAACTTCCAAAGTGCTCACACTGGATATTTAATAATTGGCTTTTGTGAGCTGGTTCTGCTGACTCTAGCACATCCCCATTTGGACTAGTTGATCTGTAAGACTCTAGCTCTAAATTCTGTGATCTTGAAGGGGAAAGATGATAAATCCTGAGAAGAGAAGCTCCTGGAGGTTAGAGATTTTTATTTGCACAAAATATTTTATATGGTTTTGATTTTAGACAAGGGGTTTCTAGAATTGGGCTTGTCCTGTCACTGTGCATCTTTTTTTTTTTAAAGGACTTATAGCCAAGGTATCTGGGATTCACAATTTGATATATTTATATAGTCCCATCCTTGAGAAAGAAGCTGGTTCAAGAGTATATGTGGAAGAACACATTTTATACCTCCCTGTGGAAATGTCTTTTTGACTCCCACCCCCTATCTTCCTTGGGAGTATAAGGATTTTAGCTTGGTAAATGACAGACTGTGCCTTGGGTAATCTCGTTGGAGCCAGTTTAGCTTGGTGTTAACCTTTGCTCTTGGAGGGGAAACAATGATGGGAATAATTTAAGCATACATTTTGCTTGGTTTTGGAAAGTGACTTTGGTCTCTGGTTTGGATATGAATGTTCTAGGGATTCATAAAGCTTCAAAGTCAAGAAGCTAACTGACTCAGGTGCTGAAATGAAGCCTAACTTTATCATCTTAACTGCCTCTTTCCATCCCCTATTCTAACTGTATTCCATTCTAGGCATTAATTATTCATTGTGGAGAAGGGGTTCACTTTCCTTATACTGTCAGAACCTTCTGACCAATTACCACCAATGGGCATTTGGGCACAAAGGCTTGGGGGTGGCAGACCAGATTAATGGTCTTGCTTCCATCATGAACTAAGGAATCCACTCATATGAAGGAAGAGCTAAGACCATTAATTGCCAACTAACTGCTACCTCTTAGAGAAGGCAAGCTATCTTAGCTGAAATAGTAGTGTACCCTGAGGGAGAGAGAAGAGGCAATTAAGACCACAGCCACCATTACCACTACCCCAACACTTTGCTCACCTCTTTCCTTCAGACCTGATGGAGTCAACATAGGACCCATAACCTGGGAGCCTTGGGAACAGTTAAGATTACCAACTCAGTCTATTCAGCAGTATCCCAGGAAGATACCCTTGTGAAGATGCAGTTTGGAAACCGCTCCTGTAGATCCTACAGCCATAGCCACACAAGCCCCAGAAAAGAAAATTCTGGGCACCAGCATCTTTAGCATTGTCAAGATTTTAGCAATAAAATGACATTAAATAAGTTAATAACCATCTGCTTTGCCAATTGAACTCTAAACACCATGGGAACTTTTCAACCAACTGCAGCTGAAATTTTCCATATGTCTCCCTTGTTAGAAAGTGAATTCTTTGCAAGGAAGAACCATTTTACTTTCCTTTTTCTATCCCCAACATTTGCCACAGTGCTTTGCACATAATAAGTGCTTAATAGTTGGTTTTTTTTCTCATTTGTTCAACACATATTTATTGAGTAGCTATGAAAGTGTCTGAGTCTGGATTTGAACTCAGGAAGAGTCTCCTGATTCCAGGCTTGATTTTGTCTATTGTGCCACCTAGCTTTAAGAGCAGTATAGAGTCATTTAAGGCATTTTAAGGTGGAAATGCCATAATATTTTTATTTGTTTATTTTTTTTTAACACACATTGTTTTATGAATCATATTGGGAGAGAAAAATCAGAACAAAAGAGAAAAACCATGGGAGAGAAAAAAAAAAACAGAAAAAAAAGAAGTGAACAAACCATGTGTTGATATACATTCCAGTCTCATAGTTCTTTTGGATGAAGATAACATTTTCTATCCAAAGTCTACTGGGATTGCCTTGCACTTGATGTTTTATTAAGTTAGTCAGGTAGTCATGTTTTAGAGGAAGGAAATACTCAAGACTGTCACATTGGAAAGACCTGACTTTGAAGTCTGGTTCTGTTACTTGCTATCTGTATGATTTTGGACAAGATACTTATATACTGTGAGCTTAAGTTTCCTCATCTTTAAAATAAGACTGGACCAAGATGACCTTTAATGTCTGATCCTTAATTCTACCATCCAGTCTCAAATTACCTGTTACAATGATGCTGATTACTCCTGGGACCTGAGCTGCTTTCCATCTATGAATAGCTGTTTATGTTTCATACTACTTGGGGAAACAAATTAAGTAGTTGAGCATTGTAGTTTAAAAGCCCAATGGGTATCATTCTGTACTGTAATAAAGAGGATGATGAATTGCTTCAGTGCCAAATTATATGCCTCATATAAGTAAGATCCTAGATTTGCCTTTGTTTTGCATATTATATGTATTTATAGGTTAAGCTATGGGTAGTCATCCTATAAATTCATCCTATAACATACTTGAAGGGCAGTCATCCTGCCTTTGCCTAACACACTGCCTTCTGAGGCAGGTTCATTCCAATTTTGGATAGTCTAATTGTTGTGAAATTTTTCCTAACATCAAGTGTAATTTTGCTCCTTTGATATTTCTACTCTCATCATTCCTACTTTTGGGAGCCAAGCAAAACATTTTAATCCCTCTTGCACATCACCATCTCACAGAGATTTGAAAAGAGCTATTCATGACACCTTTTTTTCTCTAGATTAATTGTTCCAAGATACATCAATTAATTCTTGTATGTTGAATTTATGATGTGGTAAATGTATGAGAAAGAAGCACTTTACTCAACATTTGGCCTCTGACTTTCTTTAAATGAAGTTGATTTTTTAAACTTTTGCTGAGGCAATTGGGGTTAAGTGACTTGCCCAGCAGCTAGGAAGTGTTAAATGTCTGAGGCTAGATTTGAACTCAGGTCCTCTTTACTTCAGGGCTGGCACTCTATCCACTACACCAGCTAGTATGAAGTTGATTTTTAAATAAATCACAGACTACACCTTAGAAAGGAGAGAGAGTTCAAATGCACAAGGCTTAGGTATCCCAGTTAGATTTGTTATGTATAACAAAGGCCCCAGGAATTAGAAATGCAGGGTGTTACACAGGTCTTGCTGGGAAGTCTATATCTTGGTGTGGTGTATAGATTTGGAGTGTTAATGGGAAGTAATAATTGACTAAATGGTTTCTCAGATAACCTATATGCACGCAGAAAAAAACTCCTATCTTTGACATGTATTAGTAATATTTTAGCCATCTTCCATGCATTCCCTGGATTCTAGGTCAGAAGTTGTTGGTATTTTCTGTTGTCTTTGCTTTCAAGTCTGTGCTTTAAGGTCTTTGAGTATTATATTTGAGAAGAAGGGAAAAAAAAGACAAGGCATAATTTGATTATCCCCATTGTTGATTTTTCAAATTTATTATGGACTGCTTAGATATGGGGGCCTGCTTTCATGGTCTTGGCTGAGCCTGTGAAACAATTTTTGAGAGCTCAGGGGCAGATTTTCATAGAAATGACTATCATCTATGTAGCTAAAGCTCCCTGGGATTTGGAAATATGAATATAATAGCTCTCTGGGGTTTAGGATCTTCTTCTCTGTAGGTGAGAAGAGTGATTTGGACCCTTAAGAGGTTTTGAGATATTGTTCATATCCTAGATTGTGCTATTGTGATAGAAACAGCTAAGTAGGACTTTCATTGAGTCAGAAAAGAGAAAAATAGATTGAGGAGAGAAGGAAAGGAAGAAAGAGAAAGAGAATGGGGAGGAGGAAAAGGGGGACGTTGGGCTTTGGTCTTCTAGGTTGCTTTAGCTGAATAATAGCACCAGCTGCAGAAAAAGGCAGAAAAATATCTGGAAGTAAAACCAAGACCTTGGAGAATAAGTTAAGATAGTGGGAGATAGATATATTGGAGTGATTCTCTGTTCTCTGATTAACAGTGGCTGCTTATTTGTGAGAATAGTTCACTTCCTTCAACCTAAAGATTGAGAGGAGGTATGGGATTGCTGGGGTGAGGGATGGTCTGTACTTAGAGAAATCTCTTGGTTCTTTCCTCTTTCTTATTGAAAGAGGAAAGTGGAGATCCCATTTTGTTTTCCTTAGATACACCAAATGTTAACACAAAGTTAATGAACAACAACCACCACAACCACAACAGCAAAGGTGCCATTAATTTTTTTATGGACTATTTCTTATTTTCAATTACCCAGAGCCAATTTCCAGACTCAAAATTAGACCTGGTATCTGTGGATAGATATTAAGAGGGTCTGTGAACTTGAATTGAGAAAAAAAGTCTTTATTTTTATTAAACTTGAATTGAAATTTAGTATTTTCATCTATTATGAGTATAGGTACTGAATCATATTTATTATACTGGATACTATAACTTATGTATCAATAGATATCAAAGATACTTTTATATCACATTACAATTGGAAATTGATTGGAAGTCCAATACTATAGAAGTATTTTCTTTTTCAAAGGCCTTCATAGTTTAAAGTTCTTATTCAAGCTAAGTAACAGCAGTCTTTATTTTGCTTCTTAAAAAGAATGATTTTAACTTGCTTGTATTTTAAATGCACTGTTTTATTATTTAATATTAATAAAAATACATTGCATATCACAAATTTATTTTCAAATATTTTGATAATTTTGTTTCAATATAATTCAATATTTTGCAATATCATGTTTTTTGTTTGTTTTATACATTTAAACACATTGTTCTGGAAAGAGAGTCATAGGCTTCACAAAACAAACATATACATAAAAAACTTAATAGCTCCTGCTCTAAAGCATATTCTCTCTAGTGGTATTTCTGATTTAGAAGATATGCTCAGTTTTATAGTCTTTGTATTCATTCTTTATCTACTTATATATGTACAAGTTTACTTTTGTTTCTACCTCAGTGCCATTGTAGATATTTAACAAATGATTATTGATTGATACATCCTGATGAGAGCAGAGTCCAGTGGTGCTGTCCTTTCTCTTGCTCTGGATGTCATGCCTCTGTTGTGAATATAGTGTTAAGATTGCAGTAGCATTTTGACCTTGACTCACGTTGAGCTAGGAAACCACAAAAACTCTTGGTTCTGCTTCAGGCGAACTTTATTTTAGCTAAACTTCCCCTATATTGTACTACTCAAGTTACTTTTTGAAACTAGATAATAATTTATGTTTATGGATGAATGCACATGTATATACATACCTACAAAAAGATTTTCTGCTTGCCCAAGGCAAGCTGAGCCAGCGCCCCTTTAGCCAGAACTCTGATTAATGGATGCTCATCTTTTTGCCAGCACATGAAAAGGAACTGGACCAAGAGTTTGAATTGGAGACAGATGCTTTATTTGGAGGATTAAAAAAGGTAAGAGCTATGTGAATGGCCATAAGTCTTTCTTTATACTCCTTGTTTGAATATTTTGTATCTCCTGTTTCCCATATTATTATCTGTGTATTGCTCAACAGCAAAAATGAAATATCTTTTTTGTTCTGTGAGTTAAGTCAATAGGCATTTATTAAATATTTACTATATGCCAAATACTTCTAAAATCTAAGGATATAAAGCAAGGTCAAACAGAACAACATAAAACAAAATTGTCCCTACTTTCAGGGAGCACATAGTCTTATGAAGGAGATAACATGCAAATAACTGTGTACAGGATGACATCCAGAATGCAGATATACACAAGATAAATTGGAAATAACCTCAGAAGAAAGGCACCAAACATTCAGGGGGATCAGGAAAGGCTTCCTCTAGGGGGTGAGATTTTATGTGTCATTTTAAGGAAGCCAGAGAAAGCAGGAGGCTGAGATGAAAAGAGAGTTCCAGGAATGGTGGTACATCCAGACAAAATACCTGGAGTTGGGAGATGGAGTGTCCTGTATTAGGAACAACAAAGAAGACGTGATATTGGATTGCAGAATATACGGAGGGGAAGAAGGTACAAGAAAGGGTAGAGAGAGAAAATCTCTTTTAGTATATTTCCAGTTTTCCTTGTCAGGCCGCATTTTGTTCCTTTTGGATAGGGAATCATGGATTGGTTTGTCCTCAGTATCCTCAGGACATATATAGCTCCAATTACTTTTCCCCAACTATTAATGAATATCTACCTATTGTAAAATACATACAATTCTGTTAGAATTTTTTGTTCTTGGTATCTCATCATGTGGACGTAATGCATGATTTTTCAAGAATGTGCTAGCATGTCCTAAATTCTTATAGATCTACTGGTCTGCATATGTGTTAGATATGGAGCCACTAATAGATTATATGTCTAGACTTCACAAATTGGAAGACTCCTCGACATTTTGACCTCTTTCTCTGGTTAGCTGGTTCTTCTTAGAGGCCCAGGCCTAGGTCCATGTCTTCATTTCTCTTCAAGATACAATTTTTATTCTCCCAGAATTTCTTGACTCTCTACAATGTCATTCACCTTTCCTCTTTCTACCTCTTTTTTTTAGTTTCCTTTTTATGTCTTGTTTTCTCCAATTAGAATCTGCTTGTGTATGTATGTATATACCCAGAACTTAATATGATGTATGTAGTACACTTAATAAATTCTTTTTGAAGTAAGATTTATATATGACAAAAACTGCTGGGAAACCTGGAAAATAGTTTGGCAGAAACTAAGGCATATATCAACATCTCCCACTATATATCAAGATAAAATCAAAATGAATAAATAATTTAGACATAAAGACTAATATAAGTAAATTAGAAGAGCATAGAAAAATGGACCTCTCAGATCTATAAATAAAGATGGAGTTGATGATCAAAAAAAAGAGAGAGGTTCATGGGAAGTAAAATGGGCAATTTTGATCACCTGAAATTTAAAAGCTTTTGTATAAACAAAACAAATGCAGGAAAAATTAGAAGGAAAATAGGAAACAGAAACATTTTTACAGCAAGAATCTCTGATAAAAGTCTCATTCCTTACATTTATAGCAAGCTGACCAAATTTACAAAAATAAATGCCATTTTCCATTTGATAAATAGTCAAAGAATATGCACAGGATGGTCATATAAAAGTACTCTAAATCATTAGTGACTAATGAGATACAAATGATATACCACCTCACACTTTTCAGGTTGATTAACATGATAGAAAAGGAAAATTACAAATGGTGGAGAAGATATGGAAAAATTGGGACACTGATACACTGTTGATAGAGTTGTGAATTAGTCTAACCATTCTGGAACACAGTTTGGAAGTGTACCCAAAGAGCTTTTAAGCTATGCATAATTATTTGATCCTGTGATATCACTACTTGGTCTATATCTCAAAGAGATTGAAGAAGAGGAAAATAGACTGACTTGTGCAAAAATTTTTATAGCATCTTTTTGTGATGGGAAATCGAGGGGATGCCCACAAATTAGGGAATGGTTGAACAAGTTATAGCATATGATTGTGATGGAATACTGAAATGATGATGCAGGATGGTTTCATAAAACCCAGAGAAGACTTATATGAACTCATACAAAGTGCAGGAACAGACTGGATGCTCAATTGTAAAAGTTAGCTACTTTGATCAAGACAGTTTCAAAGAACTCATGATTAAAATACTATTTAATTTCAAAGAAAGAAAAATGAACTCTGAATATAGACTGAAGCATACTTTTAAAAATTGGTATGTGTGTGTTAATTTTGTAATATGGTTAATATAGAAATATGTTTTGCATAATTTCACATGTTTTATATTTCTACTGTGTTTAACATATATTGGACTACTTGCCATCCAGGGGATAGCATGGGGGAAGGGAGGGAAAATTGGAATACAGGGTTTTGCAAGGGCTAATGTTGAAGAATTGTCCATGCATATGTTTTGAAAAATAAAAAAAAAACTTTAATAAAAATAACTTCACATGTTTAATCAATGCTTGCTTTCTCAAGGAGCAGGGAAAGAGTAGAAGGGAAAGAATTTGAAATTCAGAATTTTAAAAAAATGTTAATTTTTTATATGAAATGGGAAATATTTACCAAAATAAATGAAAATAGATTAAAAATAAATGCTTTTTGTCTTTACTTGTATGAGGATCAGCCTGAGCAGAATAGAATTCAGTAAGTCTATCGATTGTTTTTTTTGGTCACAGCAACTTCTGCTTTGGAAAAAAAGAAACCTCTATTCATATGTGCAATTCTTTTAGTCTCTCTTAGTGATAGAAATATCTATTTGATAAAGTATCTTTTTAAAATGCTAAATAATATTTTGGTATTTTCAACTTTTGGGAATTGAAAATCCTATTTAGAATTATAGCAAATCTAGCTTGGTTTCCTCTTTGAGAGAGAGGTTGAATTTGATCTAGTTTTGATTTGCTTTTTTCAGAAGTACTACTTTAATGCTTTTAAATAGGGTGAAGATGAGTCTATACTCTTCAAAACTGCCATGGAATACATTTTCAGCTAGATACTTTGAGGAAAGGCATTGAGGAAGCTTGGTGTCAGACTAAATACACATCTGCTGTTTGAGGTTATTCTATCTAAGTATGGAAAGGCTCATCATCATTATGTAGACTGTGGAAGGGTAACATCTACTGTGTATATCACAGAGATGTTATATTCTGTGTTGGTGGAGGGACTTCTTATGCTGAAGAATTATTTTACAAATTCAGAAGCAGTAGCCTACCTCTTTCTGTGTTTTATTTAATCTCTTTTCATACCACATTATTAAGTAGAATCATAAGAATATAGGACCATAGATCGTGAGCTGGAAGAAACCTTAGAGGTCAAGCTCATTTTATAGATACCTATAGATGGGAAAAGACTTACTCAGGGTTATGTAGGTTATAGATGTCAACAGCCATTTATTAAATATCTACTATGGTGTCCTATGTCAAAGAATGAAATTGTTCTTACTCAGAAGTATAATCAATGAAGGGAATAGGGGGAAAACAGCCCAATGAACATATGAATAGGAACTGAACTGGGGTTTAATCTCAGATCATTTGATTTCTGAGCCAGGGCTCTTTTCATTAAGGAAGCTAGGGCCAAGTTTACCTGGAGCTTTGAGATTTCTCTTTAATGCTTTTGTGACTGCACATCTTGTGGATTTCTTTGAAATAGGGCACTTCTGTGCCAAACTGTAGACATCTCTGAATCTAATTGCTCTTATATTCAAATGAAGGAGACAACACATGTAAGAGAGTTCAGGTACAAGTCATCTGGAAAGGTCCCATGGTCCTTAGGATTCAGTGGCAAAGCAATGGTAATTCACCTTTAGTTTATTGCTAAATTTACTGCTAAAACCGTATCTGTTTCTCATGTTGAACCATTTGACAATGTCAAGGACTTTGGTGGTGAGAATTTTCAAGTCTTTGGAAACTCTGAGTGCTCAGAAGGCAGAGGCTTTAGCACTAGCAGAAACAACTGCCAGGTTGCATCTTGATGCAATGGTTGAATCTGAAAATGAATGACAGCATCCTCTGTGAGTCACTGGACACAGATGGCTCTGGAGGAGAACGTAAGACTGGTGACCTTGCACAGCCTTTCCCTCACTTGAATCCAATTCACCTGCAGGCCATGTATCACCTCCCTGATGTTATGATTGGCTTCAGGAAGGAAGAACAGATGAAAACTTGAAGGGATAATGGCAATGGAATCAGGCTAGAAGCTGGATAGGGAGACTGTTGGTTGGGCTTTATGACAATTGGTTGCAATTAGTCAATAGTTGGTGGAGAGGAATATAAGTCCCCCTTCTGCCCAGAGATTGCTTCCCTTCGTGATGGCTAGGCTAGAAGCAGAACCAGAGGTGCTACTATTCCCAGTGCTCTTGGATTCAGGTTCCTGAGCTATCTACGTTGCGGTCTATTGTGAAATGTTGGCTTGACTTGTTACGGCATGTAGTCTCCTGTCTTTTTTCTTTTCTTTCCTTTTTTTAAAAAGAGAAATCAAACAGCAAATATGAAACAAAATCTTCAGGTATTCTGGCTTAAAGCATTTGCCTTAGCAACACAAGTTTTTGTGTGCACTTATTTTATTCAATAGAAAAAAAGTGGTGTCATAACTCAGAAATGTTAGAGAAAACCTCATCACATTTTTTTCAGTGGAAAAGACAACAGTCCCTACCCCCCTTTTAGGCTGACTAGATTATGAGATTTTCATCTGAAAGAAAATATTTTTGAGTATGTTGTGGGATTTAGGTAAGGAAAAGATCAGGACCCAACAAGTTTTGGAAACCACCACAGATTTCATTTTCAAGTTAACAGGCTTGGGCACTGCTTTGTCCTGTTGCCTCAGGACAGAGGAATGTGACTTCTAACATACTGCCAGTTCTCAGCTTTCATTCTGTTACTTCTCACCAAAGAACCTGTCCAGAAATGGGCTGACTTAATAACGTAAGCTTGCAATATCAGTTCCTTACATAGAAGATCCTAAAACTCATATCATTGGTGCTTTGTGTCTTTGTAGAAAAATAAATATGGTTCATGGATCCCTGACTTCTTCATTATGTTTTGCAGAAGTTTATCCTCCCATTCATTCACTCATCCATCCATCCATTTACCAAGAGTGTTTATGATACAGTACTGTGTTACATGCTGTGTTGGTTCAAAGAGATATAGGCAGAGATTCATAGACACCTTAAAAAGTTCTTAGAATAGTTAAATAGCAACATAAGACTATAATGTCCCAAGCCAGTAAATAATTGTCAATATAGAGAAGATAACTATTGTGTGAGCGCAGAAAAAGAGGCCACTTTGTTCTGGACTGATCAGGGAGACTCATAGAAGACAAGAGTAATTTAACCTTGACAAATGAGTAGGGATTTGGATGGGCAGGAGGCATTCCAGAGGGGAGCAAGATGAGCAAAAGAACAAAGACTGGTACACCGAAGGGTATTCTGGGACCTGTGAGGCAAGATTAGTCAGGCTGAAGTAGGGCAGAGGTAGATTGGAGCTAACAGTCTTCCTCCCTGCTCCTTGGAAATACTCTTGCCTTTTGGGAACATGATTTTTTTTGAGAGAATCTGAGTCTAGTGGTTTTGAGGAGCTAAGGATGGCTGTCCTTGCCAAAAAAGCTGTGTGTGGAAGGGAAACTTGAGTAGCTGGAAGAGTTATCGGGATACTACTTGTACTTCATATGGTCTGGATTCCCCATCCAGTTTATTCATTTTTTCCAACATCTGCCTTTTTTTAGGCTGTGTGAGGGCAAACACTTTGTACCCCAGGTTTCTGGCAGCATCCAGGAGCTATGGTATTTTCTGGAAGCTGTGTATGCCAACAGGGGAGTAGGATGAGAATGGGTAGTGTCTGGAATACTGGGAGCCAGAAGCCTTTTCTGATTTATCTCATCAACTGCTTTTATGCCTGGCATTTTCCCTTTTTTCTCCTGACTACTAAAGTCACAGGGAGAGGCTCTTTTTTTGAAAGAAAATTTTATACATATATATTTTGCTTTATGGAATAAATTGATTCAGTTATAAAGGGTTGTGGTCAGTCTATTGTGGGACAAGTTATCTTTGAGCTGAATTTTTGTAAATTGAAGCCTTTTCTCCAGCTTTGTGTTCTAAGTGGTAAAGTCATGGCTAGAACTTAAAGGTATCTCAAAGCCCCAAATGTGGCAGATGAAAAATTGAGGTCTGGAGAGACTGACTGAATTCTCCAAGGTCATATAGGAAGTAAATGACAAGGGTAGAATTTGAACTTAGGTCATCTCCTGTTGTACCAAATTTATTCAAATTTTCTGATTCACCCTTGACCTTTTATGTTTCTCTGATCCTCCTGTTTCAAGGACCTCAAGGCTCAGAAAGGGTAAATGAAATTCAAAAAGGTTGTAAAATAATGGAGCATCCTTGGACATCAAATCATGAATTCTTTTCCACTGTGTTACATGCATCCCTAGGACGCAAGAATTAATGGAGTATAAACAAACATTTTAATGCATGTGGAGATTACTATTTAAAAGCATCTTTAAAGCTCATTGTAAACTATGGAATGGAGTAATACAAACAATTATCTCCTAATTTGTTTTTTTTAAACCTAAATTTTCCTGTAGTAGGTTTTTTTTTTAAACTTGAGACAGAACAATTTTTCTAGTAATAAAATCGGAGCTAGTTTTTTTTTTTAAATTTAAACACATATTTATTTATTTGATTAAATATTTGTCTATTATGTTATATGTAAAAAATTTAAACATTCATTTACATTTTTTAAATTTCCAAATTTTCTTCCTCTTACTTGTCTCTCTCCTTTCCTTTGAGAAGGCAAACAGCATTATATTTGTTAGACATATGAAGTTATACAAAACATATTTATGTATTAATCATGTTGCAGAAGAAAAGAAGAAAAATAAAGTTTAAAAAAGTATGCTTTAATCTATATTCATAGTTTATTAGTTCTTTCTCTGGAGGTGGATCTATATTTTTTTTATCATGGGTCCTTTGGAACTGTCTTCGGTCATTGTCTGGATCAGAATAGCTAAGTCTTTCATAGTTCAATATCCTTACAATATTGTTGTTACTGTGTACTACTTTCTCTTTATTTAGCTTGTTAATAATACAAGTCTTCCCAAGCATCTTATTCATTATTTCTTATAGTTCTATAGTATCCAGTCACAATCTGACTGAATAACTATATTTGCTGAATATGCAAATATTATTGCAATAAATGCTATCACAACAATTTTATTCTTAGGGTCTTCCCTTACCACCAACCTCATCTACATCGACTCCATCTCTTTCATACTAAAAACACTATTTCTTATTATGGCAATTTATTCAACCATTCCCTGATTTATGGACATCCCTTCTGTTTCCAATTCTTTCCAATCACAAAAAGAGTTGCTATAAAATATTTTTTTTGGTACAAATAGGCCTATTTTCCTTTTTCTTTAATATCTTTGGGATATAGACCTACTAGGGGTATGGCTGGGTCAAAAGGTATGCAGTTTTATTGGGTGTAGTTCCAAATTGTTCTTCAGAATGGTTAGAATAGTTTATGATTCCATCAACAATGCATCAGTGTCTTAATTTTTCCATGTCTACTCCAACTTGTTGCCATTTTCCTTTTCTGTCCTGTTAGCCAGTCTGAAAAGTATGAGGTGATATCTCAGAATTGTTTTAATTGAAGCTATTCTTTCTAGACTCCAGAGAATGAAAAGAATTCTCTTGTGATTTAGCTGGATAAAAGTATTTTTTTGAATGGAAAGTATACTTCCCCCCCACACACCTCCAAGTTTGTGAAATTTAGCCAGCAAAGGTTACCCAAATAGGTCCCTTCATGTAATCTTCCCTGGTTCAGTCCCTTAGAAATACAGGAAACTCAATTTTACTTCTTGTTAGTTCACAAAATTTTTTGTTCCTTGACTCTGAGAAATGATGATTGGTTGTGTTCTCCATCTCTGAGAGGGCCACCATAAGTTACACTAAGCTTCTAGGATTTTAGTGTCTCCACAGAATTACAATACCTTGAAGAGGGGGAGGGGGGCAAGTTAAAGCAATATTGAAACCTTCTTATTAAAGTGCCAAGTTCTCAATTTGGTTTTATTCTTTGAAGATAAGAAGAACTGATGGTATTTTTTTTTTAATTTTCTGAGGTCCTACAGAACTCTCCTCAGATAAAAAGCACAGCTTGTGGGTAGTCTACCTCCATGAAAATTACTAAATAAACTTTACTCATGCCCTGTGGATCAGGCCCAAGATCCTCACCCTAACTTCAAAGCCATTCCTTAGGGTGCCCTGGACTACCTCAGATTCTCCAGCCCACTCCGTGCCCTCACCCAACTTTTCTTTTCCTCTAAGGCACAATTGCTCCAAATCACTTGTCCTGTATCCACTTGTCCCATTCTTGCCTTTGAACCCTTTCCAAAAGAGAACTGATTTACCTGACACATTCTTTTTACTTGGCAGGGGGTATTTCTATTCTTGAAATCTTACTTCCTCTATAAAGTTTCTGAGATTTATGGCTTCCTTTGTCCAGGTCTGTCCAAGATAGACTTAAGGACCCCCAATAAAAATACTATTTTCCCTCACTAAGTAGAGATACTTTTGGAGGAACCAACAATACTCTTAGGATGTCTATATCCAAAAGAAATCAAAGAAAAGGGAAACTTGACCTATTTGTACAAAAAATATTTGTGGCAACTCTTCTTGTGGTTGGAAAGCATAGGAATAGTCATTTCAATGCAAATAATTGAATGTGCATCTTAAACATCTCAGTTAAGGAAGAAAGGAAAGAAACAAGCATATTATTTAAGTCCCACAAAATAAAAATGAGAAAGCTAAGTACTTTTATTATCTCCATTTTACAGTTGAGAAAAATGAGTCAAAATAAAAATTAAGTGACTTGCCTAGGATTATACAGCTAGTAAGTGTCTGAGGCTGAATTTGAACTTAGGTCTTCCTGACTCTAACCTTTCTTCAATTTTGTTAAACTGCAAATCACAGATGATAGAGTTGATTTGGCATCAGAAAGCTTGAGGGTGATTCTTGCTCTACCACTTAATAATATTGGAGACCTTGGGCAAATAGCTCTTCCTCTCTAAGCCTCAGTTTCCTCATCTGTAAAATAAAATAATTAGTTTAGATGCTATATCTCTAAGGCACCTTCCTACTCTGATTTGTATGATCTTAATTCCATCTCTTGTTTTAGAGATAAAAAAACCAAATCTCAGAACAGGGAAAGTGAATTTTTTTTGAGATCACAGAGCTCAGCTTCTCCCACTCAGTCTTTTAGAGAAATTCATTCCTTTTCTTAGGTCTCCTTCCTCCGTGCCTGGGAAGTCCCCTCTTCTCACTTTCACTTGGAAACTGTAGCACCCTTGAATATTTAGTTCAAGAGTTACTTTTTATAGAAGCTCTTTTTTCCCCAAAAAATGTTTATTTAAATTCCCTACTATTTGCAAGCTGGTGGGCTAGGTGAAAATATCCCAGTTTTATGTAACAATTTTACAGATTAGTTTTAATAAACTTTCCACTTAGTCAAACATAGATAAAATTCTCTATTTGGTGTTCAAAACCCTTCATAGGATTAACTCTTTCCCCTTTTCCACTCTTCTTTTGTATCACTCCCTAGCAACCACTTAGAATATCTTTCTTAATTCCCCATTGTTAGTTCTCCTTTCCCCAAGATCACACTGTAGCCTTATTTTCTAAATATCTTCTATTTGCTTTAACTTTATTCACATACATGTTCTTTCTTTATAAAAGACAAGTTCTCTTGCTTTTGTTTTTGTCTTTATATGTCAAGTACCATGTACAGTTTTGGCACATAGTAGGTATTTAATAAATCCTTGTTGAATGAATAAATGAGAGAATAATAGAAGCCCAAAGATAAAAGAGAGTAGATAAGATATATTAGAGTAAATAAGAATGGAGAGAACTAAAAAGAAGAAGAGATCCAAATGGGATCTTCCACTGAGAGGCTGTATATGTTGGGCAGTGGAAAGTGTGATATAACTCTCTACAGGACAATTGAAATTTCCTCTCTTCTGGGCTGTTCATTTATTTTTCCTAGAATATAAACATTTTCCTGTTAGTGAATTGATTCAACTTATAGGTATGGACTCAATTGTTTATTTTGTTTAAATACTTCCTTGCTGAGTTCTGCTTTATGCCTTAAGGTTTTGTTTTGGGAGATGCCCTATTTCCATTTGCAACTCATTATTTTCTTAGATTGGAACACTTGTGGAGCTGACTAATCTCATCCATTTATTTTGTTAATTTCCATTTCAGAGGATAAAATTTATTTTACTTATTCCTAGATTCTGGAACTTTGGCCTTTTTGATACCCAGTACTTCCTAATCACTGTGACTAAGTGTAAAAGTCTGAAGAAAATGAAGGAGGGCCCAGCCTCAAGTCAGTCAATTAAAAGCTTGGTGTCAGATACTATACTAAGTTCTGAGGACATAAGAAAACAGTATAAAACAACTTCTACTTCCAGTGAACTTCTAAGGGAGAAGGCAAGAAGTATGTAAAAAATCTACAGCTTAAATATATAATTATATATATAAATATAATAAACACACACACATATACACATATATTCACATATCAAAGTAGTTAAGTATAAGATATTTTGGTAGGGTTGGCTTTAGCAGTTAGGGAAATCAAGAAAAGTTTCATGCAGAAGATGATAGCATGTGAGCTGCTTCTTTAAGGAAGAGAGAGACTATGGAAACAAAGGTAAAAAAAAAAAGAGTACATTCTAGGTCTAAAGAACCACTATTGCAGGCTCTAAGACTGGAAGGAGTTTGTTTAACTTAGTGAATAAGAGGGCATAATGTACAACGGAGTTTTAAATATTAGTTAGAGCTAAGTTGGGCAGGGCTTTGAAAATGAAGCAGAGGAGATTTCATTTTGCCACTGAAGTTATAGGGGAAGTCGCAGGATCGAACCTGCACCTAAGAGACATTTCTTTGGTCGTTCTGAGAGGCCCTAGTAGGAATGGAGTTGAAGAAGGATGACCAACAAGGAAGCTGTTGCAAGACATATGGAAATAGAACCAGCAGAATCTGGCAACTGATTAGCTATGTGGAATGAGGAAGAGTGAGGAGTCCAGGATAACATCAAGATTATGAATTTGAGATAATGGAAGCATGGTGGTACCTTTGGTAGAAATAGGGAGATATAGAAGATTTGATTTAGAAGGAAACATAATGACTTCAGTTTTAGGGATGATGAGTTTGAGATGTCTTTGGGATGTCCAGTTTGAAAGGTTGAAAAAAAAAATTGGTGATGTAATGAAGTCCATGGGTGAGACTGGGGTTCTCAAAGTGCAAAAATAATAAATTAAGGGGCAGGCAGCAGAAAGCTCAGAGATTAAGAAAGAAAGAAAGGATATTGCTTACAGTGAACCAGTGGCCATTCAGCTATCATAACCACATAGACTTTTAAGCCTGTGTAAATACAGCTAATGTAATCACCATTTGCCATTCTTATATATCACCTTTGTAGTATAGATATTTATCTAATCTGTTTATGAAATATGTACAGCATGCCGAATAAGGGTTAGTACAGAGACATATTTGTATGATTAATCATCGTATTTCTCTAGCCCACATTTCTCCATCTTTTCTGGCTTTTGGTCTTGTGACATATGTTTTTATTATTAGCAACAATTAACTGGCTTGTTGCCTAGTTGCTGTTTGCTAAAATGGGATTTTCAATGGCTTATGGGGATAATGGATGGAATATTTAAATTCAAGAGAGATTTGAAAAATTATGGATTTATGGTTTTCATGTGAGAGTCAGTCCAGAATAATGGAAAGGGAACTAGCTTTGGATTCAAGAAAAGATGTTGAATCCCAGTCTTTGGTATATACCATTTGACTCAGTGCCCCAGCAGTTCTCTGAGATTTTAAATTGCAAAGGCCAACAGAATCACAGACATGTCCAAAACAATGGTTGTCATACAGATGGAGGACAAACATAGAATGAATGGGTCTGAAGGAAAAAGCTCTAACACAGTATCACAGAACATTAACATGGAAGGGATCTTGAAGGATCATCTGGTCTAGTCTATTTTAAGCAAAGGATATATTATTATCCTCATTTTGGAGACCAATTAGAATGTTATTTCTTCTCATTTTACATGTATTGACAAAAATCCTTCATAGAAAAAGCCACCCAATTTGTTTCCACTTTTTATTTTATTTATTTATTTTTAGTAAATATTTCTCATCCCTTGCCACTCCACAAATGGTTAGATGGCTCTTCTTGTATATCTATCACAATTTCAAAGATTTGTGATTTCATAAGTGAGCGTCCTCTTTCAAACCTCCCCCCCAAGTTACATCCTCTCTTCATTATAGAAAATGGTTTTCCTGAGTTGCTATGACCAAAAATTTAATCACTCTTAAGTAAAACTGGACCTCTCTGTACTGAGTTAAACTGGTCCTTGGACAATTGGCACATACAATTTCTTTCAAAGCTGGTATTTTAAACCTTTTCTACTTAGGATCTATCTACTAGAGCTTGTGTTATATTGGCAAAGCCTTCGAGAATTTAGTATTAATTTGATGAAATATTTCAGGAAGATATCAGCAGGGAATTTTCATTGATTAAGGACATCAAAATAAACTAAATTGTTATATTTTAGTAATATAGTCTATCTTATGGACAGGAAAGAAACTTGGAGTCATTTATATTAACTGCTTTTTTTGAAGACAGTTTTCCTATCTAGTTCTGGTAGGAAGTGTAGCATCCACTCAGACTCTGCCCTTTGACTTACTCCATTTCAAACCTGGATCCATTTGCCTCTTCTTTGATCTTTGACCCTAATCTTTGATCTTAGACTTTTCCCATCTAGTGATCAAGAACAAGAACTAAGAATGTACAAGGAGTTCATGGATCTGATGGTCCAGAACTGGAATGATTCTCAGAAGCCATTTAGCACAGCTCCTGCTTTTTACAGATGAAGAAACAGACCCAGTAATGTTTATTATGTCACCACTCACAAAGCTACAACCTTTGCTCAGGCCCACCTCACATTTTTGCAACAGGTTCCTCACTGATCAAGTCTGCTTTAAGTTTCTCCCTACTAGTCTCTTAGAGCTACCAAAGAAATGTTCCTTAAGTGTAGATCCAATCCTGTGACTCCCCCATCCCTCAAGCCACCCCAGGGATTTTTATTCTATAATGAAATAAAATCTCCTCTGTTTAATTTTCAAAGCCCTGCTCAACATAGTCCCGACCAATATTTCCAACTCAATTGTATATTATAACCTCTCATTCATTCAGTTGAATGAACTCTTTCCAGTCTTAAGTAAGGTCACAGAGGTATTAAGAGGCACATCTGAGTGATGATACATGAGTAAAGTCTTTGTGTACCTAAAATGTAAGTGATGGAGCCCAAAGAATAGGCAAGAGTCTTTTTCCAGAGATCAGATGTTGGGGGAAAAGCTACTAGGAAGGTGGCTTAATTTGAGACTGTAGATAAAGGTGGAGAATAGATTAATGGTGTATAGAGAAGCATTGCTCTGTGAGGCTGATTTATATTTTTACTAGAGTATTTGTATAATATTGTAGAATCCAGTGATTTTATTGAATTAGTACTAATCAAAATTCAGAATAACCATTGCCCTGAAATCCCTCACCATATAATAAAAACATGTTTCAGCTTGGACTTTTGAAAGAATTGAAAGGAAATGGGACCAGAGGAAGCTGAGATGCTAAAGATACTGTCTTAGAAAGTAGAGACTGACCTCTTGTGGACTTTTAATTGGTGACTGCTCAGAAAGAGAATTGAGAGATGGGGATATGCAGAATTTTTCCCTTATTTTCTTCAGTTGTGTTTAGATCTTCTTACATGCCCCTTCCCAATTCCACTGAAGTTTTATTTGACATGTTTGTGTTATATGACTTCATACCCAGGTTGTCATCTTTGTCATCATCATCATCATTAGAGATTTAGTGTTGGAAGAAGGAAGCCAAATGGTACAATAGATATAATGCTGGGCATGGAGTCAGGAAGACCCATCTTCCTGAGTTCGAATCTGTCTCCAGACACTTCCTAGATGTGTGACCCTGAGCAAGTCATTTAACCTTGTTTGCCTCAGTTTCCTCATCTGTAAAATGAGTTGGAAATTCAATGGCAAACCACTCTGTCATTTTTGCCAAGGATAAGGTCCTGAAGAATCAAACAGGACTGAAAAATGACTGAACAACAACTAAAACAACAATAATAACAATAAAAGAGCTGGGAAGGTTCTCAAGAGTTATTTAATTCAATGCCTTCATTTTAAAGACAAGTTGGTGCAGGGTCACACAGGTAGTAGATAGTAAAGTGGGCATTGTGTTAAGTGCAAGGCTATACTTCCTACCTGAACTAGATCAAGAGAAAAAAGAAAAGTTAAAAAAGACCTTGTGTCTTTTTTCATCACAGTATCATTACAGTAATAGCAGGGGTTAATGGAAAGTTTGATGGATTTGGATTTGGTATTTTGGAGTTCAGATTTCAGCTCTGGCCTATATTGGTTTTATGACTATGAATGGGCAAGTGATTTCTCTTCATAGAGAATCACTTTCTTCATCTGTAAAATGGAAATGATCTTTGTTATTCTCCCTTCATAGCCTTATTAGAACAAAAGCACTTTGGGTACTTTTAAGTGCTACACCAATGTGAACTAATTTTATTATTAGTGCTTCCTCAAAATAAATTTTTGTTTTCTTATGGGGATAAGACACTCTTATGGGGAGTGTCTCTCCCGTATGGCAGCAGATCGAGTTCTCTTCGAGGCAGACTTTAATGAGCATCTGATGTGGCTTTGGGGACAGAGGCCCACTGTCCCTTTCGTTTTCTGTGTCCCCAGAGATTATTCTGGTTTTCATGTTGTAGCTGTTATAATCCTCACTGCCTGAAGAGAGAGAAGATTAAGAAACTGTTTGAACTGGGTGTGTGTGAATTTTTAGCTTGTCCTTATTAGCAGAAAATTGGATTTTACCCTGCTGTGACCTTTCATGGAGGTGCCATTCAGTAGCATTCAGGATTCTGGCTCCTCCAGCCAGTTCTTCCCTGCAGAGAGAATACTAAATATGAGGAGGATAAAAACCCAGGGATTAGGAAGAAAAGGAAAATTGATTGACACTCAAGGAGCTTGAGATATATCTGTCTCTATCCATAAACACACACATATATACATATATAGATAGATATGTAGATATGTGTGTATAGTTTTATTTGTTTATACACATATTTGATATATGTGATATTTTATATATATATAATTTGATATATATGCACATACTTGATAAAATATTTGGTATAATTTATGTATATATTCTACAGATATAGAAATAACTGAAATAACTGAAAAATGACTGAATAATAAACTCTTGGAATAAAATGAGGTTTTTAAAAGTTTTCTGTTCATCTGGTAGCCTATGATATATAAACACAATATGAATGTATATAAACAATATGTCCACAAAATTTTACATTTTAAGCTTCAATAGCTTAAAATTAGCCTAAGAATTTAGGGATACTATCTATATATATTTTCAATTGTGTCTGACTCTTTGTGACCTGATTTGAAATTTTCTTGGTAAGGATACTGAGGCAGTTTGCCATTTCCTTTTCCAGTTTATTTGATAGATAAGGAATCTGAGATAAAAAAAATTAAGGGACTTTCTCAGGGTTATACAGCTAGTAAGTCTCAGGTTTTTTCACCAAGGAGTGATCAGGAAAAAAAATAAAACCCATAGTTTAAGGGTCTTTAAAGAAAATAAGTAACTTCCTCAAAGCCAAAAAGCTGGGAATTTCCTGATGGCAAGCCTAGTGCTCTCTATCTTATGAATAATATTTACAGAGGGCTTTGAGTTTTACAAAATAAATAATAATCATAATCGCTAATGTTATTTTATTTGCTTTTCTAGGGATAGGTACTATTATATCCCCATTTTACAGATAAGGAAACTGAGGGAAGTAGGTTAAATGACTTCCCTAGAGTCACATAGTATCTGAGGCCAAATTTGAGAGAAAGAGAGGGAAAAGACCAGAGGAGGGGAGAGAAATAGAGACAGAAAGAGAATGCAAATTCTGTATGGGGAGGGATTATTTCACTTTTTGTATTTGTATCCCCCACACCTACCACTTAGTAGATGCTTAATTAATATTCATTGATTGATTGATTTAGGTACACTGAAGGACTTGTGTAATCCAGGAAGATTTGGGAGTAGAGAGTGAGCCCATTTGTAGATGGTAGTTTCTGTATATAGGTTTAGAGAAGATCATAATACTCTCTGACTTTAGTCATTGTTGGCCAATGGTTACATTCTCTTGAGATGTTGCTTTCTTTCTTCTTATCATTTTTCATTCCATTCTGAATTGTAACTCTTGCCACCTAACTCAGATGCTGTATTTGTGGTGTATAAAGAAGAGAATGAATATGATGTATCCTGCCTTATTTAATTTGTGTTGGTCTTACTAATATTGTTCCGCCATTGTTGACATTTTCTTCCACACAAATAAGAAAATCTCAAGTCAAGCCTTTGTCTTTAAAAGACAACAGTTAATATCAGAGTAAGTGTTAGGTGGGAAAATGGTTTTGTCTCTGAAAATCATGTGCAGTTTATTTAGTTCAGGTTATTTTAGAAACAGCAAAGTGTCTGGTAAAAAAAAAAAGAAAGGAAAAAAATCCTTCCAATAATTGCTAAATGACTCATTAGTCAGAGTTCATCCAAAGAGCAGCTCTTCTTCTGTGCAAAATTAGCCTGCTTCTTCCTCTGGAGATTGTTCTTGCTCCCCATGAGCATTAGGGGAAATCTTCCCAGACCTGAGAAAATTTAAGTGTCTCTGTATATGATTAACTAATTTATACTTTCTGAAATTTTGAGTTATTGAAGAGATGGATATATAAAATGGTACACACAGAATGGTGTTTAGAAACCCACTTTGGAGAGTTCTTTACAAAAATGACTGGTATTTGTGAATTGTTTCTGGGATGTGATCATGTAGCTCATCCCTTGGTGAGGAGGGATCACAATGTTGGATATTGTGTGTGATATAAGTAGAGATGTTATCAATTCTTGGTTACTTATGCAGTAGTAGAATGCAGACACTACAAAAGCATGCCCACATCTGTCATCTTGGACAGACACCTTTAGTCCTTCCATATTGTAGTCCCTGAACTTTGCTGTTCCAGTGTAGAACTGATTGAAAGGTAATATGGACTTCTATCACTTTATGGAATGGCATATATCCATCAAGGTGGTCTATAAAATGAATCATTTTTCCATTGCATTCTATTTTACACTTAAGAGTTTCTTTACTGCAGGGAGAAAAATCTCCTAACCTGACAGTGGTGAGAAAAGGGTTAACATAGTAGAATTGCCATGGCATGTCAGATATTATAGTGTCCTAATAAATGTCACATCAGAAGGAATTATATACAATTCCCTCATGTTAATCATGAAGTAGGCAGCACAATGGATAGAGTTCTGAGACTGGAATTGAGAAGATCTGAGTTCAAATTAGTCTCAAACACTTACTAGCTGATTATATAGTCACTTAACTTCTGTCTCGGTTTCTTCAACTGAGGATAAATGGAGATTGTAAAATGGGGATAATGATAGCATTTGGATAGAATACTGGGCTTGGAATGAGGAAGACTCATCTTCCTGAGTTCAAATCTGACTTTAGGTACTATCTAGCTGTGAGACTCTGGGGAAATCATTTAACCCTATTTGCCTCACTTTCCTCACCTGTCAAATGAATTGGAGAAGTAAGTGACAAACCACTCCACTGTCTTTGCCAAGAAAAATGGGATCATGAAGAGTTGGACTTGACAATTCAACAATAACAACAATATCCACTTCCCAGATTGTTATAATGATATAGTGAAATAATATTTCAAGAATGCTTAGCACCGTGCTTAGTACATAGTAAACATGTAATAAATGCTTGTTCTCTTGCATTCTCTTCCAGCCTGTAAGAATTTCTACCATAGATTTCTGAAGGTTTCCTCCTTCTGATTTTCCTTCTCTTCTTGCCTAGTTTTTTGGGACAGATCATTTCAAGCTTCAGGAATAGGTGCTACTATATTTGCTATACTCTTGTTCAAAAAGATTTTTTTGTTATTTTATTTAGGTTGTAAAACTGAGTCAAAATGATACTTTGTGTGTTAATTCCATAGATTGCATCTGTTTTGAAGGAGGGATTTCTGAACTGGTGAGAGAGCACAATAATTGCATTAGTTCTTTTAAATACATTATTGTTCTACTTGGTTTTGTAAAGCCCTTATAGATATCTTTCGTATTTTATACATCCATCTTCCATCTCTGGTTCTTAGTATTGTATTATGTATACACCAAATATTTAATAAGGGATTGAATAAATCAATCCCAAGATTCTTATGTTTGCTTCTTAAAGGAGAACCAAATATAACAAAGGAAGTGAAATAAAATCTAATAATTCCAAGTGATAGGGGGTAAATTAAGATTGTCTCCTGGAACATCTTCTCTAGAAATTAAAAAAAAATTATTAAATACCCTACTATGTGCAATATTCTATTCTAAGCCCTGATGAGTGGAACTTCTCTCCCTTCCCCCTGACCCCAAGTTTTGATCTTGAGGAACTTAAAATACAATGGAGGCATATACAAAAATAGGATAGAAGGAATAATATCGTAATGAAAAACATACAGAGACTTCTAACAAAATGTGAGGAGGGAGAAATCACTCTTCAATTCAGGCATCAGTCAAGGCATGGTGAAAAATTAACACTTGAGCTCAATCTTCAGAGAATGGAAACAATTACATAAACAAAGATTTAAGAAAGGAATCTGACCCCACCCTAGAATTTTTCATCTGCATTGAACAAGATTTCTTTCACCCTGCAGGGGTGAAGTTGGACTTTGTGTTCCTCATAGAAAACATCATGTCCCAATTCTGTGATTTTGTTTTGGCCATCTTCGTGCCTGGAATGTATTTCCTCTTGCCTCTAGCCCATAGAATCTGTCTCTTCTGTCTTATAAAGCCCAAATCCCATCTTTTGTATGAAGACCTTTCCTTCTTTCAATGGCTAGTGATTTTGAATATATTTTTTCTTTAAAAAAATCAAATTAATTCTTTTTAGTTAACAAACATCTATTTTTTCTATACTTTCTCCCTTCTCTCGATTGAAAAAGAAAGAAGTCAAACCCTTGTAACAATTATGCCTAGACACGCAGAACAAATTCTTGTACTGGCCATGTACAAAAACTTTATGTCTCAATCATTACTCTGAATCCATTTTCTCTCTTCACAAATCCTCAGGAATCAGAGTTGTTCATTATATTGATCAATTATGAAGTTTTTCAGAATTGTTGGTTTTTACCATGCTGTTGTTATCATGTAATTTGTTCTTCTGGTTCAGTTACTTTTTTACAGCATTTCTAAATTGGATTTCCTACTTATTAGTGCTCCTCACATCTTTCAGTTTTCTCTCTGCTTTCTTTGGTGCAGCTGAGAAAGCAAATACTTCCTAATGAATATCTATATAAACTACATCCCCTCCAAAAATGGTTGTTATTGTTTATCCTTATTTCTCAAAAACTACCAATGACTTGACCTCTGTATGCATTGGATTTAAGGGGGGAAAGGGGAGGAAAGCTGTGCATAGTTGTCAGTCTTTCTCTTCCAGAGTAATCAAAGTTCAGTGGCAAAGCAAAGCTCAAGGCAAGTGGTGATGGCCTAGGATGCAGTAGGTGACCTTGGCCTTTCTAAATTAAGACCTTTCCCAAGGCTCACTTTGTACAAGTCCAAGGCCATTCATTGACTAAAGGCAGGGTAAGACAAAAGATGGCTCAATTCACCATCCTAGAGATATCAGTCTGGGAGGGGAAGACCCTCAGAGTTTCTGATCTTAACAGGAAACAACTGCTCTTTACATTCATTTCAGAACCTAAACGTTATTGTGGCTATTACTGGCCATTCTGTGAAAGTCAGAGCCATTTGGGTTTTAAAATGCAGTCAAGTAGTTCCATTCTAATCATGATAGACTTTTAAAAGTCTGTCTTTTCAGAGCTGTATTTCAAAAAATGAAAGACAAAATGGTGCCGGACAAAAAAAATATTAAAAACTAATAAATAAAAATGAAGAAAGAGGGGGAAGAATAGAGAATAAGAGGAAGGGGAAGAGGAAGAAGAGAAAAAAGAAGGTAGAAGATGACGAGAACATTCCTCTAGTCAAGTCATTTCTCTGTGCCTCAGTTTCCTCATCTGTAAAATTGGGATAATATCACCTACCTCCTAGGTTATTTTAAGGATCAAATTTTAAGGAACCTGAATTAACATATATAAAGTACTTTATAAGCCCTAAAGAACTATATAAATGCTAATTGTTATTATTTTGATATTTTTATTAATGTCTTTTTATTTTATATCATGAATTCATTTATTGATCAATAATTATACAACCAAACAATAATTCAATCATAGAATAAATATATCACTATTCTAAATATATAAATTTATTATTAATAAAATAACAACAATAAGATGATTGGGAATGAGAGTGGATATAACTTTTCACTTTTGTACTTTCCCTTTTGCTACCATAAAGGAAAAGGTTATGAGCTTTCACTTTGAAAGTTTAGTATCAGAATTGTTCCTTGTATCTATCTGTATCCAGAGTTTGGTTTGAAATAGGTTGTAAAGCCTACATTTATTCTTTCTAACCTGGCAGACATGCATAGATGCAACAGCTGTGACTGAACTTGGGTGTAATTGGGCTTAGGTAAGCAGAGGTTATAAACACAGCTTGGGGGGAGTATAATCTTAAAGTGTTTGGCCATCAGGTTTGGCCATTGGTCCCATGGGCGGAGCTCTTTCTCAGAAGTCCTATTGTGGCCTAATCAGGTTCCACCACCAGGTTGGACTGTTCTTACAGATTACAAGATAACTTCTGAGTACCTGGACGTGTGTTAGAAAAGAAAGATCCCAGAGATCCCTCACTTCATTGGGCTTCCTTCATGTGAGTCAATCTGAGTTGGTTCTGTAGCTGCTGGTATAGCAGAGGAGTTTTGGATTCAGGAAGTGAACACTGCAAAAAATTTCTGTTATGCCCAATTTAAGGGATGTTCAGTTTGCCTCCTTCTTGGCTGATTCTGATTCCCAGGTCTGCCTGACCTCCTCTAGATAGTGGAGGAGCTCTAGCAAATCACAATGGTTTGTTAAGATAATTAACTGCCTCAGACCCACATATCTAATTCTTTAGAAGTATTATCTGCATTAACATTGCTGTAGGCCTTGTGTTTGTTTTCTTTTATCACTTTCTTCAATCTGCATGATTTCATTCCAGTGTTTCCAAAAGGGCAGAATGTGTAAATCTTGTTATACATCCCTGAATCTTCCATAGCTGTTGCTCATTGTGGCACAACAGTAACTCAGAATATCCATATGCCACCATTTTTTTCAGTCCCCCAATTTTTGGAAATAATTTTTTCTTGTTAGAAACAGTGCTCCTCCAAATATTTTTGTGAATCTGGAACTTTTCTTGCTTTGTTACCTTCTGTAGATTGTAAAATTCAGTCATATCATCTCTGAGTCAAAGAACTTACAGCACTAGGTAAATACTAATTATTATTATTTTAATAAGTTTTTAATTGTTGCCTTTTGATTTTATATCATTATAAATTTATATCTTTTAATTCAGTAATAAGTATATGTATCAAATTACTGATCATAGAATAAATATTATTTTGTGTATAGTTTACTAATATTTCATGTATAATTCCAAATTGTTTTCAAGAATAATTGGTCAATTTTCATCTTCACTAGTATGAATTAGCATGCCTATATGTATAAATTGGCAATTAGTATAATGTCTGGAACAGAATAGGTTTTTAATAAATGTTTGTTTACTTGGCTTGACTGTGAGCACTGACTTTCCAGTGTTTGTAAAGTACTAATAATATTAATAATAGATGATATATAAAACATTTTACAGTTTGCAAAACTTTATATAACATTATCTTATTTGGGCTTCTCAGTAGGCCTTTGAGGTAAATACTGCAGAAATTATTTATCCATTTTACAAATGAAACTGAAGGTTGAAGAGGTTATATAATCTGCCCAGAATTACATAGTAATTATCAGAGCTTTCCCCCCTTAATTTCAGCATTCTATCAACTGTGTCCAAATAGATCAAACATGCAAGGAGAATAGCTGGGAAAAGAGACTGGGAAAAATCTATGAAGGATTGAGAATGTGAAACCAAGATGTTTAAATTTTACCTTGTTGGCAATGTAAGTCAATGTTTTTTTTGAGTAGGATAATGGCTCGATGGAAGTGATTTTATGGAAATATTACACTGGTGACAGAGTGCATCAAAGATCTCTATAAGGTTCTGAGCATTATTGAGTAGGAAAATGGTGGTGCTCTTGAAGACATGGTACTCTAGTTGTCTGTTTTTAAGTGAAAATGGAGGTCACTTTTGGATATAGTAAGTTGTAGGCCATGTCTAATCACATGTTCACCTGTTAAAGAATAATTATTTATTCGAGACATTAGATATCTATGCAAATAGATCATTAAAGCATTTTAAAAAACATTTATATGTAGCTGACATCATGCAAAATGCTGGGAAGAAAATAGGATAAGTTTTGTTCTCAAGGAACTTAGGGTATGATGGGATAAGGCAGCACATAAGGAATTGTTACAAAGGAGATAAGGGCAGAAGCCATTGGGGGTTCCATTAGATTATACATTTCTAGAGGTGGGGGACTGCCTTTTGCCTCTTTTTGTCTTCCCAAAACTTAGTAGTGTTTGGTACATACTAAATGCTTAATCAACGTTTATTTATTGATTGATTGAGTTATTAATGAGAAGACTGTAGGAAACAACATGGAGGGTTGGTTCCTGGTAAGAGAAATCAAAAGGTTTTTCCATCTAAATCCTAGCTTAATAAAGATAATTGTAACTTATCTGCTAATGCCTGTTGTAGAGGAAGAATATAAGCTCTTTGAGGACAGAGACTATTTTGTCTTTTGTTGAAACCCTAGCTCTTAGCACAGTGCTTACTACATAGTAAGTGCTTATTAATTAGTTTCTGACTGATTGAACCTCTTCTGATCTTTCTGAGAATCTTTGCCTCCATAATTGCAGCATTTTCTCTTGTAACCCAGAGAAAGTTTAAATAACAGGGTTTGATTGCATTTAGCATATTGAAGTTATAAATTTAGTTTCAAGTCTTTAGATATTTGTATTAGTCAGGATTTTGAAACTGGGATCCTAAGTTTCTGAACTCTAATTCCTGGAGCATAAGATTAGTGGGATAACATTGGTTGCCATCAAACAAAATTTGATAAGCATGATAAATTTGGAGAGCAAAAATGACATCATTAAGTAATCCAATATACTCTAAAAATTGATGGTGGCAGAGATGAGGAATTTGAGCCAAGTTTAAGAATAAGTTAATTTAATGATTAGAAGGATAGCAGAAATAGTATATAAAACAATAGCATTTACTTTGCTTTGAATTCTTCTATAAGAAGACACATAGACATCTTTTCCTCTAGCTCATTTTGTGATAAAGTGGAGGATAGAACCAGAAGTTTAGAATTCAGAAAATTTCCTTAAAATGGTATATGTACACAGACCAGGAAAATAAAGAACCTCATGGTAGTCAGTCTCATTTATCAAATTTGACAGTCAGTTTTTCTCATAATAGCCTTGTTAGCAACTAGGATAGATGTGAATCTATATTCTTACATCTGGGAATCACAAAGAAGTAGAGTTTCTTTCCCATTAAATTCCCACAAATTATTGTGTTTCAGTATTAATCATTTCAGCTATCCCACCATAGCTATTTTGGACACCATACTATAGCTTCTGTGGTGAACAGGAACTCATGAACGGTTAACTCTGGCCTGGGAGAATCTGGTTCTTAAAACGAACAGCACAACGTGTGTAAATTGATCACAGCTGCAGGATAAATGTCTGTTTCACATGGAGAGTTTCAGTAGGTGCCTTGGGTTTTTGCCATCATCTAGTAATAACCTTTTTCATTCCAGTGATCTGGTCTTCTCAGTCATTTCAGGCTTTCTTCCAATTGGAAGAGAAAAAAAAGTGCTTAAAACTCTTTCTGGTTTTCTTCCCTTTGTCCTGTTTAACACCAACTTTGTATATATGGAGTAGGGGAGGGCTCTGATTTAGTAGTTAGACCTAGACTGGAGATTAGATTCTGAAATATTATACTAAATATGAGCATATCATTGACAACTCTTGAGCCATTCTTTCCCTTTCCCACTGATTGTTAATTGGATTTTTAATGTTAAGGGTCATTTATAATTTATTCCTATGCATATTATAACTCTGCCTATAATTTAGGAGATTATATTGGAGGTTTACTATGGCTGAAAAAGTCATCAATTTATTGGTGATGATCTTCAAATTTAGCTTGGCTAATCCCTGAACTGCAGAACTATGTTCATCAGATACAGTTGTAAGATTTAGAGATGGAAGGAATTTTTGGAACCATCTAGTCTAAGTATCTCAGATGAAAAAAAATAAAGACTCAGGGAGGTTAGCTGATTTGTCTAGGATCATCTGAGTAGTAAAAATTTGAGGTAAGATTTGAACTCATGTCCAGTAACTGCATAGCAGAGGCTCTTTCAATTCATATTCTTCCTCTCTTTATTAGCCAAGCAGCTCTATTGACCTCATATCCACTCCTAATTATGACTTACCTTGATGCCTCTCTACTCTGTATGCTCCCTATCTGAGCATAGCTTTTAAGGACCCAGGGTCATTTCCCTGCCATGATGGGGCATTAGAGTAGGAATTTGATGAAATAAAATTGTGCCTTGAAGTAGCTAGAAAATTTAGAGTCAGGAAGACCTGAGTTTGAAGACTGACTTTGATGCTTCTTAGATGGACAGCTCTGGACATATTACTTAACCTTTTTAAGCCTCAGTTTCTTCTACAAAATGGATATAAATCTGTAAAATAGCTATAGAAATAGAATCTGACTCATAGAGTTGGGTATAAGCATCAAATAAGATAACTTATGCAAAGTGTTTTACAAATTGTAAAGGTCTGCACAGGATGTTCCAAAAGTCTCCACGTAGTTTTAAATTATTAAAGATTTAACATATTGGCTAACATACAGGGTGTTCCAAAAGTCTTAGTGTGGCTTTTAACTTCTGTATTTTAAGCTCAATAGCTTAAATAGTAATAACTGAACCAAAGCTCACTAGCTTTTCACATAGTTGAGGGAATAAGATCAGAGACCTGTGGCTTCTGTTTGTTATAATTAATATAGAATCCTGGATGTGGGGATTTAAAAATTTATATACTTTTACCTTGTAGCTCTTTGCAAAGTTTCTTTATGTAATCTCATTCTATAGGAATTTTCTATCTCTAATCTTCCACCTGCCCTTCACCCTCACCCTTTTGCAAAGTACCATTATGGTTTTTAATTCATTACATTGAAAAATGTATATTCTTCATAGGTTCCTTGGGATATAAAAATGAAGGTAAAATAATTAAATGTTAAGATATCATGTTGGAAACATTTTTTAAAAGTTTAAAAATAAACTTTTGTGAAATTTTAAGTAATTAAAATTGATTCTAAGCCCAATACTCTATCCATTGTACCACCGAGACACAGAAAGAGAAAGACAGAGACAGAGATAAAGAAAGACAGAGACAGAGAGTCAGACAGACAGAGACAACAGAAATAGATAGACACCCAGAGAGACAAAGACAGAAAGACAGACTAAATTGTGTCACTTATATTTGGCCAATAAATATAAGAATTTATTCACTGGACCTCAGTTTCCTCGTCTATAAAGTTGGTACGATAATTTGTGACAACATATGTGGTACCTATGTTACAGGAGTGTTCTGAGGCTTAAATAAGAGAATTATTTAAAGAACTTGGCAAACTTGTCACTTCATAATTATTCTTTCATTTTTTTCTGCCTGTGTAGCTTAAGTTTCCACATCTAAACTGTTCATTCCTGAATAGCCAAGACTGTTTTATTTGCTTTGTTATTTCTGTCCAGGACCCAGGATAGCATGTACAATAATCGGTGTACAATAAGAACTAAATACTTAATTCTTGGATTTTTTTGGTGCTAATTTGTAGGAAGAGCAGGAATTAATTAATAAGTACCAGTATTTAAAAATCCACTTTAATTTTCTCATTTGCAAAATGAGGGAAGTAGAAATTCATAGGAGAGATCAGAGTTAATGAGCTTTGCCAATTATACATATGATGTTCTTCATGATCTAAGAATGTCTATATTATAGTGTAAGCTCTCATAAATTGGGGGTCATGTTTATGAGTTTTGCACAGTACCCACCATATTGTATCTTGAAGGCAAAATCTTTTGATAATGATGATACTCAAGTCCAAGTATTAGACCCAGAGTTTGGAAACCGGAGTTCCTGACCCCCTCTCACCATTTGATAATTGTTCATCATTGGTTAAATAAACCAACTTCTTTGAGTTGTGACTTTCTCTTAGGTAGATTAGGATAAGATTTCTTGACTATCTCAGAATGATTGTGAGAATCAAATGAGAGAATCCATATGAAATTTCTGCACTAATAGAATACTTTATAAATATGAGCTGCCACAATTTAAAAAATTCAATTAATCAAATATTTATTTCATGTTCACTACACACTTCCATATCCTTCTGAGTGCTGGGTGAAGATGCAGAATTTAGATAAAACATGGTACTTGCTCTAATGAGATCCATAGACTTAATGGATAATGTATATAATTATTTTAGTCATTGGGCTAAACTGTGGGGCAGTTCTGCCTAAGAACAGGAAATTGTTTTGGGGTTTGACTCAAGAGCTTTGCTCAAAATGCTTGATTCTTAGGAAACCTTCCTTCACTCTAGGATGGAAGTAATCTCCTAGAGTTACATTCTTGTGTAGCCCATGGACCTTGAGTGTCAGGGCTGTTTCATTTTTGTCTTTAAAGCATTTTAAGTACCTAAGTGATATAGGTGCTTAGGTGCTCATTGATTGAATTAATTTATTATTATTATTATTTTCTTTTGCTGAGGCAATTGGGGTTAAGTGACTTGCCCCTTAAGGTCACACAGCTAGGAAGTGTTATGTATCTGAGACCACATTTGAAATCAGGTCCTCCTGACTTCAGGGCTGGTGCTCTATGCCCAACTATCTGCCCAATTGAATGAACTTTTAAGGGTTCTCTAATTATATGAAATCTCAGCACAGTATTTTTGCAGGACTTTCAAGCAAATGTTTCTCCATGGAATAAATTTTTCTCTGACCTTGATATGTTTCCCTGACTAGAATATACCCACTGTAGTGTGGTTCTTATATGTACTTCCCTGGGCTCTCATAGAAAAGACTAAAGAGATTTGTCATTGTGAGGTAATGATATGATAGAAAGAGTCCTGCAGATGGAGTTCAAGAACTTGGGATCAAACTTTGACTCTGTTAACTGACAAAGTGTGTGACCTTGAGTATTTAACACTGATTTGTGGGATCTTCACCTATTGCATGAGGATTAGACACCATAGATCACTTCTGTAGCACCTTCCAAGTCTATATGTACGTGAATCTATAACATATCTGGAAAAAGACACCATTCTTTGCCCCTGAACATGGATGGGCAAGGCTCCCTTGTTCTAATGAAGGTGAAATTAAGTGTGAAATACATGGAACTTTTTGCTCAGAGAGGAGTTTGTCAATATTTTTACAGCTCAAGTCAATATATCTGAAGTTTGAAGTTCTTCTCTTATACTTGTTGGCTTTACTTTTCTAGGCAGATTTCTTGAAGTAAATATTTTAAATGGAAAAGCATGAAGTTTGGCGAGCAAAGTTTTCCTTTAGATAGATTTTTTTTTTTTTTAGTTATACAATGAATCAGTTATACAAGCAAGACTCTAAGGCCTGTTGGAATCTGCTCTGTTAAACAGGATGTGAAAGCTGGAAGGGACCTTAAAAATCATTTTTTCTAACCTCTCTCATTATACAGCGGAGAAAACTGAGGCTCATAGAGGTAAATTAGCTTACGTAAGCCCAGTATTTTTGATGCCAAGTCTACTAGCTTCCCATTAATGAAACCTTATAGCAATTTCCCAGGGCCCTGAGTGGACTATATAATTTCTGTTTCTGAAGCTTTGCAGGATACTTATACTGTGTGGCTTTCTCCCCATAATAAAATGATGCTTATAGTGAGGAGGGAAGAAAAAATAAATCAGAAAAAAAGGAGAATTCACATGATAATTTTGTTACATTTGAAAGAAACAACAAACTGTACATAGTAGATTTGCAGTTTCATTGCAATCTTTTTTTTTTAACTGCACTGTTGTGAAAATGCTTGTTTAATTTAATAAATTCAAAATAAAGTATAAATTTAAAATGATCTCTTTGGGTCACTAGAAAGTGCTTTTAAAACCAAGCATTTTAGGTGTGGTGAATGGGATATTTCCCTTTTTTGGTTTGATTTGTTATTTTGATAGGCAAATGAGGTTAAATGATTTCCTCAGAGTCACAGTGTAAAGTGTTTGAGGTCAAATTTGAATTCAGGTCTTCCTAATTCCAGGGCCAGTATGCTATCCATTGCACCATCTAGCTGCCCCAACGGGATTCTTTCAAAGAAAAATATTTACTTATTTGGCATCTTACACAATGCATTGCATATAGGAGGTATTTAACCAATGTTGGTTGAATTTAAGTTGACTCTTATCCTTTAGAGTTCCTTTCCTGTACTATTTATTCTTTTATTGGCACTGAATTTGATGACTGAGTATCTGGGCAATGCTCTTAATTCTAATAATACTTCATAGGTGAGAAATAAATATGGTATTCCTGTATTATATAAGCACAGTCAAGCAAAGCCCAGAACCACATTGGTCACATCCAGAAATGTATTTCTTATTCTGCATTTTAGTCTATTTTCTCTCTTAGGTACCTATCACTCATGACATAGGCAGTGTTCTTCCTTACATATTCTCTAGGACAAAAATTAAATAGTTGATTAGAGTCTTTCAAAAATTGTTAATTTTTTATAATATTTATGTTAAAGTATAAACTATTTTTTAAAATTCTGCTTATTTCACTCTGCTTCAGTTCCTATTAGCCTTTTCATATTTTCTTCTCAGTAGATGGCGGGAAATGAATGCTTGATAATAATTAGAAAGAAAAAAGAAATCCAAAACGCTGTACACTATCCTGAGATCTATCCAGAACAAATGTAAGAGGTGTGGTTGAAACTACCCCATTCCATTTTATTGTAATACTGTAGGTGAAAGAATATCTCAGTCACTCAAATGAAAGTCTTCATACTATGTAAAATTTTTTTGAAAGCCAATGGTTAAAGCAAAATGAAATCAGGCAGGAGGTCTATTCCAATAAGTTAGGAAACTTGGTCATACCTCCACATGAGAAGGGTCATTCGGGGGAGAAGGCTTTTCTGTCACAGCAGAACTGATAAGCATTTCACAATGCTATTTCTAGTATTCTTGTATATTAGCATGAAAAGGGTTTTTTGATTCAAGATAGGATTATTGAACAAACTTTTTGAGAACTTGTATAAATACAATTTCTGTGCAAATTATAAGTAATTCAACTCAAGAAGTATTATTTGAATGCCTACCATGTGCAAGGTGCTTTACTGGATATAATTTCAAACCATATAGAGCTTATGGTATTGTTGGCAGAATGAGACACAAAAAGGAGCTTTGATTTAACTAGCTGAGAAAACCTATATAGTATTCGAATTCATGTTTTTACACTCTCTACATTTGAGAATTTATTCTTTGAGCCTCACTTTCCTCATCTGTAAAGTGGGTCATCTATGACTTAAGTAATATGTCTGTCCTTAGAAGTTGAGGCAGGGGAATTTCTTGATATAGGTCAAATGATTTTCTCAGGGACATATAACTGGTAAATGTCTAAGATAAGATTTGAGATAAGATTGGAGCCAGATATTTCTGGTGTTAAGACCAATACTTTATCCACTCTACCAGACTGATTCTTAGATATTAACAAGTAATAATAATATAAGATAGAAAATGAGTTTGCATATAAGGCAGACAATTTTGAAGCATAAGAGAGATACGAAATGTTATATTAATTCAGAGTTGGGAGAGATCAGTTTTTGGTGATGGAATCAGAGAAATATCCATCAAAGGGCTCAGCTGGCTTTATTATATAGGCAGAACTTCATTATTAGCAGTCAGTCAGTCAATAAAAAATGCATTGTGGCAAGCATTAGGGATACAAAAAAAGTCTAATGGAGAAGACAACATGCAAACAACTCTGTACAAACAAGCTATATAGGGAATAAATTGGAGGTAATCCACAGAAAGAAAGTGTTAGAATTAAGAAGGATCAGGAAAGGCTTCCTGAAGAAGGTGGGATATTAGCTAGGATTTCAGGGAGCCAGGAAGCCAGGAAGTAGATGAGAAGGGAATTCTAAGTTTTGCTAATTCCTCTAGTGTGACAACAAAAAGAACATGAGACTTAGGTCCTAATTGAAATATCTTGGTTGGCATCCTGATTCTACTACTTACTTTAGTTGTGTGATTTTGGGCAACATAATTAACTTCATTCACCTTACATGTAGCATGAGTTTAATAATGTATACAATGTAATGTCTCTGGGTTTATATAAGGACCCAATAAAATAATTTATATAAAAGTGTTATATAAAATGTGAAATGTTCTTATTAATAAAATAATTAGAATATTTAAATCTATCTTCCCTATAACCCTGCCTGCCCATATGCCCTAAGCAACCATTGAATAAATTCCTATTTTGACCCATTTAGGACCCTACTGACTTTGAATGGAGCTTCTGGATTGAATGGGGAAAGCAGGATTTGGTCTGGCTTTTTCTTGGCCATATGGCTATATCTCAAGTCACCATGCTCCTCATGGGAAAGGTAAGAGGAAAACATTTTAATCACACTAATTAAATTAATTAAATCAACAGAAGAAAATAAAAAATTCAGGATAATTTTCTTACGGCCTTGTTCAATTTAATATGCACTTTAAAAGTAGTTCAGTTTCTTATGTCATCTTTTTTGGTTCTTTTTATGTGGAAATAGTTGATTTTGTTGATAAAAAGAGAAAGATAAAGTTGAATGTTTAAGTGACTTTTAAAAAGCTTCTGTGCCTCACTCCCTAGTATAACTTCTTGAAATGAGTTTTAAGTTGGAACTGAGTAGATTTGGGATCTAGGACTGACTAGAGAAGAGAGTGTTGAAGGAAAAACTATAAAAACTGGAATGGAAAAACTTTTTTTTTTTGTTACTCCAATACCTTTACCTCTTTCTCCCCTTTTAAAAATTATAGGGATTTAGGTCATAAATTTTCTTTTGAAACTAGGAGTAAAACCTTTAATAGGTGCCTTGTGTTTATCTCTGAAGTACCTAGCACAGTGCTGACACATAGTAAGTGCTTAATAAATGTTTGTTGAATTGAAATTAAATTGAATTCAAATGCTATCACTTGACCTATCTTCCTTTTAAAAACTTCTCTTTGTTATGTATAACTACATCTGAATCAGATAGTTCACATTCAGACAATGTGCCCAAAATGGGCCAAATGGAATCAACTGGTTCTTTTGTGTGAACTACCTCAACTACCTCATGTATCAGAATGAAACTTATGGTGAGGATTGAGAAGTTGGGGCTGGGAACCAGAAAATCAAGTTTAGAAGCTTGATACTTTTCCGCAGTAGCTAGATTTCTTTCTCTTGGGCAAGTCATTCCTTTCTAATCCTTATTTTTTCCACAATTGCAAAATGAGGGGTTTAAAATAGATAACAACAACTGTGGCTAACAATCATCTATTGCTTTAAAGTTTACATGCAGTTTATCAGTTTACATGCATTCTTATTTGATTCTCACAACAGTCCAGGAAAGGACAGTGAGTAGACTGAGTTCAAACCCTTCCTGAGATACTTAATAGTTGTGTAATGCTGGCCAAATCCTCATCTGTTAGAAGGAGAGAGTTGAACTTGTTGATCTTCAGGGGCCCTCTAAGCTATTAATCTAAGATCTTCTGATCTTTATTTAGAAATGAAATTAAGAGACTTGTTTGTACTTGATGAGCTGGTAAAGAATTAGGGTCAGGAGATCCTTGCTTCCTGAGACATCCTACTTTTCCTCATAGTTAAGCCTAAATCATCCTCTCTGTCACTAGTGGGCCATGTTACAGCTTGAAAGGATCATATTGGGTCATCTGCTAGACTTCCCTCTTAATCTTTCTCATCTGCAGATCAGATAAACTTGCCATCTCTGCCTCACATGGATCATATTTTTAAAGTGCTTAACACTGAACCTAGCTCATAGTATTAACTTAATAAATGTTTGTTTTCTAGTCTCTTCCATTTTCACATCATTGAAAACAATCCTAATAATATAGGGATAAACACAGATCCCTGGGATCTTCTATAAAATACCTTCTTCCAAATTGGCATTGGTCATTCTTCCACTTCTGAATCCTTCAAACAGCACTACTCTCTCTCTATCTTTTCATAAAGCAGTTAATTAAAAAAGCATTTATTTTGTACTTGCTATATGCCAAACACGATGCTAAATCACAAGAGAGACTGCCCTCTAAGCTCACATTCCAATGGGGATGACAACTTAGAAATAACTATATGTACATTAATAAAAAATGACAATGGAAGATAATCTCAGAGGGAAGGGACTATAACAAAATCCAACAGCAAGAGATACAAAGAGAAATTCCATTTAAAATAACTGTTGATAATATAAAATATTTAGGAATTTATCTGTCAAGGGAAAGTCAGCTGGAGGGGAGGGAGGCCAAAGAAACCAGAAGAGATAAAATGATCATAAGAGACTTGGATAAAGGCTTTGTCAAAATTACATTTCATTCCTTTCTCTCCATAATCTGTTACCCTTTTAAGTCTTTACTTTTACAGGCTAAACATCGCCAGATCTTTTAATTTTTCAGTCTTAATTTTTTTTTCCATTTTTATAGGCATTTGACATTGAAGTTAATAGGACATGTGCTTGAGTTGCCTTTCCAAGAATAAAGTAACATTAACACAGTACTATATTTTCCTATCACTTTTATTCTCCACACTCCGTCCTGAAATCTGGACCTCCTTGTTGCTAGTAACATATGTATGTGAACAGATAAAGGTGAGGGGTGCAATCTGTGGCTGGGAAACACAGCTTTCTCTGTGTGAAATTAATTGTCCCTTAAGAGTACTGAACCATGATATGATCCTTATTAGTAGAACAATCTAGCCAACTGAGCTTTCTGGTCTCATGCCTAGTAGGCACAGATGTTTAGGGTGATACCTCTCTCCATACCAGAGTAGACAACTATTAGTGTGCTATGGAGACTCAGCACTTCTCTAACTACAGCTCTAATCCTCTCTAGCTCCCTCTTCTCTCTTCTTTACATCCTTCCTCACCTACATAAATATTGGCTAATGGGAAAGGCAGTGGTTGTGGGAAGGTCGAATTTTCCTTTTTTCAGTTGTGTAGTTAGTATAGAATTCAAACTTGCCACTGAAACATCCTGGTTCTCTTAGGTGGAATTAGATGACTTTTCCCCAGGAGTTTCCCAGTCTTTCCCTCTAGAAATGTAGACTAAGTGATGGCTTTAAACTCTGAAAGTAACTTATTATTGGATTGTGAATTGGGCATTCTTAGATAATTGCTTTGCTTTTTGAACATCATAACACTGCATTGACCTCAGCGTTGCCTGGAACATTTGTCCGTACTAAACTAAAAATAACCTTGCGTGTGTTTTTTCCTCCCCTCCCCAAACTACTCATATGAGGGTAGGATGAAGATGAGAGCAGTATCTGACCATGGAATATAAATGTCTGTACAAAGCTAACTGGACTCAATAAGTATTCATCATTAATGTGGCACAAAGGCTAGAGTTTGAGAATTGGAATCAGAAAGAAATGGGTTTAAATCCTACTTCTGCCATTTTTTTCTGTGACCATAGGTGATGATTTACCATCTTAGAGCCTCAGTTTTCTCATCTATAAACTGAGATACCTCTAGTATTTCTAAAGAGGCAATTAGGTAATACATTGGATAAAGCACTGGCCCGAGACAGGAAAACCTTAGTTGGAATCCAGTCTTAGATATATACTGGTTGTATGACCCTGGGCAAGCCACAACCTCTGTTTCCTTCAGTTCCAACTGTTAAATGGGCAACAAGGTTATTATGAGAATTAAGTGATATAATATTAATAAAGCTCTTAGCACAGTACCTGGAATATAGTAGAAACTTAAAAATGCTTATTTCCTTTTCTCTCCCCCCCCTGTACCTTGTTAGAAAACTCAAATGAGTTCATGTAAATATCATGTAAGTAGACTACTTTTCAAACTTTAAATTCCTATATAAATGTCAATGATCATTATTACTGCCATACCCAAACTAGCTAAGCTGACCACATAAATAGGATTGATGGTCCTTTCATCTAGTAGTAGCTATGGTGAGCAAGTTTATCTATCAAAACCAGCAGGGAATAGAACCTACAGAGAAGAGAATTTAATCACCAGTCTCCTGGAATCCTGGAAGAGACCAGTTACCTGCTTGAGGTCTTGTGTGTTAATTGTATTCTTGGACCAGCATTTCCAGGCCTGCTGTAGCACTATAATTTTAAGATTGGCCTAAATTTTCCTTTGTTTGTTCTCAGAGGCCTTTGCTCCCTATAAAATCAAGCTTTGAGAATACAGCTGTTGGGGACTCTGTGTGTGTGTGTGTGTGTGTGTGTGTGTGTGTGTGTGTGTGTGTGTGTGTGTGTGTGCTGCAGCTGCAATTGATTAGAGAGTTGTATAATAAATTATATGATGCATGAAAATTGTCAGTTGACTTGCTTTTTGCAGTTTGTAGTTCTGGGCAGACATACAAAAAAAGAATTAATACACATAGCTAAATTTGAGAACTGTTGCCAAGAAACATTCTAACTATTTTTTCCCTTTTCCCCTTCTCAGTAGCAAACCAGTGACAGAGTTCTCACTCAGACACATCTTGCTACCACCCAGATCCTAGAAATTAGTGGAGAAAAAAATGCCAAGCAACTGAGTCTGAGAAAGGATGGCGTGGGAAGATGCATGTGTGTGTGTGTGTGTGTGTGTGTGTGTGTGTGTGTGTGTGTGTGGTGTATATCTATGTATAGTCACCTGATATTTGCTTTAAGTTAATTGGTTGTTCATTTATTTTAGTTATGTCCAAACCTTCCTGATCCTATTTAGAGTTTTCTTGGCAGAGATACTGGATTAGTTGGCCATTTCTTTCTCCAGTTCATTTTACAAATGAGGAAACTGAGACAAACAGAGTTAAGTGACTTGCCATGGTCAGACAGCTAGTAAGTTTCTGAGTTAACTCTTCCTGATCCCATATGATTAAGGTTTAATGAGAATGACTCTGAAATAGCAAGGAAGGAAATCAAGAACTATTTCTAAGAAAGGCCACATGGTTTCATCCTCTATAGACAGTCATCCCAGTTTATTAGAAAGGGGCCATATGTGTCATCTCAAATTCCTTGTGAATGAGAAACTTGTAAAGGTAGAAATTTGACAATAGATAATGAGTGAATAAATCAGCCTGCAATTTATTAAATACCTCCTATGTGATAGGTTAGGTGTTGAGAAACTGAAGCCAAAGAAACATCCTGTCCCTATGGAGCCTATATATTTTACAAATAAGGAAACTAAGGCAAACAAAGTAAAGTGACTTACTCAGGGTTGTACAGCTAGTAAATGTCTGAGGTACACCTCTCAGGTGATAAATGTTGGAAGAGATGTGGGAAACCTGTAACACTAATGCATTGTTGGTGGAATTGTGAAATGGAGAGGCATATATAGCTAGATGATGCAGTGACTAGAGTGACAGACCTGGAGTCAGGAAGACACAACATCTTGGGTTCAAATCTGACCTCAGACATTTACAATAGTATTTCATTTTTCAAAATACATGCAAAAATAGTTTTCAACACTCGTTTTTGTATAACTTTGTGTTCTAAATTTTTCTCCCTCCCTCTTTCATCACCCCCCTTCCCAAGACAGCGAGTAATATAATATAAGATAAATATGTGTTTTCCTTTTTAAGCAAATTCCTATATTTGTCATGTTGTGCAAGAAAATCAGATCAAAAGAAAAAAACATGAGAAAGAAAATAAACAAACTACAAGAAAGGTAATCATTGCATTGTTAAGAGCCAAGTCCATCACAGTTGATCTTCACATAATTTTGTTGTTACTGTGTACAATGATCTCCTGGTTCTGCTCATTTTACTCAGCATCAAGCTTTTCTGAAATCAGCTTTTTGATTGTTTCTTATAGAACAATAATATTCCATTATCTTCATATGTCATAATTTATTTAGCCATTCCCCAACTGATGGGCATCCAGCTCTTTACCACTACAAAAAGAGGCTGCTACAAACATTTTTGCACATGTAGGATCTTTTACCTCCTTTATGATCTCCTTGGAATACAGTCCTAGTAGTGAACCAATGGATCAAAGGGTGTGCAGAGTTTTATGGTCCTTTGGGCATAGTTCCAAATTCCTTTTCAGAATGGTTGGATCGTTTCACAGCTCCATCAACAATACATGAGTGTTACAGTTTTTCCACATCCCTTCCAGTATTTCTTATCTGAGAGGTGTACCTCATATATTTACTAGCTGTTTGACCCTGGGCAAGTCACTTTACTCTGTTTGCCTTAGTTTCCTTATCTGCAGAATGAACTGGAGAAGGAAATGGCAAAGCACTATAGTATCTCTTCCAAGAAAACCCCAAGTGTTGTCATGAAGAGTTGAACATGCTAAACAACTGGACAACAAGATTTCCACATTACTGTTACAGAAGTATATGCAAAATTAATATATTTGAGAGGAGAGAGAACATCAGAATCCTGGTAGGTCAGGAAAGATCATATGTTGGAGGTGGCATTTGAATTGATCTTTGAAGGAAACTAGAGATTCTAAGAGGCATGGATGAGTTATGAGAGATTGTATATACAGTAGCTTGGAAATAGAAAATGGAATGTCATTTGTAAGGGACAGCAGAAGGGACAGTGTGACTGGAATGCAGTGTGGGAAAGAGAGTAATTTGTGATAAAGCTAGAAAGATTGGTGGGAGACAGGTTATGAAGGCCTTTAAGTGCAAAAAAATTTTTTTTTCTTTATCCCAGAGAAAAATAGGAGTCATCGATCAGAAGAAAATATTGTATACAGTAATAGCAATATGGTTCTAAGAATGACTTTGAACGAATAAGTTATTTTGATTATTCGAAATACCCAAATTAACCATAAAAGACACATGAAGAAAGACACTATCTATATTCCTATATTCAAAGGAAAAACTGATAAATAGGAGTATGTATAGAATAATTTTACGCACACACACACACACACACACACACACCTATTTATGAAAAATGGTATCCATCTCTGGCAGGATGGGGGAAGGGAAGGAGAAAAAAGGAAAAAATTATATGATTATGTTATATCTTTTAAAAAACATTAAATTGTACATAATAGATTTGTAGTTTTATGTGCATTTTTATTAAATTATGTTATGGAAGTGCTTGTTTTATTCCATAGATTTAAAAAATGGATTAATTTAAAAAACAAAAGAGTGGCATGTTGGCACAGGATTTAGAAAAATTACTTTGTTGCTGTGTGGAGAATGAATTGGAAAGGGAAGAGAACCGAAGCTGTTAGACCAAAAAGAAGTCCATTGTCACCATCTAGGTAAGGAGTGATGAGGGTCTGAATAGAGTAAAAACTGTGAATAAAAAGGAGATGGATGAATATGCAAGAAAATTCTTTAATCATCTTGTATTTGCAAAGAATTCAGGTGACAGGAAGTGGTAATATCAGCCTTTGCTTATGAACTATAAGAGAGCAAATAGTAGATAATAGTAGATAGTATAGATTTTCTTGGAGACTAAGCCAAGATAATGAAGCTACCAGGTGTTTAAATTGCACTATTATTTCTGAGCTTGGGAGAGGCCCTTAGGAATTTCAGACTTGGCTTTAATTCTCTTAAAATGAAACAAAGGAGGTACTTTTTGTTCCAGTTTTGTTCTCTCCATGCTTTTTTTTTCCTTTCTCCCCTTTTACTATGAGAAAAAAAAATTGGAGCAATAGGCTGATAGACTAAAAGGGAAGAGTTGTAACTGACTCTCTTCCCCCCCCTTCTCCACCTATTTTTCAAGATGTGGAGAAGTATGATTGCATATATTATCAGATTTTTTTCAATATATTGATTAAGTATTGCTGAACTACTTTTTCCTTTTTATTCTTTTTTTATAAGAGATTAGTCTCTTGAGAGAGAATGGAGAAAGGATGTGTACATTGTAACTAATGTAAAAAACAGAAGATAATATTGAAAATACCCTTTTTTTTTGTTGGTGAGATTGTGAACTGATTCAACCATTCTGGAAAGCAATATGCCCTTTAATCCAGCAGTGTCTCTACTGGGTCTTTATGCCAAAGAGATCATAAAAAAGGAAAAAGGACCCACATGTGCAAAAATATTTGTAGCAGTCCTTTTGTGGTGGCAAGGAATTGGAAACTGAGTGGATGCCTATTAATTGGGGAATGGCTAAACAAGTTATACTATATGAATGTTATGGAATATTATTGTTCTATAAGAAATTATCAGCAGGCTCATTTCAAAAAGACCCGGAGAGACTTCCATGAACTCATATTAAGTCAAGTGACTAGAACCAAGAGAATATTGTACACAACAACAATAAGGTTATGTGATAATCAACTATGATGGACTTGGCTCTTTTCAACAATGAGGTGATTTAATCCAATTCCTGTGATGGAGAGAGCCATCTGCATCCAAAAAGAGGACAATGGGGAGTAAATGTGGATCACAATATAGTATTTTCACCATTTTTTGTTGTTGTTTGCTTGCTCTTTTTCTCATTTTTTTTCCCTTTTTTGATCTGTTTTTTTTTTGGTGCAATATGATAAATGTGGAAATATGTTTAGAAGAATTGCACATGTTTAACCTATATTGGATTAGCCGCTCTTTATGGGATGGGGGAAAAGGAGGAGAAAAAAATTGGAACACAAGGTTTTGCAAGATTGAATGTTGAAAACGATCTTTGTATGTATTTCAAAAATAAAAAGCTATTATCAAAAAAAGAAAATGTCCTTTTTTAAGAAGAGAAAGATTATGAGACCATAAACTCTAGAATCAGAAACTCTAGATTCAGAGGAAATTTAATACAGCACCTCATTTACCACTGAGGAAACTGAGGCCCAGTGAGATTAAATAACTTGTGAATGAGATTAAGTATCAGAGCCAGAATTTTAATTCCTAATTTCTGCCTTTAGCTAAATCTATCTTTCTAATATTTCTAAAAATTATCTCTCTAATATTATCACATTTTCCATCACTGATGTTCCTCTATCCCCCTGAGCACAGTCTTCCCCCTGATATCTTCAGAACTCAATGTCTCTGAATCTCTTAAAGCCCTTAAGAAACCCTTAAAAACCAAATGAACTGTCTAAAAATAACACCTTGTATCAATATGCTTTAGTGGATCTCTGATGTCATTTATAAGTGTATATTCCTTCTATTGGGACAGTTGCTACCCATTTACCCTTAATTTGTGCGATTCTTGTTCATGTGCTCCCATAGATCTTCTATAGAAGATCATTGTATCATTGTGGGGTGGCTACAGGCTTTCCTCCAAGTCTTTTAACATTATAGAAATACAACTGCACTATTTGGATTATCCTTCTGTCATCCCTTACTGTGCTACTAGCCCACCTCCTTTCTTGATCATACTTTTCTTAATAATTTCCTTTATATCACTTTCTGTTGGTAGTTCATTGTTGGATATGTTCTTCTACTTACTTTGGCCCATCATGTATTATTTTCATGACTTTTGGATTTCATCTTTGATTCAGATTGTGGCATTCCAGTATTTACAATCATATGCCATCATTTGAGAGAACATTGGTATTAAAAAGTAAAAGCTTGGGATCATTAAAAATACTAAGGGATTTCCCAGATGCAGTTCAACTTTCCCGCTTCTCTAGGTCTAGATATATAGAGTTATGTGCTATCTCAATGGACTAGGTATCCAGTTTTTTTTTCCTATATGGATGTCTGACTTATCTCCTTTGAAAAATCATAGATCTCATTACCTGTGTACTATTATTTGGAGTTTGGTGGAGCAAACACAATATTATGTACAGATAGAGCCTCTCAGAATCCTCTCTAGCTATTGGGAATTCCTTTTTCATTTGGAATTTTTGCATATTATTCTTTCATGATGAACAAACTAGACCATCTTTTGTCTTGATTTTTAGGTTTAATTGCTGAATGGGTGTTGCCTCTGATAAATTGAAATCTGAGAAAGAGCTTAGCTTTAAAAAGCAAAAATCCCCCATTTATCTGGGGCCATTATCAGTTGTCTTGACCTTTGTCTTGCCAGTAGAATCCTATGGTGCTGGAGGAGAATGTTTGACACAGCTGTTTTTTGTAAATCCAGTTCACTTGCAAGTCAAGATATCACCCCTTATGTCATTAGTCCTCTTCAAAAATGAAAGACAAATAATAACAATAATAAACACCATTGACAAATATATCCCTTCTTGTTTTATAACTTCCATGATGTTAATCATCAGAGGTCAAATGGTATCTTTATCTGTGGTATCATTTTTGGAGAAGAGCAATTAAGACTTCATTTTACTACATGTAATTAAGTGCTTCCCCCAATCGTTCAATAAATATAACAATAAACAATAAACAGGACAGTTTAATCTATGCACCTTCCTACCATTTGTATGAAAATACACATTATCTGCTTTGGAAAATTGGTTGCTTCTTTCCTTTGGAAAAATTGCATGTTCCTTCCTCATATTTTCCTCAAGAATATCCTTGATGTAACTATTGATCTTTCTTATAAAGATTACCTAAAGAAGACAAAGTAGGCTCAGTAGCTATTACCACATTCTTGTTTGGCTTTTTGGAATAACAATATCTCTCTTTTTTATTTTAATAGTATTTTATTTTTCCAAGAACATGCAGAGTTAGTTTTCAACATTCATCTTTGCAAAATCTAGCATTCCAAAATTTTCTCACTCTTTCTCTTCTCTCCCCTCCCCAATAGCAAACATTCAAGCATTCTAGTATAGATTAAATGTGTGCAATTCTTATAAACATTTCCATATTGATCATGTTGGACAAGAAAAATCAGATCAAAAGGGAAAAAAAACATGAGAAGAGGAAAAAAAAGCATGCAAATAACTGCAACAACAAAAAAATGAAAATATTATGCTTTGATCCACATTCAGTCTCCATAGTTCTCTTTCTGGATGTAGATGGCATTTTAAATTATTGGAATTGGCACCATAAGTTATTGGAATTGCCTTGAATCACTTAGGTTAATGTTATGTGTGATGGACTTGGCTCTTTTCAACAATTAAGTGATCATGTTTCTATTTGTTGTGTATTGTCTGTTGAGATATATTGTAAAATGTTTTCTTGTTGTTTACCTTCACCTTCAGCTAGATCTTTCTGCATACTTGGTTTGATCCAACCACTTGTTCCAATTCTGTCATCCCTTTGTCCAAAATTTGTCATCTCTTTTTGTTTAAATGAGATAATATATGTATGTGCAATTCTTAATTCCTTGTGTAATTGTTAGTTATTATTACTGCTATTACTCCTTCCTCAAATAACAAAATGGAGACGCTTATTACAATCTGGATGTGGTGCTTTTATTACCATTGATGATGAAAATAGATGATTTTTTAAAATATTGATAAATATTATTCAATTATTCAAGTCTGTTTGTTATATTCCTGTAAGTTTTATCTAAAAATATTCTTGGGATGATGACTTAGTTGATGTTACATTATGCTTTTTGCAGACTTACTTTTGCCTTCATTAGTTTTCAGTGTTCTGTGAAATGATACTTCTGATCATCTCTGACAACTTCCTTTCTAATGTTTTAGAAATGGATAGTTTTATAATTTTGTTATCTACTTTCAGCACAAAGCTAAGTTTGTACTTCAACAGGAATTAAATTTTGACAGAAAAAAATGAACATGCTTGATTGAAAGTAGACTTTTATTGGTATAAACTTTTTTTGAAATGACTCTTAGCTCCAGGAATTTCCTGATTTGATGTCCAAGAGTATTTCTTTTTGGCAGCCTGCTTTATTAACTTTTGAATTAGGAGTTTTATCTGTAGGGCAATTCCTCTTTATCTTTCCATAACATCTTCCATATAAGGAAAAACATCATCACTAAGATTAAAAGGTAGCAGTTTACCTTGAAGGTCATTTAATCCAACACCCTTACTTTGCAGATGAAGAAACTGAAGCCCAGAGAAGTAAATGCTTGCTTTTCTTCCCTTTCTGCATCTGTCTCTTTTCCTATCTATTCTTCATACAGCTGCTAAAATGGTTCCCTGTTAGAATTAAAAACATATACCTTTTTTTGGCATTTCAAATCCTAAACAACCTGCCTCCAAGGCCCTTTCATTCTTATTATTATATTAATATTTTTCATGCAATACATCAATTAGCAAGTATTTATTAAATACTTACTATATTCCAGGTGCTGTTAGGTGCTAGAGATATAAGTACAGAGAATGGAATAATCTCTACTTGATAGGAGTTTACATGTATGCTAAAGATGAAACAAATTAGCTTTCATTAATTCCCATGGATTAAATTTTTTGTAGTTTGGCTAGCCTTAGCAACTTTCCCATTCTCCAGTCTTGAATCTCCAGCTTCTTGCTGGAAATTCTCGAGTACATGTTTATGGACACCCTAAACTCAATATGTCCAAAACTGAATTCATCTTTCTCCCTAAATCCTCTATTCTTTCTCTATCACTGTCCTCCAAGTTGTCCACAATTATAACTTAGGTGTCATCATTGATGTCTCAGTCTCTTTTACTCCCCCTAACCAATCAAGTGTCAAATTCTGTCATTTTAATATATGATGGACTCCAGTCCATCCTCCACTCATCTGTCAAAGTGATTTTCCTAAAGTACAAGTTTGACTATGTCACCTTCCTCATTCAATAAACTCTACTGGCTCCCTAATGCTTCCAGAATCCAATAAAAAATCTTCTAGTTTTAAAGACCTTTATAGGAACAGCTAGTTGGCACAGTCCCAGCCTTGAAGTCAGGAGGATCTGAGTTCAATTCTGCCCTCAGACACTTAACACTCCCTAGTTGTGTGACCCTGGGCAAGTCATTTAATCTCAATTGCCCCAGCAAAATAAATAAGCAAACAAACAAATAAACAAAGACCTTTGTAACCTGGCCTTTGTCTCTTGCTAGGTTTTTTTTTTTTAAATGCTTTACTTCCCCCCATTTTTTCTTCAATCCAATAATGCTAGTCTTGTTTCTAACACATAACATTTCATCTCCCCATCCTGGGCATTTTCATAGACTGTTCCCTATGCCTGTAACTCTTTCCCTCTTCTTTCTGCCTCTTGGCTACCTTGGCTTCCTTCAAGTATCACCTGAAGCTTGATCTTCTACAAGAAACTTTTCTTTGTTCTCCTTAATCTTAGTGCTTTCCTTATGAGATTATCTCCAATTTATTCTGTCTGAGTCTTGATATGTGTAATTGTTGGAATGTCTTCTCCTCTATTCAACTGATTTTTTTTTTTGAGAGCAGGGGCTGTTTTTGTCTTTCTTTATATCTTCAGTGCTTAGCACCGTGTTTGTCACATAGTAGGTCCTTAATAAATGCCTGTTGACGTGTTGATTTCTTACTGGTCTAATTATATTGGTGTTCTATCCCTGACATCATGTCTTTGCTTCAGCTGCCCTTCATATCTGGAATGGACTTTCTCATTTCCACCTCTTAAAATCCCAGCTTACTTAAAGATTCATCTCAAGTATCACCTTCCAAATGAAAATTTTCCGATCTTCCCAACTTCCAAAGATTTTCTTCCAAATTATTTTGTATCATTTTGTAAATTATATATTGTTTCTTTCATGCTAAATTGTAGGTATGTTGATGGTAGGGATTAAAATTACACTCCTTTTTTAATATACTAACACAGTAGGTACTGAATAAATGCTTGTTTTTTAATTAATTGTTAAAGTTCACATGGCTTCTATTGGAGACACAGTTTGAACCCATTTCCTCTTAGTCCTAATTTAGAACTCTTCCCATTGCATCATGTTATTTCTAAAATTTAGACTTTCTTGAAGATGAATCAGTATAATCTTTTTGTATTACTATACATTTTCTTGTTACATTTATTTATTTTAATTTTGTTAAATTTATCTTGTTAAATTTATTTATTTTAATTTTTAATAATGATATTTGTGGCTTTTATAACAATGAAGACTTCTCATTACATGGTGTTTAAGCCATTTAACTTTAATAGATAGATAAAGCTTTATTAAATTGATGATGTCAATTGGAGTGGAGATGGTTTGGCCAGTCAGTTCTGGTCTATGGAATGTTTCCAGGAAACACATGGAAAAAAGTCAAGACAGCTCCCCAAGAGAGCTGGCTTTCTGTCTTGCTCTCTGCACCACTAGGCAATATAACATGTCTGTTCTCAGGCCAGCTTTTCTTCACTGCTTAGCTTGATCTTGGGTTGCTGTCAGGAAGAAAGAGCCAGGAAATGGGTCAGGGATGAGACCAGACAGTATGACTGTTTGAAGGTCTGGGTATATAGTCCAGTAACTATTTTCTAGTGAATATCTCTCTATCCCAGTGCCCAGTTCCAATATTGGGTAGCTTCTTCTGCAGTCTTCAGAGGACAGATCTGATAGATGTGTTATAGACTGCTGAGTCTATACAGGATTCTACTGTGTATATGTATGTCTGAGGATGTGAATTGACATAACTGTGTTTTATATAAATATATGTAATAATTCACAGAACTGTGGCATACATAGCATTAGTCACTGATATATTCTATATGCCATTGAGACATGGTGGATAGAGTTCTGGACTTTTATCAGGAAGACCTGAATTCAAATCTAGCCTCAGACATTTATTAGCTGTATGATGTTGATCAAATCACTTAACTTCTCTCTGTGTATCAGTTTCATCATTTATAAAATGGAACAATTTGTTTTGAAGATAAAATGTAATTTTTGAAAAGTGCTTTGCAACCTTAGAGTGTTATATAAATTACTCATAATTGTTATTATTATCAATATTCTAGAATTCATTTTCATAGGAAGGCAGCATGTTATAATGGAAAGGGAGAGTCCAATTTAAAGAGTGAGACTTGTCTGGATTTGAGCCCCAGTTTCCAATAGTTATTATCTGCATAATCCTAGATAGGTTATTTAAACTATTTTTTTTTCCAGTTTCCTCATTTATACAATGGGGGTGATATTTTTGAACTCCTCTTTCAGAGGGCTATCATGAGGAAAATATTTCATAGACTGTATGTGAGACTATACGGATATGAGTGGTAATTTTTGCCTCCTGTTTTTACATTACACTTTATATTTTCTTTTTTCTTCAACTTCATTAGGCTATATTGGTGGGAATGGCCTTTGCCAATTAAGGTGATTGTGTAAGTTGATTGGGGTTAGATGTGGGTATATTTTTTGTATAATCTGTGAAAATAAGCATTAAATGCTTCCTGTTTTTAGAATTAATCATTTTTTGTGATAATGGCAAAAGTAGGGTGTGGGGTATTCAAGAACACAATGTAAGAGAATGTGTTAAAATCCAGATCATCATTCAAGCAGATGGTGAAGGAGCAGCACCATGGAAATTTTCCTACAAATTTGTTTCAGTTCTCAGACTGCATCAGCTTCAGGTTATGGCAAATTCCCAATCAAATCCCAACAAATAGATCCTTTTTTCTAACTTTATGGGAACCAGTATTTAATAAAAGTAATTAGGTCTCTATGTGTGAAGTTATGTATACATAGAGAAGAATTCTAAGTGTCAAATGCGGTAGGTCACATTAAAGAAGTACCTTTTTGTTTTAGTTGCTAATAACTCTTTCTAAAAATAGTCTTTGGCTGCCTGGTTTCCTATCCTTGGTCTTGGCCCCGAAGTGAGTGTTTAGGGGAAACTTTGAAGCAGATTCATGTGACTGTTTTCTGTGGGTAGTAGGGTGGAAAAATACATTAAGAAAATGAGCTTACTTTTTTGGTTCCCTTGGAACTTAAAAAGGGCATATCTGGTTTGGCTCTTGCTTCTTTAAATGTTGTGTCTTGGGGTGGAGTTTAGGTATGGAAAATGTGAGCAAATTTAGGTAACATTTATAAGTGTATCATTAGCATTTGCTAGTTGACTTTATAATAGGAGTTTTATTTGTCTGCATTCATGTATGTCAAAAGACATTTCTCTGTGTGTGTGTAGACCTTGAAGACTTAAATAGAATCAGTCTCTTCATATTCTGTGGGTGTTGTTCCTGGAACTTTGAATCCATAATTGTATTGGTATGGGCATCCCCTCAATTAGTATGGAATGCAACCATTCCATGCCTAACTTGACAAGTGGAATGAGGGACTGTGGCTGAAATTATTTATTACCTGTGTCTGAGATTATGTTTGCCAGGTCTCTTTGAATTCAAACTTTTAGATGATAGAACAAGAGTTTGTTGCTGAATCTATACTTGAAGTTTTTCCAATTTAGCATAAGGTTTGCCAAAATATTGGGCCCCAGTAGAACTTTGGCTTAGCTCCCCATCATGATGAGGCATTAAGGTATCTCAAAGTTATAATAATTCCATATACCTATACATGTATACTTAAATGTAAATTGCGTATATATACATATGCAGACACATAAGTGCGTATATGTGTGTGCATGTGTGTGTGTGTATATATACACATATACACATATATATATTATACACACATACACACATATATACCTATGTGTATGTAGATGTGTATATACATAGTCAAAGATTGGACTGTTGATATCTATAAATGTAACCATCTGTCTTTACACACGCACACACACACACACACACACACACACACACTCACACTCACTCCTAAACTTTAATAGCTTAAAATAGAACTAAGACTATTGGGATGCCTTGTATGTATATGAGGCATTTTGGTATAGTAGATAACTAGTCAGCCACAAATCAGGAAGACCTGGTTTGAAGTCCCATAGCTAACACTTCCTGGGTGTGTGGCCTTCCACAAGTCACTTATACTCAAAGTTATTGGCTAGTAACTGATTTCCATTGGTACAGTGAGTTTTCTATCTGGGTGTTCCCTACACTAATGAAATAACTATAATCTCTGCCTATTCCCCTCCTATTATTCCCTGATGGTTTTGCATTGCGTTTTAAGCTTTTTCAAAGCCTTTTTTGCCTAAATATCTTTATCTAAATAATTGCCTAATTATTTTTTTAATTGAATTAACCTTTATTTGATTTTCAGTTCCTTATTCTTTCCTACCCATTTCCCTCTACTCTACTAAATTGCATCTTTCATAATTCTTACAAAGACCTAGTAGGCTAAGTACGAAAGGTATTATTTCATAATCTTTTTATCTTTTGACAGGGTTATTTGACTGATGAAGAGAATACTGTAGATGTTCCATTTGGCAATGGAATTGGCAGAGTCTCTCATGAAATCCTCATGTATAACTTGGAGAGATATGGACTTGGATATTTAGAACTAGTTGAATGACTAAATCCAAAGAGCAGTCAGTTATTCATGGATCAGTGTTACCTTAGAGAGTATGGTAACTCCAGTCTTTTGACAGATGAGGAAGCTGAGGCACATAAGGTGAAGTGACTTACCCAGAATCATACAGCTAGGAAATATCTGAGGCCTGATTTAAACTCAGGAGTTCCTGATTTCAGGTCTACATATAGCTTCCTTTCGAAGGACCTTGGATCATTTTTTTCCCTGAATTGCACCGTCCCTATGAAAATATCTCTTGTATAAGTTATAGCTTGATTCATAGATTATCATGTGCTAGAATTGGTTCATGTCACTAAGAAATATATTTTACTTATATAATATTCATTAATATAAGTAACTAATACTCCCTTCTCCCTCCCTCCTTTCTTCTCTCCCATTCTCCCTCTTATTTCTCTTTCTGTTTCTCCTTCTCTCTTCTATGTTTCTTTTCTTATTTTTTCTGTCCTCCTCTTCCTTCTTCTTTTTTCTTTTCCTCTTTCTCCTTCTCTTCCTCCTTCTTCTCCTCCCCTTCTTCCTTTTCCTCTTCTTCATTTCTCCTCCTCCTTCTTTTCTCTCACTCTCCCTTCTCTCTTTCTCTCACTGTTTCTCCTTTCTTTCTTTTCTCTTTATCTTTTTAATCTTATCACTGCATTTTCTCTCTTCTTTGCCTTCTACTACTTTTCTTTCCATTCCATTTTCTTTTCATGTTCCTGCTCATTCTTTCTCCTATTCTTTTACTATGTATTTCCTTTTCTTTCTCTCTATCTTGTCTTTGTTTCTGTTTTTCAGCACAGACCCTGGTTTCTCATGATCTACGGAATGGGGGCCTGCTGGTACCTACTAGGAGTTCATGGCCTGGCAATGGTTTTCCTCCATACCATCATTTCCTATTCTGTAGCCCAATTTCGGTCCACTCTCATGTCATGGCTGTGTTCCTTATTGCTGCTTTCCACACTACAGGTCCAAGCTCTGGAAGATGTAAAGGTAATTTTTACCATGACCTTCACAGGTTGGTCTTTTCTTTTGGTTTCTCCCCTTCATGACTTGAATTTGAGTTTAAGAATTAGAACAAATTAAGGAAAATTTCATTAATCAGATATCCCTAACTTAGAAACTGTGAGAAATCAGACATGATAGAGATGGCCATTTTTATTTAAAAGCTCAAAACAACTTTTTTGGGTGAACTTTTGGAGTATTCTTGGGCAGAAATCAATGTAAAAGCATGTACAAAGGCATGGAGGGAATCCTTCCACAAGGAGTCACAAGAAGTTAAGGATTCTTTTGATATATTTTCAGTCTCAACATTTTAAACTTATCTTGTTTTTGAAAAGAATTTTCACATTCAAAATTTCTTTTGGTATCTCAAAGATTTCAATTTTTATTACCTTGCTGCATTATATAACTTGTACTTTAATATGTAGTATGGACTTGAATATTTGAAACAAGATTGAGCATTGGAATTGGAATAAAAAAATGTTAATTTAAATCCCAGCTCTTCTACCAAATAATCAAAATAATAATAATAATAATAGTAGTAGTAATAATAGTAATAATAACATTTTAAGCTTTACAAATATTTCATTTGATCCTCACAACCACACCAGGAGATATGTAGTATTATTATTCTATTATTTACCTGGCAGCTAGGTAGAATAGTGAATAAAGTACTGTCTTGGAGTCAGGAAAATGTGAATTCAAATGTGGCCTTAGACACTTACTAGTTCTGTGACCCTGGCAAGTCACTTAATATCTCTTTGTTTCAATTTCCTCATTTGTAAAATTGGAATAGTAATTGCACCTACCTTTCAAAGCTTTTGGGAGAATCAAATGAATTAAAAGTATATACAAAGGCATGAAGGATTTTTTGGATATAATTTCAACCTTTATGTCTTTGATTAATGCTCTTGTTTTTTAAAAGAATTCTCACATTCAGAATTTATACAAATGTTTAGTACAGTGCCCGGCATTATATAAATGCTTATGCTTTCTTATTTTTTATATGAGGAAACTGAGGTAAATAGAAGTTAAATGACTTGCCCAGGATTATATAATTTATTGTCTGAGGCTAAATTCAAACTCAAGTCTTTCTAACTCTATGTCCAATGATTTATCCATTGGGCCACCAGCTGCATCTGTGATCCTGGACAAATCTCTAGGCCTCAATAAAATAATTTGTTCCAAAGGGTGCTAGATGTAGAGGGTGAGAAGCTAGGTTTAAACCTTGGTTCTGCCACTTATTACCTGCATTATTGGATGAGTCATTGTTAACTTTCTTTCTTCATCTGTAAAAATTAGAGGATTGGACTAGATGACTTTTGAATACCATTTTAGTTCTAAATCTTAGGTACTATGATACTTGGATATACCTCCCTAGACCCAGTTAAGACTCATTTGGAAAATAAAGCCATTGAACTTTGAAGATTGCTTTTGAAGAAGCTATTGAAGACAGCACAATTCTCTCAAGCTCTAATTCTTATCTTCTTCAGTTTAGACTTTCTACTAATACAGAAAGCCTCCCATCTCTACCCCTTCTTTCATTTTCAATGAGTGATATTTGACCACATTTCTCCTTTTTTAGGTAAATTGGCATCCTGATAAGTGTATCTATATTTCAAAGCAATTAATATGCTTTATTGATAAGCTATAGGGTGGTGAGCTTTATTTGAGGTTTGTAAATGAGGAAACTGCCTGACTTAGCTGTTCATAGTTATTTGGGTTAAAGGGTTATAGGTTTCTAAGGAAGAGGCCTATTAATGCCTATCTTTGGTGTAAAAGCAGTGGGTCAGATTGAGGACTCCATTAAAGAGGGAATGAGATAGATAAAGGGTGACGAATCCAGAGAAAAGACCAACTTGTGGGGATGGGATAGGCAAACGTGGGTGGTTTTACATCAGACAAGGATGCAAACAGGCCAGGCAAGTAGAAACTTGACTTTTGGGTTTGAAAGAAGTCAGTAAGCTGAAGCCTCAGGATGTCTCACCTACTGTTTACCAAGAGGAATGCCAGGAGGCAGTGGATGGAGCTGTAAATTGGCACTGGGTCAGCTTGAGGGAGATCTGTAGCAGGGTCTCAGCCCCAGATAGAAGACTTCACTTCTTTGCCATTCAGTTGAAGCCCTCAGGTACAAGAAAACAAAACAAGGAGGATGCTTTTTGCTCTGGTATGCAAAGCAAAGTTGTGGCCGCAAGGGACCGGGCAAGGGCTCATTGACACGCTAAGCTGATGTATGTAAACCTGTAGGAGACTGATTTATTGTTAGGCTGTTGGCCTTGGATGTCTAGTGTTCACCATGCCAAGGAGCGGAATTTTTGAACTTTTAGGTAAATGGAAGTACAGTCTTCTGCTGTGAGAGGTACAAAGTTTAGAGGGTTATTGGGGTATAGAGCCAACAGCATGACATGCTATCCATAAGCCTTCCTGGAGCTCCCTCTAGTGTCCTTTTATACTAAGTACATTCTGAGCAGGGAACTGCACTTTCCCAACTTTTCATACCTCTGCTAAAAGTCTGTTTTATTATTGATTACCTTCCACTCTTGGAAGTTTGGCCAACTCTGTCCCTGAATGTCTTCTTCCAAGTGCTGGTTAGACTTGGGTTGGCCCTGGAAGTAGAAGAATCCAAGGGAATAGGGAGATGAAAGGTAGAGCTGATTCCCCCATTCTAGGTCTTAGCCATCAAGCTTAATTTTTGGTGGCTTGCGTAAAAGTTTCAGTCCTGCTTCTAAAAGCAAGAATCTTCAAAGTGGCTCCTACGTTCTCTCTTCTTCCTTCCCTTTTTCTTTGTATGATAGAATATGATCTCTAATTTGACTCCAATGTTTTAAAATATTATTTTAGTGCTACAGTCACATCTTAAATTGCATTGGATCCTCCCTTATAATAAAGAAAAATATTCAAGAAAAACTAATATGGCTACTATTTCTGACAGCATATAGACAGTCCACACTTAGGCCCATTTCTCTATGGAAAAGATTTGTCTTATCATTAGTTCTTTAAGGCTGATTATTACAGTTAATCAGAGTTTGCCAATCTTATGACATCATCTTCTTTTACATTATTGTAGTCATTGTGTATATTCTTCTTTTGGTTCTGTTTAGGTTATTCTGTATTACTACTTCAGAGTCTTCCTAGGTTACTCCTAATTCTTCAAATTTGTCTTTTTTTAGTGTTTCATTAGAATTCTATCAAATTCATATGTTGGATTTGTCCAGCATTGCCAATTTACTAGGCAATAAATATCTGCTTTGTTTCCAGTTTTTTGTTACCTAGCCAAAAATTCTGCTATGGATAATTTGGCATATATGGGGTCTTTCTGTTTTTTACATCCTTGGATCTCCCAATAGTTGTATTTTCAAATCAAGGAGTATGAACAGTTTAATGATTTTTCTCACATATTTTTTGTTTTGCAAAACAGTTGGATCAAGTCAAAGCTCTCCCAATAGCATTTTTGTATTGCTTTTTATCCATAGCTTCTCCAACAATTGACTATTTCTGTCTTTTATCATTTTCATTACTCTGGAGAACATAAGATAATATCTCAGAATTGTTCTCATTTGTATTATCAGTAATTTGAAGGAGTCTTTCTTATAGTCCATAGTATCATAAACTTGTATTTAGAGGTCTTTTATTCCTCCCCCCCTCATTTTATCAAAGATGAAAATAAAAGAGATTTCATCAAAGGAGTGATATCATTGTGAGGAAAGACCCTGTTTCACTGCATATTGGTAATTCATCAGTAACTTAATTTTACAGAGATGCTTGGGAATACTAAAAGGTTAATATCTGGCATAATACCTTGCATGTGATAGATACTTAATAAAGGTCTGATTTTCACTCAATAGAACAAAACATTTCTTAACAGTTCAATTTGTCTAGAAGCAGAATGGGCTTCCCTGGAAAGTAGAATTATACCCATCCCTAGAGGTCTTGAAGCAATATCTATATTACCAGATGCCAAAGAAGTTCTTTATGGTATTCCTACTTTGCATATTATTTGGAATAAATCATTCTGGAGGTCCTTTTCAAAGTTGGGAATTTGTGATTGATATGTGTTTGGAGAATGGGCATTTCCCTAAAGCCTCCCTTCTCCCAACTTCCCCATTTCTAACAAGGGAATAAGCATTTTTCTAGTCACCCAAGTTCACCATGTTGGAACTATCTTTGACTTTTCTTTCTCCCTCAGATCCCCATAACCAGTCAATTTCTAAAGCTTGTGTCAATTCTATTTCCACAGTATTATCTCCTTCTTCGTCTCTCCACTTATATAGTCTTAGTTCAGGACCTTATTACCTTTTCCCAAAACTATTGCATTAGTTTTTCTAATTGGTTTTCTTCTTTTCAGGTTCCTCCTCTTTCCTATTCTTCACCTCATAATCAAGGAATGATTTTCTTCAAGTAAATATAATCATGTTTTCCTCTTAGTAAAAAAAAAAAGGCTTCAATTGCTTTTAGTATAAAATAAAATTCTTCAGTCTGCCATTTAGAGGGCAGCTCCTGCTTCCCTTCCTAGTCTTATCACTCTCTTTCACTTAGAATTATATTACTTCGTTTCCTGTTCTCTCCATTTCAATTAGTCTAGCTTATTAGCTGATCCCCATACACAGTGTTCTACCTTTTTACAATGGTGCCCAAGTGTCTAAAATGCACTCTTTTACCTTTGTCTCTTGGAATCCCTAACATCCTTTGAAATATTGCTTAGGAAGTACTTGTTTCACAAGACATTTCCTAATTCTTCTAGGTGTTAATGCTCTCTTGAAATTATTTCATATTATGCACACCCACATCCCCCCACATACATATTGGTATACATATTGTGTCCCCTTGTGTAAGGTAAGAGCCTGGAGGGCAGAGACTTTTTCATTTTGTTTGCCTTTGTAACCCTTTTGATGAGGTACAAATGATGAGACTAGTGGTAGTGAAGAAGTACGAGAATTGGGGTGGCGGAATCCTGTCTGGTCGGTGCAGGTCCAATGTGAAAGAATTTGCAAACCTGAAAATCTGAATTTTATTGTTCACTAAGAAGAAGCTTTCTTAGCAGGCAAAACTTCTCATTAGGAGTTTGGCAATGAGAAATAAGCTTTGTTAGGAAGACAGACTTCTTAATGGCAAAAGGTCCTATCAGGGAGATAACAAAGGTTAACACTGAGAAGAGAATATCTTCACAGTGGGCAAAAGTCCTGGCAGGCAGCTTTGCCAAAAAGAGAGCTTCCTTAGCAAGCATGATGCTGTTTTGGACTTCTGCAAAGATTTGGAGTTCAGAGTTGTCTTTTATTAGCCATCTAAAGCTTGAAGCTTCATGTTGTCAATGCCAAGGACTTATATCTCTGATTGATAAGAGATTGCTTGTCTTGGGAGTTGAGCTACTGGAAGTGGTCCCAGACTAATTTTGAACTCAATAGAGGGTATAACCATATCTCTGGCCAGATCTCCAACTGAATGAAACCACTTAACTTGGGGAGAAGGACATTGTTTGAGAAAGATATGCTTTGCCCAGCAGAGAGCTTAAGACCCCAGTCACCCTTCCTTTACAGATTAAAGGAGATACAGTTTCAGGGTTCACCCCCACCATTAGTACAGCACTTAATTTATAATAGGTTATTAATAAGTTCAATAATGAAATTGAATTGAATAAGTATGATGGATTATCTTTTTCCATGACAGTATCTACTTTTAAACATTCTCTGTATAAATACTGAGTCTATCCTTGATCCATCTATACATACTTTCATTAATTTTTTTTACTATTCCCTAAATGGCATATCAAATGAAGCTTGTGATGAAAATAAAATACATCTTTATTAGATGAACATTTACATCCCCTCCTGCCCTGACAATGTTGTTGGTATGACCAGAGGAGACAATGTATATGAGATGCTTTGTAACTATAGCATACAATTTAAATGTAATTGTGATTATTGTTGTTACTGCTACTGTTTCTATTTGCTGCTAACAGTTTCTTCTCTCTCTTCTTCCCACCCCCTTCCTTGCTTGGGTATTACAGAAAGGATGGTATAAAACAGAGAATGAATATTACTTACTGCAGTTCACCCTGACGGTTCGATGTCTCTATTACACCAGCTTCAGTCTTGAGTTCTGCTGGCAAGGACGGCCCCCTGAGAGTTCCCCCTACTCCTTCTTCTGGCTGTTGGCTTATGTCTTTTATTATCCAGTCTTGCACAATGGTCCCATCCTCAACTTTTCAGAATTTATCAAGCAGGTAATGATACTTGGATAATACTGATGCCTGAATTAAATACTGATTGATTGAATGTTTTTATTGATGGTGTTTTTCATGTGATGCTCTTTTCTTCAGAATGTCTCACTTTAAGAAAAATCTATTTTTACAAAGCATAGATGGGGGGGGATAATATAAATCCTTGAATAGAAGTAACATTTTTTTGATAAATAATTTCTTTCTCCAAATTGACATTATTATAGTCTATGTGTCAGTAAGAATGCATTTTAACTCTTGTTTAACCATGTGTGAATATAGAATTTCAAGATTTTAGGGTTGGAAAAAGAACAGTCTGATCTTGTCCATATTAGTTAATCCCCCTTAGTCTCAGTTTCTTCATTAGTAGAATGAGAGGGTTGATGACTTCTAAAGTCACTTCTAGCTCTAAATTTACAACTCTGTAAACTTTAGATATTGTTGTTCAGTCATTTCAGTTTTGCCTGACTCTTCATGACTTCATTTGATGTCTTGACAAAGATACTGGAGGGATTTGCCATCTCCCTCTCTCCAGCTTACTTGACAAATGAAGAAACTGAGACCAACAGGGTTAAGTGATTTGTCTGGGGTCACACATCTAGTAAATGTTTGAGGCTGGATTTGAACTCAGGAAGATGAATCTTCCTAACTTTAGACTTGGTGCTCCAACCATTGTGTCAGTTGGCTGCTCCTGTGAACTCATACCTGAATAGAAATCCTCTTGGTAAATGAATTTTGACTTCTTAAAGATCTCCCAGGATAATATCCCTAGGCAGTCCATTCCACCATTATTCATCTTAAATTGTTATAACATTTTTCTTACATCAGGCCTATGTCTTACTGTTCTCTTAGTTTTCCACGAATTGCTCCTAGTTCTATGCTGTGGAAATAAGTAAACCATGTCTAATCTCTTCCCCATATATATATTAAAATGTACCCAACATTTTATTTTACATAAAGAAGACAGAAGAGAGGCTGGTGGTAACATTTACTGGGAATGAATTCTTGGGTTTCATCTTGCTATTATTATTTGATAATTCAAGAATAGAAGCTGCATACAGCTTTCAAATGCATATCTCCAGTTCTTTTAGCCAAAAAGAATGATTGTTTATCTGAGCATTGATCTAACTCATTAACATCCTGTTAGTTATACACTACAAATAATGGATTATTAACCTTGGTTCTTTCATGTACTTTTTTCTCCCTTGGCCTTCCTCCAATTCTGCAATCCTTACTCCTCAGAGTTTGCTATTGTAATATTTCCCTTCTGTTCCAACCTCACTAATTCATCCGACTAACTTAATTGTGCCAGTGAACTTGTGGGACATGACTATAGGAACTCCTCATCCAATTCTCTATTTCCTAGGACACACATTTACATTATAACATATGTACTATGGAGACAAAAATAATTATAATTTTGTCTTTTACTCTGATGGGCAGTGTGGCAGAGAGCTGGCCTCCAATCTAGGAAGACCTGGTTGAAATACTGCTTTTCACACATTCAGAAATCCCTATTTGATCAGAGTCAGGTCAAAACACTCTGCACTCTAAGAGGCAACTCTCTGTGATTAGAAGTTTCCAATCAATTTACATTGGCAGAGCGAGCTTCTAGTTCTAATAGTTCCCAGACCAAATAGGTTGATACCTATTCTTATTACATTGTTTTGACAAGTTTAAATTACATAAAACAGTATATAAAAATGTACAGATTAATGTTAAATATTTCTTGTATCAATTGGAAAAAGTTCATGTAACTATAAAGTGGCTCTTCAGTCAACAAGCATTTATTAAACATTTTCTATATGCTAGGCATTGTAGTTGGTATTCGAGATACAAAATGAAATAATTCCTAATCTTAAGGAACCACTGGGAGAGATTGTATATGTATAACATAAATATGAACTGAATAAATACAAATTAAATGCAAGGCAGTTAAATATAAGGATAGGAAGGAAGACAATACTTGTGGGAATCAGGAAAGATTTTGTGTGATGAAGGAAGTGAGGGATGCTGTGAGACAGAGGTGATGAAGAAGTTAATTTCAGCCATGAGGGAATAGCCATGTAAATAGGAGATGGAGTACTGTACATATGGGTCAGTGAGAAGGCTCATGTGATTGAATTTTGAAATGTGTGAAAGGGAGTAATGTACAATGAGGCTAGAAAGCTAGCATTAGACTAGTTTGTAAAAGGCTTTAAAAGCCAAGAAAAGGGATTTGTATTTTATCTAAAGGGATAAGAAACAATAGGGAACCAATGGAGTTTATGGAGTAATGGAGTGAACTGATTGGATCTGTGTTTAAAGAAAATCACTTTGATGGCTGTATAGAGGATGAATTGGAATGGAAAGAGACAAGGTAGAGAAACCAATTAAAAGCCATTACAATAGGTGGGAGATGATGAGGGCCTGAACTAAGGTGGTAATTAAATGAGTAAAAACAAAAATAAAATATAAGACATGAGGTTGTAAAAACAGTAGTTTGGGAATAGCTTGAATATATGGGGGAGGGAGAATGAGTAGTTGAGGATTGTTATTGTTCACTTGTTTCAGTTATGTTGATCTTTCTGTGATCCCATCTGGGTTTTTTTGTGGTATATTGTTTCCTTCTCCAGTTCATTTTACAAAGGAGGAACTGAGGCAAACAGAGTTAAGTGACTTGTCCAGGGTCACACAGCTATTAAGTGTCTGAGGCCAGATTTGAATTTAGGAAGATGAGTTTTCCTGAATCCAGAACTAGTGCTCTATGCATTATGGTGCCACTTAGGTGTTTGAAGTTGAGGATTAGACTGAGATCACGAACCTGAGAAGTTTTAAAGATAGTGGTATTTTAGATAGAAATTTGTAAGTTTGATAGCATAATTGTTTTTTGGGAGGAATATAATGAATTATGTTTTGAACATATTGAATTTGGTATGTCTGGGGCATCTAGTTTCAACTGTTCAATAGATAGTTGGTGATGTGGAATTGAAGCTCAATAGGGAGATTGGGGCTGGGTTTAAAGGACAAGGAAGGATACATGCACAGAGAGAGGGCATGGTATGAATGATGAGTCAGTAGAGAAGACTAAAGAATGATAAGACATGTAGGAAGAAAACCAAGAAAAAGTGGTGTCACAAAGACTCAGAGAAGAGAATATATATAAACATATATATATATATATATATATATATATATATATATATATATATATATATACAGGGAGAATGTAGTTAGCAGTGTCAAATATAGCAGAGAGGTCAAGAGGATTGAGAACTGAGAAGAGACCATCAAAATAGTCAAGATATTGGAGAGAGGAGACTATTAAGACTGGGATCTAGAATGTAAAGGAATGATGAGTACGTGAGCTGAGAGCAATTGGAGGGAATAAATACAGGCAGGTTTTTTTCCCTTAGGAATTTAACTAAGAAAATATGAGATAGAATATATCTTAAGAAGATGGTAGGATCTAATAAAGATTTTTTAAGAATCAGTGAAACTCAGGCATGCTTGAGGGCAGTAGAAAGGAACTAGCAGATAGGGAGATGATGAAGCTTAAAGAGAAATTTATATTCTGAGAATATTGCCAAAAATGTTTTTCCTTTTAAAAATATCCAGACTCCCAGTCTAGGTTCTTAATTTGTCAGTAATTTGCTTTCTCATCAGTTAAGTAAACTCTTATAGAACAGTATATGCTTTTCCTTTATTGTTATTATATCCTCATAGTAGAGGCTTGAAAGTAGGGGCTATGCATAATAAAAATTCAGCTTTCCTTCCCTCTTCCAAGCTCCACAACATCCCATGTTCTCTAATGTAAGCATAGTTTGGTATGATCAAAAAATATTGAAGCTGGAATTAAAAAATCTTGATTCTAGTCCTGGTTCTGCCATTTTTTCTTATGAGATCAAGTATATAACACATTTTCTAATATTGAAGAGATAAAAACTAAGCTTTACTAGTGATATTTTCATAGGATTGAAGCTTCAATCTACAAAGCACTTTCAAATTCACTTTCTTATTTTGTATTACAATAACTCTGTGAGGTAAGTAGAATAAGTAATATTATTCTCATGTTAAGTTGAGGGAAAAGGTAGGGGAAGTGAAGTGAGACTTTGGAAAGATCCTATGAATAGCAACTAATTGAACTAAAATTAGAATGCAGATCTTTGTGTTGTAGGTCCAGTTCTTTCTTTTACATCTCTTTGCTTCTCATTGTAAGAGTTCTTTAAATAGGTTTGTTTAAGAGAATGAGGATGGAAAAAGAAGGTTTTGGCAAGAACAGAATTGTTGTTGACCTTATAATGTTGTGTCATGACAGTGAAACCCTTTGGTATATATTGCATTTTAGACCTAGCAATTTATAATATAGTTTACTGCCTGAGATATTGTCTAGGGACGTATGATACAAGGAAAGATATCCAGACTGATTGAGAAAGCTTTTTAGTGAGGATGAGCCTTTCACTTCTCTTATTTTTAATTTCTATATCTATAAAATCAGAGGCTTTGTCCAGATCAGAACTATTTAATCTGAGGTCCATGATGTGTGTGTGTGTATGTGTGTGCATGTGTGTGTGTGTGTGTGTGTGTTTAATATTCTATAACTATTCAACATAATTACTTTTCTTTGTAAACTCAGATATTTTATTTTATGTATTTTATAGCTATATTGAAAGGGGGTCCATAGGTTTCATTAGATTTCCAAAGAGCTCCATAACAAAACAGCGGTGAAGAACTCTAGCTACATGAAAGATGGCTTTTCTGGTATTTTTTTGATATCCTATGAATCACCATCACTAGGATAGATGTTTTGAATTTTTTCTCCAGCAGAGGGGTGAGATTTTTGCTCACTACTTAGTACTCATAGAACTCACAGAAATCGTAGACTTTTAGATATGAAAGGAATCTTATAGAAATTTTACATTGATATAATTAGGGAGACAAGGCATTTAAGCTATGAGGATTGGAAGGTAACTGGTACTTCTCATTAACAAAGTGAGAATACCAATTTTTTTCCTGTTATGAAGATGCAAATGTGCAACATATAGTGTGAGGAGATAAGGCCTTTATTCTGCAGTTCTATAAACTGCTTCTTTTTCCTATGACTATAGGGTAGTGTATATTGACAGGAAAAAGAAAAAAAGCCAGATGAGATGTTGACACTGTAGTAGAGCAGTGTAGTTTTGAGTAGTCCAGTTTCCTAGATAGCTTTCTGTTCTAGTGTCTTCCCTTTATTGAATTTTTTCTTATTTGTCTTGTATATAACTTGTTTGCATGTTGTCTGTCTCCTTTCATCTTTATATCCTCAACTTGCTGCATATGGTTTAGCACAAAGTATGTGCTTCATAATTGTTGACTGACTAGCTTTCTGTGCTTTCTATGCTGTTCTACAGCTGATAAGTAGTACATATTACATGTACTAGTGGTGGGTGGAAACAGCTTTTCAGAAGGTTTTGTATATTTTTATACAACCTCAGGGAGGGATCCCTTCAATGATCAGGCCAGGGTTGGATAAGCAGACAATTTTTTAGGATGCTTTTTCTAGACCCTTCCTCACACATGGACGCGATCAGTGTGATCCTTAAAAAACTGCTCAGACACCCAGAGAGATGCCAAATCCTACTTCTGCTTCCAGTGAGAAGATGACCCTCTGGCCTGGGCTGCTTGGGTACAGTGTATCCACACCTGCTGCTTCATTACTCACCCATTACCACAGGGCTTTGAGGGTAGAAATGGTCAAATGATCTGGTGATGGTACAGTGATGTCTTTTGATTCAGGCATTAATTGGATTTAAGTGAGGCAGAGTTGTACAAAGTCGTCGGCCTCACTCTTTCACAGACACCACTGTCAGTGGCAGGATTGAGTCATGATGATTGGTGATGACTCAAGATACAGTGGATGACCTTGATGTCTGTGTCTAAGCACATTTTAAGCATGGAATCAAAATCAGTTACTGCACTGATGGTAAATTCTTCATCTTGAAAAAGCTACAAGCCAAAACTAAAATAGAAGGAGTATTGGAGCATTTTTTTTTTGTTTGCAGATAATTGTGTTCTCAATGCAGCCTCTGAAACTGAGATACGACAAAGTATTGATTGATTCTCTGCTGCTTGTGCTAATTTTTGGCCTAAAAATTAATATCAAGAAAACACATGTACTCCATCAGCCAGTCAACATCCATATGTGGAAAAACCAGTTACAGCAAATGGTGAAGTTTTGACTGCTGTGGATAAGTTCTCTTTGGCAGTATACTTTCCAGGGTTATCCACATTGATAATGAGATTAACACAGGCATTGCCAGAGCTAACTCGGTATTTGGGAGGCTCTGAAGGAAAGTGTGGGAGAGGAAAGGTTATTAAAACTGACGACCAAACTGAAGGTATATAGAACCATGGTGCTGACCTCATTTTTGTGTGCCTCTGAAATCTGGACAGTATACCAGGGCTGTGCCAGGAAACTTAATTGCTTCCATTTGGATTGTTTTAGGATGATTCTGAAGATCACCTGGCAGTATAAGACATGGAAGTCCTTTCTTAAATTGTACTGCCCAGCATTCCAACTTTATTGCAGATAGTATAACTTCATTGGGTTGGCCACATTGTTTGAACGCCAAATATATACTTGACAAAAAGATTGTTTTATGAAGAACTCACATATGGCAAGAACTCACAAGGTAATCAGAAAAAGAAATACAAGGATTCTCTTAAGAACTTTAGAACTTATTGTTTTACATGGAAGACTGGCACAGGACCATCCAGTATGGAGTGCCTTCATCAGAGAGGGTGCTGTGTTTTATGAGCAAAGCAAAATTGAATTATCTCAAAAGAAACTTGAGATACACAAAGTTAAGGAGTCCATCCCAAATGTTCATAGAGCCTATTTGTGCCTGACTTTCAGCAGAGCATTTTGAGCTCCTATTGGTCTGATTAGCCACAGTTGGCTATAATGTAACTTGACTCTAATATAGTAATGTCATTTTGGTCCTCTTCAAGAACCAAGCACAGCAACCAAGTGGCACCATCCCTTGGAGTGCTATCCTTGGGAATCAGGAAGACTTGAATTAAAATGCTTCCTCAGATACCTTCTAGCCATGTGACTTTGGGCAAGTTATTTAACATACTCTTTTAGCCTCAGGTTCTTTATTTGCAAATTGAGAATAATAATAATAGTATCTACTAGGATGTTGTGAGGACCATAGGAAGTTATATTTAAGGTGATTTGAAACCCTTAAAACACTATATTACTTATTTATTTATCCATTCATTTAACTATCTGTATATTTATTTTTACTTTATTTGGCTTCTCTAGTGTTGTATGTCTTTGTGGAAAGTCTTGTTCATGGGGTAGGAGTGTGACCTGCATAACTAGGCAAGAGCTACAGGGCTGGGTTTATGGTCATAGGGCAAGATGAAGCTGACTTGCCTGCATGAGTACTACATAGAATTAAGCTGAATTAATCAACTCAAATTCCATGAATTCAAGTATCCAAAAGAAAAATCGAAAGGTCTCGGAATGGTGCAAGTTAGAGGCCATCTATGAGTTAGCCATTCAAGTTTGGGTCTCCCAGATGTTATCACATAGAGAGGCATAGACTCATAGAATCCCAAGGATCAGAGATTTTTCAGAGATTAACTAGTCCAGAGCTGTCAAATTCAAACAGAAATGCTCACTAAAGTGCTATGGCTACATTACTAATAATGTAATGTGTTAAAAATATCTTTGTTCTATTATATTTATTAAATATTTTTCATTACATTTATATGTGATTTGGGCGGTATCCAGGAGAATTATATTTGGTGGGCTAGGTATTTGACACCTCTGATCTTGTTCAGTCTTGACCAGGGCAGAAATCTTCTCTTTCCTCATGCTTTGTGTATATATGTAGAGTAGAAAAGCTTTTCATCTTTGAGAACTGTCCTTGTTAATCAGCAGGACATCCTGGAGAAAGTGAAGGGTCTAGATATTCTTTTTATTCAACTTAGATGAAACGAGGTTTTTCTAATAATGTGCTTTAAAATGCATTTTGCATATGAGTCAGTGTGTAGTTTATAGACTAGCCCTAAACCAGAAATTCACATTGATGACATTTTCAAATAGTTTTAAGAGCAACTATCTTCCTCCCTCCTCCACTCTATCCCTTAGTGGAATATCTCAAATGGAACATTGTGCATGCAGGCAGGAGAGCAGCAGGGCTCATTAGGTGAACTGTGTGCTGCCTGTTTATTCCTCCAGCAGGCTTGACAAGGGATAATGCTGAATTTTAAAAATAAAAAGGATTTGACTAGATTGAAGGTATAAGTGTACCTCAGTAATTACAGTGACATAAAGGCAGAATTATCTTCCTTTTTAAGGCAAGAGAATGAAACGTTAAATTGTTTACCTTATCGAACTGTGATTTATGTGATTTAAGAGCACCCATTTTTACCTTTCTAAAAAAGAAAGCATTCGGATTATTCTTGTGGGAAGTCCAAGACCTTTCAGGTAGTGACATATGCTTATGTCTAATTAAATGTGGTAAGGAAATTCTGTCTAAGGTGGGGAGTGAAAAAGTCATTATTTGGGTAACTTAGCAGCTATAGAGCATTTCCAAGGTCCCATCTTAATTGCATTTGCTTGTACTCTTTCAGCCAGTGGAGTTGGTAGGAGCTGTGGAGAGTAGTCCTTTGATATAGGTTTGGTATATGATTGACTAGAGTGGAGAGGCATCAGGGATGGACAGATGTATTTCCCAAAGAATGAATGGGCCATTTTATACTGCATCACCCTCACAGTTCATGTCAGAATCAAGTGCCATCTTTTCTTTGGATGAATGCCAACCTCATTTCTAGGTGGTGATGTGTAAGTACCCTTCAGGTGAACAAAAGTTCTGTTATGGCTAACCTATTTAGAAATCTGAGAAATACATTTGGTGTAGGAGAATTCATCCCGCCATATTCCTCTGGTCTTGCACTTTTTAAATAGTACAATCCTGTTTCTCCCATATCATAGAATTTAGACCTAGAGAGAATTTTTAAAATTTCTGGTCCAGGTGAAGCTCCAAGAGGTCAAGTGACTTAACCAGAATTATGTGGGTGATAAATAGCAGGGCTTGTATTAGAATCCAGACTCTCTGAGTTCAAATTTAGATTTTGAAGGACAAGATATGCCATTCTTTTGGTTTTAGCTAATCTTATTATAGGCAAGTGAGGAACTGGACCACATGATCTCTGGAGATCCTTCTCCCCATCTTAATCATGCCAATTCCCTGGGCATCAATCTCTATTGGTGACATATTTATAGTCTCTTAGCCTAATGACTAGTTTGTCCTTAATCATTCATTCGTGACAGGTTTTGTGTACAGTTTGCCTACAGTCAAAATGAATCTGACTTGGCAAGTCAAGAAAACACGTTGAGCTTGTTTCCTGAATAAATTAAGATTCTGTATGTAGTGCAAAAGGATGTAATAACATATGTTGTGTAATGAAGGAAGAAGGTATGGAACAAAAGTGATTAACAGGGTGGGGAAAAGAGCTAAGTTAGGAGCTAGGAAGACAATGAGTTCAAATTACTGCCTTCTGGAGTTCTAAAAAGAATAATAGAAGTGATTATTAAGCTTCCTTCAATGATTCTTGAAATAATTTGAGGAATAAGGGAAGTCATCACAAGATAATGTTTTCCTAAGAGGATGTAGTATGGAAACAATTAACCAGTGATCTTTAATTTTATTCTAGACAAAATTCTCAAATATGACATTAAGAGTCTGATTTGTGAGTACTTAGAACTTGGGGAGGTAGTCCTCATTCAAGTCATTTGGTTTCATTGAGGGCAGGTCATACCAGGCTAACCTCTCCCCCCACACACACAAAAATACTGACAGATAGCATGGCTCAGCAGGTAGAGAGTTAGCCTTTGTTTGGACAATCTAGTGCTTCTGACACATGCCAGATGTGTGATCTTGGAAGAGTCATTTATCCTATTAGTGATCCAAATGCACTGCAATTTCAAGTTGTAGAATTGTTGCTCATCAGTGTTGGTAGGGGAGGTTTACTCAGTGGGGAACTCTCTACACTGTAGAAATTGGAATTGGCCCTAGCAGGGTCTTAATTTCTGCTTTGGCAGCTGATTGCAGGGGGATTTTGTTGCCCACTCAGTCAGGTGTAGGAAGTTTGGGTCTTGCTGAGTGTTTCAAGGTCTGAGGCTCCAGCAGGAGCTTGTTAGTTTCAACCAATAATTGAAGAGTTATTTCCTTGCCTTATAAATAAGAGGCAAGCTCCTCTGACCAGGAGAAAGGGAATTTTTTGATGTTTCTTGGCTGCTTTTATAATAAAGCTCATTCCTTAAATGAGTTTGGTCTCTTGGTGGTTTTTACCTATCTAACCTCCTCCCCCAGAGCTAACAATAGGAGTAACTAGACCGATAATGGATCAAGGGAATACTATTTTAAGTTCAGCAAAGTATTTGGCAGTCTCTCACTCTGTCTTTTGTTTTAGGGTTTGTTTGTTTTTTTGTTGTTGTTGTTGTTGTTGTTATGTCCAACTCTTTTGATCCCATTTGTGGTTTTCTTGGCAAAGTTACTGGAGTGGTTTGCCATTTCCTTTTCCAGCTTATCTTATAGGTGAAGAAAATGAGATAATTGGGGCTAAAAGACACAAAACTAGTGAGTCTCTGAGTCCAGATTTGAGCTCTTATTTTCCTGACTCAGTGCCCAGCACTCTATTCACTGTGCTTCCTAGTTGCCCATGCTGCCATTCTATACTTTTGTGTAAAACAGAAATTTAGGCTAGTTAATAGTACTGTTGGATAAATTAGTAATTGATTGAAGTAACCAATCCAAAGAATTAAATGATTTAATGTGTCAGTGCCAACTTTGAAGGAGGCAGATTGTAATAGCATGCCTCAGAGATCTGTGATTTGCTCTAGTCAACATTCTTATTAATTAGGACCAAGATTGCATGTTCCCTTCCCCAAATCTGCAGGTAATGGAACCTCGGGAGAGCAGTGAACACATTTGATGAGAGTTATCACAGTTTAAGATTCTGACAGGCTAGAATGATGGGGCAAATTGAATATGGTAAAATTTAATACGGACAAATGTCAATTTATTTTGAGTTCAAAAAGCCAACTTTACAAGTTGATAGAGTGGTAAAACTAGACAATGATGGTTTTTGGATAAGATCACGGGTTTTAGTGAAATGTAAGCTCAATTTGAGTAAGTAGTATGTGATGACAGTCCCAAAAAAAAAAAGCTAATGCTGTTCTTGGTTGTATTGAGACATATCAGACACAATGTCTAATATGAGAGTATTATTGGACCTGCTGTACTGTTCAATTCAGGGCTCTACAGCTTTTTTGGCCCCCTAGTCTAAAGCATATCTTGAAGAGGGATACTTAGGATGATAGAAACTAATATCCAATGAGAGAATATGACACATGAATATGGGTTGAAAGAACAAGGGTTATTTGGTAAGGAAAAAACATATTGGGGTGGGGGTCAAGCAAGATTGCAATTTTTTTAAGAGCTTTTGAAGAGCTGTGGTGTGAGAAAAGAATCAAGGTCCATTAGGTTGGCTCTTCAGAGCATCACTAGAGACAATGAGTTGAAAATTTCAGGAAGGATAGATGTAGGTTTGAAGAATTTCCTAACAATGAGGACTGGCTAACAGTGAAGCAGATTTCTTTGGGATAGTAGATTCTCCTTCATTGGAGATCTCCAAGGAAAGACTGGATAACCATTACTTCTACATGTTAGCAAAAGGGCTTCTAGTCAGGTGTGTGTTAAACTATAGTGAGGGTCCATAAGATCATTTCTGACTCTCAGATTCTGCAATATGGTCTCTATATTTTTTCAGGCAATTGCAGAGCCTTCTATGTAGTTGGTTATTAAAATCTCCACTTGAGGTGAATCAAGGTAAACTGGGAGAAAAAGTGAATTTATTTTCTTTGAAACTGGTTTCTTTTAATAGTTTTATGAATTTACATTTTTCAACTCTTTTTAAAAGAAAAGGTAAAGGCAAAGAGCTTTCTTTGGAACAATTAACAAAGCTGATGATAAAAGGCAGAAAGCTATTTGTTAAGGTTATTGTAATGCTACTTATCTAGCCACGATGACTTAGCTAGACATCTCTCTGTGGGAGGACAATTTACAAAAATGATTGAATGTGCACATTTTTAAATGGCAGAAAAATAAATGCACTAGCTTCTAGATCTCACCTTTCTTTCTGTGGGCAATGTCACTCACCCCAATTGTAATGAGGAGCCAATCCCTGAATGCTTCAAGGAGAAAGAAATAAATTGCTTTCAGACTTCTGTCCCTAGAAACTTGTACTTTTTCTTGTTTTATTTAATGTCTTAAGCCCTAATTATCAAATGCTAGATTTTATCCTTTATTCCTGCACCACTTAATATCTTCAGAGACTCAGGTTCATCATTTATTTATGAGCTCCGCCTCTGCCCTTCAAGACAGCTATTAGTTTAATAAAATCTTGTCATCTTTGTAAAATTCAGAAAGCAGGAGATGTGTGTGTGTCTGTGTGTGTGTGTGTATTTGTGTGTATGTCATGTTGAGATTGTATTTCTTCTAGATAGAAATGAAAGATTTTGCATAGAACCTCAGGATGGATTTCAGAATCTATGGTTTTCCTCATTTGTGTATCCCCTTCATCTTAATACTTGCAAAATTTGGAACTAAACCATTTTAGAAATTTTTTTTTCTGTCTGCATTGCTGTAAGTGTTATTATGGATTCATTAGAATGTAGGGGAATACCAGTGGTAAGCCATTTCGAAATAATTTTTGTTTGGCTTGAATACATTTTTTCCTTTGATGCTTCATCATGGTATGGGGGTGCATCTGGATAACTGATGACTGTGCTAATAGAACATAAGCTCTAGCAGGTTATACCAAGCAGGATCCCTGAAGGGGATCATCACTAGAATGCCAGATTAGTGTTCCCTTCCATATCTACCTTTCTGGTTTTCTTATAACTTACATCCTTCTACCCAACTTGATCCAATGACATTGGCTTCCTTGCTATTTTTCAACAATAACCGCCAAGACACTCCCTTTCCCAGCTCTGCATTTTCACTGGCTTCCACTCAAGCCTGGAATATTCCTCCTTATCTCTGCCTTCTGGACTCCCTGGCTTGCTTTACATCCCAGCTAAAATCCAACTTCCTCCAGAAAGCTTTTTCTGATCTCTCTTAATTCGAGTTGATTATTTATTAGCTTAGTTGTCCTCAGCAAGCTGAAGATCAGGAACTCAGCTCTCTTGGAGGAGAACAAAAGAGACATGGCATTGATGCATCTTCACATATGTGCCAGGACCAGCTCCTGCCTTCCAGGCTCAGCTTTTCCTTTCTCGGGATTTGGTTTAGCAGTACAGGGCCACAAAGATACCAAAAATAAAATGAAAGATAATAACATTTTGGGAGAAAATGTTATTGAGCTGAAGGGATACATCCTAGGTATAGGGCTTAGCCTATAGGATTTACTCAATAACTGCTCATTAATGTGATGCTGAGGCTAACTTTAGCGAAAAGTTTTTAAACCCCATTTGTAGAGGTTTTTTTATTTGATTTCATTGAAAAGTCCCAGAGCAACCTTGAGTCTTTATTGGGAATAACAATAAAAACACTTGTCTGAACGTTTAATGAAAAAAAAAGTTATTAAAGTGCTTGGTGTACTCTTTTAAAAATGCACACTCCAATTTCTTCTTTCATTTCCTTTTTTTAGATGAAGAATCAAGAATCTTATTCCCTCAAGATCAATCTCCGCATTTTTGTCTTGGGAGCAAGTCGCCTTCTCTGCTGGTGGTCGTTGGCTGAACTGATGATTCATTTAATGTACATGCATGCTCTGTATAGTAGTAGTTTTCTTTTGGAAGCTGTATCTTCTTGGGCCTTAGGTAAGTAAAAATAATTATTGGTTGACATTTATTTTACTTTTTTTATTTTAAATAATGTCTTAATTTTTTCTTTTATATCACTGATACTTTTCAGTGATTATATAGTTTTTCCACTACCAAGGACTCCCCTATCTATACCTCTTTCTTTTTATCCATTTTGTGGCTTTTTAAGTTATTCCAGCTGTGTTTAACTCTTTGTGACCCCATTTGGCTTTTTTCTTTCTTTTTCTTTTTCCCATTTGATGTTTTCTTGGGCGAAGATACTAGAATAGTTTGAGGTTTCTTTCTCCACTTTACAGATGAGAAAACTGAGGCAAACAATGACTTGCCCAGGATTAAGCAGTAAGAATCTGGGACTGAATTTGAATTCAGATGTTCTTGACTACAGATTCGACATGTTAACTCATCTTTTGACTAGCAGCACACATTTCTCAGATGTTTCACTTGAGTCCTATAAAGATATGATATATGTCCAGACCAGAGACATGCTAGCAGACTTATAGGGGGCGTCACAATCTAAACTTTTGGCTTTATTAGTTTCATGCTTTAACCAAATGAGGTAATGGTTTGTAGCTACTTGGGTGACCAATATTGCCTTTGGAAGCAAACTAAACCCTTTATTGACCTATCTGATGGAAGTGAGAAAGTTATTGGAACAGGTTCTGTATTTCATTTCAATTGGTCAATCTGTAGCGTTCAATCATAATGAGATATGTCTTAGGGTTGGATATTGGGTGAGATAAAGTGGGAGGACATCCTAATTCTTTTCAGTAAGTCCTAAAACTATCCTAATACTTTTGAGTGGGCTTGCCCTTAAAGACTACCAGTGGGGAAAATTTTTCACCCTTCCTTATTTTTCCACACTAAAATTACATCCAAATTTCCTACACTCTTTAATTTATACAAAAAGATGATATCCAGATGGACTTGCTTCATTTTTTTCTCCTCTCCCTTCAGGACCTGTCAGTAAGTTATCCAAATGTTCACTTGGATTATGTTCCATATCCTGAACTTGAGGCTATAGCCCAGGTGGGAAATGTGTTATCTACTGAGTAGATAAAACACCACCCTACTTTGAGAAACAATATAATTCTGTTACCTTTTATCAAGTTACAGATATTTTTCTATCTTATCATTTATACTTTTTTTTTTTTAAGAAGAAGAGAGATGCTTTAAGCATAAGTTCTAAATTTCTGTAGCTGTACTTTTGAATTAGAGATAACGCCAGTGCCTGTATTCTTACTTTTTTAGCATCTCGGCATCTCCTAGCTTTCTTCTAGCCTTGGTTTAAATGTCTTCTCCTTTTGGGGGCTTTCCTGGGTTCCTAAGATACAGGTATTTTTTTTCTCCTTAAGATGACTTTATATTAAATTTAACAAGTATTTCTTAAGGCTTACTATATGCCATAGACAACATGGAATAATTGCTAAAGGGACAGCCCAAAGCTAAGAGCACCTGGGTTCAAATTCCTTAAAGGTAGAGACTGTCATTTTTTTTATTGTATTTGCCTAGCCTAGGGCTGTTGTACATGATAGGTCCTTACAAACTGATGCTAGTTGAATATGTTTTGAAGGGCAAAGGCTTTCAAAGATACTGGACTTTTTTAGTAAATCTTTTTTTGAAGTAACAATCTTCTGGCTAATTAGATGTGGCTGCTGTTCTATTTTTTTTTAAGAAAATGAAATATATTATTTAAAAACAAACAGCCTAATAGAATTAAATGATTGTTTATTTTAATTCAGATGCGGACTTGTATATGAAAAATGATAGTGTCTACAATTAAGTTAAAAAAAAAGCAAACCAAAATTCAAAACAAAACCTCAAAACATGAGGTCTTGGCACTTCTTCCTCAGAGTGTGTGTGTGTGTGTGTGTGTGTGTGTGTGTGTGTGTGTGTGTGTGTGTATGTACAGACACGTGTATGTATATACATGTATGCTTACACCCACAGACACACACATATATTTAAATTATAAGAGATAACAAGAAAAATAAGCAAATGATATTTCTATTTTGAATTACCATTCTGTCATACTTTTAAATAAAAACTCTTTGCGGGCCAGCTTTCTATGTTTCTAGCTACTAAAATATCTTTTTATCCCATCCATGTTAAAAACAAACAAACAAACCAAACAACTCACCTACTTAATGGGATTCTGTGATTATCCCCATGCAACTCTGAATTTTACTTTATATTGTGAACTGTGAGTAGTTAAATACTTAGGCTATACAATTTAATTTGCATGTTGCAGTTCTTGTTTAAATAAAGTATATAGGGTATTTATTTTTTAAAATAATTTCATTTTTCCTAACATTTCCTAACATTTTCCTCCCTTCTCTCCCAGAAAGTCACCCTTTATAAAAAAAAAGAAAAAAAAAAGCAGTTCAAGAAAATTAAACACATCATCCAAGACTGTTATTATTGCATATTTATAGGCCTGTCACCTCTTTAAAGAAGGGGGAGGGAAAGAGTCTTCTTTATATCCCTTCTTTCCAACTAAGTTTGATTATTATCATTTTATGCATTCAATTTTGATTATTTTGTTGTTCTTTCCATTTATATTGTTGTAGTCATTGTATATTGCTTTCCTGGTTCTGCCTATTTTGCTTTCTAGTAATTCACAAAAATCTCCTCATGTGTCTCTGTATTTATTATATTTATCATTTCTTGTAATCCAGTAATATTCTGTTAAAGTCATAAACTGAAAATTGCTTAGCCATTTCCCAATGCATGGACATTTAATTTTTCCTAATGTTTGCCACTACAAGAAAAGTGCTACTACTATAAATATTTTGGTACCTATGGAAGATGCGATATTTATTAAACTTCTATTCTGAGCAAAGCTCCATGTAAAGTAGTGGGAGAAATATAAAGAAGAATGATACATGTTTCTTGCCTTCAGAGATGTTATAGCAGAGATAAAACAGGGACAAGATGAGTGTAAGACAATAGAATATTGAAATTGTATAAGAAAATTATTGAAAAAGTACTTTGAGAACTCACAGGAGGCAAGAGATCACTTTAACATTGTGGAAATCTTCTTGTAGAAGGTTACATGCACTTCTAGTGGTCTTTGAAAGAGGAGGTATTGAGATAGTTGCAGAGTTAGTGAGTATTGACCCTGAAGCTTAATATATCAGACCCTTTAATTCTAAAGTAATTATTTTCCTTCTCTGGATGAAAGTGGGAGGAGTTAGTGGGGATTAGAGAGTGTTTAGGTTCAGCTAAATGGAGCCATGTGCACAGAGCATGGGGCCTGAAGTCAGGCAAACTTCATCTTCCCTGAGTTCAACCTAGCCTCAGGCACTTATTAGTTGTGTGACTCTGGGCAAGTCACTTAGTCCAATTTGCTTCTCTTTCCTCATTTGTAAAATGAGCTGCAGAAGAAAATGGCACTTTAGTGAGCATTTCTGTTTGAATTTGACAGCTCTGGACTAGTTAACCTCTGAAAAATCTCTGATCCTTGGGATTCTATGAGTCTATGCCTCTCTACATGACAACATCTGGGAGACCCAAACTTGAATGGCTAACTCATAGATGGCCTCTAACTTGCACCATTCCGAGACCTTTCGATTTTTCTTTTGGATACTTGAATTCATGGAATTTGAGTTGATTAATTCAGCTTAATTCTATGTAGTACTCATGCAGGCAAGTCAGCTTCAACTTGCCCTATGACCATAAACAGTTGATCGAATAAGAAAGTCATGTGGTAAGATCAGTATATAAGGAAAATTATATGGGTAGCAGTGTGTAGGATGAATTGAAATGGTGAAAATTAGAAAGGGGGACCAATTAAGAGTTTATTTCAGCAGTGAAAGAAAGGTGAAGAAGGCTTGAGCTACAGCAGTAGCTTTGTGATTAAGGAAAAGGGGTCAAATATAAGATGTAGTAGAGGTAGAAATAATAAGATTGCTCGTATGGGGGGAAAGGAGGGTAAGGAGTAAGACAATTCTGAGGTTACAATTTTTTTTTTTTTTACAGAAACAGGAAGTTTAGAAAAGGGGAAGAACTTAGAGAGGGATAGATAATTAGTTCAGTTTAGACATGGTAGTTTGTCCCAGAAACAGTACATACAATTTGAAATATCCAATAGAACAGAAGCTCAGAGGAGAAACTAAAACTGAAAACATGAACATATACAGATACACACACATTACATACATTAAGATGATAGTTAAACTTATGACTTTACTTCAAATGAGACAAGGTATAGATTTAGAACTGGAAAACTCCTCTGAGGTCATCTAGTGTTCCTCTTCATTTTCACAATTTATTTGTATCATTTTTTCAATTAATAAGCATCTCTGTTTTTCTTTTCTTTCATTTCTTTAACTAATGGAACAATAACAAAAAAAGAAGACTAAAACTCTTGTAATAAACATGCAGTCAAGCAAATCAAAATCTTTGCATTGAACATGTCCAATACTGTATGTCTAGTTCTGCATTTTGAGCTTATTTTCTTGTCAGGAAATTGCTGGCATGCATGTTTTGTCCTCTGGAATTGTGCATTGCCATTGATTTATCAAGTCTTATAAAGACTTATAAAGTTGTTTTTCTTTATAATGTTGTTATTGTATGAATTCTCCTTGTTCTGCTTAGTTCACTCTGTTATATCCTTCTGCCTACTTTCTTATTCCCATCTTCCACAGCCTGACTCTCCCATTTAAGGCTACCCATCCCTTCTTCTAGCTCTCTGGAATGGCTGCTCCATGGGAAACAAATTTATTTTCATCTTAGATCTTTTCTTTTCTCATACTTTTCTTCTTATGCTCACTGAGACTTGGCTGCTTCCTGATCATACAACTTTCTTTGACCAGTCTTTTCAACATTGTTTGTAGTTTTACTAGTACATCCTTACTGCTCATTGTAGGGTTTTGGAATACTCTGTTCTCCATCGCCACTTTCAAACTCTCCTTCTACCATCATTATTTAGTAACATTATCTATTTTGAAGTTCATTGAATCCATGTTTTACTCAATACAGATTCTGGTAGTTGTTTTCTACTGAGTCAGGATATTTTTCTTTCTCCAATGCCTGGTTCTCACTGTTCCCTCTCCACCCTAACTCATGCCCTCTTTTTAGTGGACTTCAACATCTATATTTCTATTAATCTCAAAGAACCTAATTTCCCACTTCTTCAACTTATTTCCTATGACCTACTCTACTTTACTACAACTGTAGAGACCCTTGATTTTGCTATCACCCAATTTATACCATTTCCATATTTATGAACTCTAAAATTCATTTATCTCATAGTTGTCTCTTATCATTCCACCTTTCCCTTAGTTTCATTATCTCTAACTCTGTTCTTTGTCTTTCAGGTGACATCCAATTCCTTCATCCCTCAATTCTTTCTTAAGCTATTGTCCTTGCTTTAGCCATATTCTTCTCCCTTTCTATCTTGACCCTTTGGAAATTCGGTTCAACTCTTCAATACTATCTTTCAAGTCTCTTACTCTTGTTCTCTTACTCTTCTGCTGATCTTGCTTGCTAAGTCTCAGTGTTGGATTGTTCCCACCATATTCTCCCTTTATTTCTTTTCATCTTTATTGACTCTTCTGACCCCTTTTATACTATTGATCATGCTTTTTTCTTGGTATTATCTTCTCTTTAGATTTCTATAATATCATTCCCTCCCCCTTACCTGTCTGAGCATTCGCAGTCTCCTTTTCTGAATCTTCATCTAGGCCACATTTGCTAAACGTGAAAGAATTTCCCAAAGTTCTGTCCTAGGCTCTCTTTCTTCTCTTCTTTCTCTATACTGTTTTGCTGAGTGATCCTATTAGTTACTATGGATTCAATTATTATCTCTATGCAAGCCTCAGATGTATTTATACAACTCTAGCCTCTCTCCTGAGCTTCAGTTTCATGCTATAGTTTCCTCTTATACATCTCAAACTAGATGTCCCATAGACATCTTAAACTCAATATGTCCTAAACTGAATTTTTCTACCCTTTTTTCTCCTTTGACATAGCCACTGTTCTTCTGCAGACTTCTCACCTTACACCTGCCCTAATAAAATAGCTTTGGTCTCTCTGTTTCAAGTTTCTTTCAACTCTAATGCATTCTCTACTTAGAGAATGATCTTCCTAAAAGGTAGGCATGACTATATTTCTCCCCACATCTCTAATTAAATTAATTCCATTGGCTCCAGTGGCTCCTTTGGGATCAAATATAAAATCCTCTGGTGTTTAACTCTTCATAACCTGGTTCCCTCCTATCTTCCAGTCTTTTTATACTTAATCTCCCTCTTCCTATCCCCATCCCCCTGCTTCAATAGTATTTCATAGTATTCCCTACCATTTCCTCTGTGCCATGAATATATCCTATATCACAGTTCCATGTCTTTTATTTTGCTGTTCCTCATTTTCTTAGGCTCAGAATGTTTTCTCTCTCTCCCTCTCTCCCTCCTTCCTTCTCTCTCTCTCTTCCCCCAACTCCCCTCTTCTTTATATCAAGCTCACATGCCTTTCACCCCTTTCATGAAGCCTAACTTTATTTCCCTTGTCAGTAACAACTTTGTACTTTGTATCTCACAGAATGCTTCCTTTGATCGGCTCTCTAATGTGCTTTACTTATAAGATTATATGCTATGGTTACCTATTTCTATTTTCCCAAATTCTGTGATTCATGATTTTGTTTAATGAAGGTAGGAAATATGTATTACCCAAATGTTATTTCTATCTTATCCTCTGACGGTTTCCTGAACACAGCAGGCACTTAATAAATGTTTGTTCAGTTCAATTGAATTTAATACCTTATGACTTCAAGAATTGTGAATGCATAGATAATTTAGATAAATGGGAAAACAGGGTTCATATACAGCAATTATTTCGGTGAGAAGAATGCTCATAAATTCTGTGTGGATGATATTAAATCCTTTTATAAAAACTTTAAAAAAAAAGTAACAGTAAAACTGGCCTGTCTGCTGGAGTTAATGTGTGCTGTACTGTCTGTAATTAAGAGGACATTAAGAGTGCCATGGCAACAGGGTTGCATATGTTTTTCTTTCAGTCTTTTAATACTCTCCTAGAGACTTCAAAATAAAATTTCTTCTAGTTTATTTTTATTCCTTCTCAGTTAGGGAAATGTTGATTGTCCTTACTCTCCCACTCCCTGAATCAATTTCCAGTGAAACTCAGAGCCCAGTCTCCCAGACAGAGAAGCAACATTTGAGGACAAAGCTGATAGACTTACACATTGAATAATTGGGGGAGGAAAAGGAGTCAACCACTCCAGATGCCATGCCATTATCTTACCAGTCATTGAGCTGTTCCTGCCTAAGGTGACATTACAGTCACTCAGCCATCCACAGAAAACTCACCTTTTGATGTCTTCAGAATAGATTGTCCATTTTGGGCCACAGCTTGGAGAAGCTGGATGATGACTTTAGAAAATGGACTAAAAATGATTCGAATGATGGAAAATTGGGTTTCTGAGGAGAAGTGAGAGGGATCAGGGATTTTTCTGTCTGGAAAGGAGAAAACTAAGAGGTGTTTTAACTTTTGCTATTATAGCAAAAGACTTTTAGGACCCCAATGCTAGCTGGCTATTCTTCAGATCTATAGAGGATCAAGCAAGGAAATGGGTGAAGATGATGATATAAGATTTTAATTGGACAGATTCAATTTAGTTAATAAATGAATAACTAAATAAAATTAATGAAATATATAACACATGCAATGCACAATGCTAGGCACTAGGGATATACTTACAATAGCACAAACAAAACAATCTACATTTTCATGGAATATGAACAGTGTGATGGTATAACTATACTGACAATGATGGGTTTTTGTTTTTTTTTTTTGTCCTTAAAAATCTTCAGGAAGATAAGAAAAACTATCTTGTTCAGAGCTACATGGCCACTAGGTTAATTCAAGGAGCTGATTGCCTTCTCTTACTCCAATAGGTGTGGAGTAGATAAGGGTAATGATCACACAATTAAGGGTGATGACTCAGTAGATTTGCCCAGAGAATACTTGAGAGTCACTGGCCTCAGGACAAATTATGCTTGTACCAAACTCAGAGAAGTATACATTTAGAGACTGTAGAATCATAGGTGATCATTGAACCCAATCCCTTTATTTTTATTGAGACACAGAATGAAATAATTTGCCCACAGATGGGTGGATCAGATATACATTGTCTAAGGTATCCTTTCAAGATGCTGTCTCCTTTGTCTACATACACACACACACACACACACACACACACACACACACACACACACACACACCCTACCATGACCAAAGACTAAATTTGGGCTAGCTAATCAGGGAGCAATCAATAAGAAATTTGTGAAGTCCGAGTTAGCTCCCGCTTGACCCCAGGATCAGCCAGAGTCAGGATCAACAAAAGTCCTTGATCTTTGGGGGAGAAGTAAAGGAGATGGATGAAAACTGCAAGAGCTCTCCACAACCTCCTCTTTCCTCTTTCTCCACAGCCAAAGTGACCCTGGCTTGTTTTACTCCAAACCCTAATCCCTCCTACAATTATCTGTATACACCAAAAGGTTGAGCCAGCACAGAATAGTGGGAAGGGCCATTTTCCAAGTACATGGTAATAGAGTATTGTCCAATTACCATTAGCCTTAAGTGCTCAGGTGTCTGATTCCCGTGCACCAATTCAGAGTTTCAGCCCTTTACAGAAATTAATTGAATAGGGTTATATATACAGTTCTTTCATCCTTTTTGGCCTTCTCTACCTGAACCCCACCCCTCTTTGACTAGAGGTTATCTTAGATTGTTATTGTTTTTGGAAAAGTCATTATGACAGGTGAGAGAAAATAGCTTTCAGAAATATGTAAATTGTACTCTTGTAGCATTTCATAGCTGGTGTGAATAAGTGGAACCTAATAAATCCTAGTTCCAGTATTTGTGTAATAACAGATCTAATTGAGACCCAAGGCTTTATTTAAACTAACAATTTCCCTTCATGATAAAACTAGAATAAAAACACAATGCTCAAAGACCACAACATAGCAAGGGAAGTGTGAGTAGTTATCTACAACTTCAGTGGGAGGAGGAGAAGGAAATAGTTCATTAGATTTAATTAGAAAGTATTTGTCTGGTAATTGGGTTTCTGCTTGAGCACTTTACTCAGCCTTAAACTGTTTTTGTTTGTCTTAGGTCCTAGCAGGAATGTCATTGTTGCCCTCCAAAGACATTCAAGATATAGGTTTATCACATCAGAAAAAATTTGGAAAGTCCATCATATATAAATTAAACTTTTAAGAAAAGGAATTCCTAGTGACTAAAATAGTATACATTAGCTATGAGACCAAACAATAATGACAAAGGATTTGAAGTTCTTGCTTCAAGTAGGTATGGAGGACAAGAGGAATTTTTCAATGACCTATAGAAAGTAATCTTATTTCTCCCAAAATCAAAATGATAGCTACATATGCACAAAGTATAGGTTAGTCTGTAGCCTAAGGTAGCGTTTAAAAAGGCTGAAGAAACCACCTCTTGTCTGTTCATGTTATATCATGAGGACAAGAGAATTTAATTTAAGGAGACAAATTTTACAAAGTATCTTTGAGACTTGGGATAGGATTTATAATTATACTGTGTTTGCAGCTGGTTGGCACAGTAGAGAGAGCACCAATTCTAGAGTCAGGAAAAACTAAGTTCAAATCTGGCCAAGATATTTACTTAGCTATGTGACCCTGGGCAAGTCACATAACCTTGTTTGCCTCAGTTTCCTCATCTGTAAAATAAACTTCAGAAGGAAATGGCAAACCACTCTAATATCTTTGCCAAGAAAACATCAAATGGAATCATGAAATCAGACATGACAATTGACTGAACAACAACAACAATAATATGATGTTATACTATATTTAGATCACTACAGTAAAAATTCAATCGATTTGTGATCTCATCAATGTTGTACTTGTTCTTTTATAAATTCTGCATGAAAAAGACACCAAATGTATTGATAGTCTATCTTTAACTTATGCCACAGTTTCCTTTAATTGTTCTATCTCAGTTTCCCTGAATTGTTCTGCCTCAGTCCTCCTAGTTGTCACCCTCCTTCTTGACCATTACAACTGATATAAATAAGAGCTGGGAGCCCTGATAATTAACTAATTATAAATAAGTTATTTAGAGATAAGTAAGCGCAGCTTCTATTTCAGACTTCCTGGGTCTTCTAAGTTATCAGAATCTATGGTGCTCACCCCCAATCTGAGAGAACTGGATTTATGGTCCATTCCTGAAAAGTTCCCACTTACCATTGCTCTCTGCCTTCTGTCTTTGTTTCCTTTATCACTAAAGTCCTCTAAGAATCCTTGGAATCTCACATTTAATGTTGGATTCTTTAATTAATTAATGTAAGCTTTCCAATAAAATATTAAAACTCTCTAATCTCTATGCTTTTAAAATTTTTTTATTAATTTTATAATTATAACATTTTTGACAGTACATATGCATAGGTAATTTTTTACAACATTATCCCTTATACTCCCTTCTGTTCCGAATTTTTCCCCTCCTTCCCTCCACCCTCTCCCCTAGATGGCAGGCATTCCCATACACATTAAATATGTTATAGTATATTCTAGGTACAATACATATGTGCAGAGGGGAAGCTAGGTGGCGCAGTAGATAGAGCACCAGCCTTGAATTCAGGAGACCCGAGTTCAAATGTGGTCTCTTGATGGAGGGCTTTATCCATTGCTCCATCTAGAAAACTAGAAAGATAAGAAAGGGAGAGGTCATAAAGACCTCTAAATGATAAATAGAAAAGAATTTATTTGATCTTGGAGATAATAGAGAGCCACTAGAGCTCACTGAACAAGGAGTGACAGAAATAGATCTATGCTTTAAAATTTTACCTTGGCAGCTGTGTGAAAGAGTTTGGAGTGCAGAGAGACTTGAGGCAGAGAGATCATTTAGAAGGATATTGCAGTAGTCCAGTAGAGAGATGAAGAGCATCCAAACTAGGGTTAAACCTATGTAATTAGTAAAGGAAGTAGAAGAGAAAGAAGTATGTGTAATAAACATTTACTGAGTGCCTACTGTGCACTATGCTGAGCACTGTACAGCTATAATCTCAGTTGAGAGAAGTTGGACTTAGAGATTTCTATTTGTAAAATAGAAATGTCAAGATTTGACAACAGATAAGATATGTGGAGGAGTGTATGGAGTGTATGTCAGTCAAGAATAGAGGATGACACAGACATTTCGGTCCTGAGTGACTGGGAGAATTGTGTGCCCTCAACAATAACAGGGAAGTTTGGAAGAGGGTAAGTTTTTTGGGGGGATGGAGTGAATTGTTTTTAAAATGTTAAATGGGAACATCCAATATAAGATGTCTAAAAAACAGTTGGTCAAGATGTTACTAGACAACATTTGATGTGAGAAAAGACCAGGGGTGGGGGAGGTTAATGGAATACTGCATCAGAATGAGTCAGCACTTTCACCTGAAAAATAGAAAAGCCTGTACTATTCTAGGCAATGTCAAGAGAGATCACGATGTCCTGAAAGAAGGAAGTGATGGGTTTCACTGGACTCTGCCCTGGTCAGACTACATGGTTTCATGTTCATTTCTGTATTGTGTTCATTCTGGTCATCATTTTTAAGGAAGAACATTGATAAAATGGAGCTTAGAGGAGGCTGAGCAGGAAGTGAAGGGACTGAAAACAATGCTGTGTCAGGATAAATTGAAGGACCTAGGAATACTTCTCTTGAAATGGAAAACACTTAAGAGGTACTGGATAGATTACTTTAATTACTTGCAATTATTCATGTAGAATAAGAATTAGATTGTTTTTGTCTGACCCAATAGGAGTAATACTTGAATAGAGAAAAATTTCAGTTCAATTTAAGAAAAAAAAAATTCCTGGTATTTAAGTTATTCAAAAATAGAATGAGTTGACTCAACAAGTTCCTGGAGGTTTTTAAATAGAGACTATTAGACATTTGGGGGGAAAATTGGGGGGGGAGTTAGAAGTTGTAGAGTATTGTCCTCCTTAGCAGTCTGGTTTATTAGCTGGTTCATTTGAGCTCTGAAATTTCTTTCAACCTTTAGAGATGGAGCTATGATATATATTTGAATATAACCTTCGGATCATGAATTGTCTGAAGTAATAGTCCTTTTACTGTCAGAATAGGAATTTGTAGGAAATTATTCTTCTCTTTCTTTTTTGATGTGTGTGTGTGAGTGTGTGCATGCCCTGAAGGACAGAGAATGATCTTATGAATTTATTTTTTCTTATTATATTTCTTGCTATTTTGTCTGAATTAAATGCATTACTATTTAATTTATAAATCTTGCTTTGTTTGCTGATAGTGAACTACGGATTGAGCTTGAGCCATATTTTGGGAAATATAATTAGTTATCTCCAAATATCTCATCTTGGACCTGGAGTAACACAGACTTCCAGAGTTGTGTTGGATCCCAATTATAGAATCAATAGAGTTCTTTATCTTTCTGTTTCCTTTGAAAGAAGCTTTTTGTTGGGATCAGCTTAGAATTTAGGTGTGAAATTGAACAAAGGCTTACTCAGATCTATTCCAGGGAGCAAAACATTTTGTTAATATCAAAATCTAGAGAATAGGTAAATCTTGATTGTTAAAAGGTCAAACCATTTAGCTAGTTTACTCACTTTTGAAATGACTGACCTCATATAGTGTCCTCCTAAGGGATTTGTCACATCCAAATCAATCTTTTTTTTTTTTTTTTCTTCTCCTGAGGCTGGGGTTAAGTGACTTGCCCAGGGTCACACAACTAGGAAGTATTAAGTGTCTGAGACTAGATTTGAACTCGGGTCTTCCTGAATTCAGAGTTGGTGCACTGAGCCACCTAGCTGCCCCTCATCCAAATCAATCTTGATAATCCTTGTATTACCATTGTGACTTTAAAGTATCATCACCTACTTGGCCCTTAAAAGTAGGACCAAAAGTATCCAGATGACCAAGAGCCTGATTCCAATTTAGGATTTTGCACTTAGGATTTCTCATTTCTGGCTTTTATCTAACTGCTACTGTAAGGATTCCTATGCCAAGACTACCCCTCTCATTTTACTCCTTTCTATTTACTTTTAGGAGATACTCTATTTTCCAGAGCTAAGGCCCAGGAAACAAGCCTGTGCCCTGAGTTTGATATAATAATCTTTTGTGCTCATTCTTTAGATGAATTCAGCCATAGCAAAATCCAAGAATTGTTTCACACCAGTCCCAAATGATCTCTGAGCTCAGAAAAGCATCAGTATTAGCCATGTTTGGTGATAAAGTCCTGCTAAGAATCAAACCTAGTTTATTATTACCCCTCATGGTCAGGACTGTAGCTTACTGCATAGTCATTGGTATAAGTATTGAGATTTGCCATATTAGAGTGGGTCTCCTGTTAGAGGAAGCCCTGGCATACGTGTTTAGTTTCCATCCTCAAACAGAATAAAGCTTTATGCTTATGATCACTGTTATCTCTTTGGTCTTCTTTTTCTTAAACTTAAATTTTATTTTTTCAGAGTTAACTGTGATTGTGATTAAGCTGTGTTAATAGTGGTTTCATAATTTCTGTGACTTTTTGGTCATTTGTTTTTGATCAAGGTTGACATAATCTATTTCTCTTTGTAAAGTGTGTGTCTGTGTGTGTGTGTGTGTGTGTGTGTGTGTGTATACGCTCCTACATATAAAAAACCTATAGATAGAATCCTGTAATGGAGCTGAATCATGTTCTTTTCTCTAGTTGTTTCTGTTGCTTAGCAGTCTGATAATGTGGTTTTAGCTGCTGTATAAAAACTGACATTTATAACACTGAATTTTGAGACTTTTAAATTCTATAAAAATATAGAGTTTAATGTGAACCATAGAAAAGCTTCTTGTCTTTTTTTCTTGGTTCATCTTTATGACTTGACTTCATCCCAGGAACCTAAGAGATCCTACTAATGTCTCATGAATTGGAAGGGACTTCATAGGCTATATGGTCTTTTCTGGACAATAAAGCTCATACTTCATTTCTTTCCACAGTATCCATGAGAAGTGATTGCTTGTTATTGTCCTATTTGCTTGTGGCAATCTGTGAAACATATGTAAGTGTTCCTAGTTAGCTACCCCAAGGTTCCTATGTACTCAGTGGTTAATCCTCCCCAAACTATAGCTCATAAGTAATTCTCTATGTGTTTTAGTTTTAGCTTTACTAGCTAGTCAGAAAACACAGTTTATAACAAAGGCATTTTGTGAAATAGCTTAGGAAGAGAATACTTCTTGTATGTACCCTAAGCTCACTTTTCTACAGATACACATGTACTTATTGGAAAGAATGGTTTTACATACACGGGACATGCAAATATAGGGAATATATATATGTCTACGGCAAGGAAGGTACATAAACCTAGGAAGGTTATCTGCAGAGCACAGAAATATAATGATGCCCTAAGTGTTCTTTGTGATGCTATCATATTCTTCTGCTAGACCAAATCCTCTATAGGGGGATCTCCATAATGTATTGCATCTTAGTAACCAACTCCAAGTGTGTATATGTATACTCCTTTACTTGAGTGTCCTAAAGCCCTCCATGTGTGACTTCTATATAAGTCCTCTTCCCAAAAAGAGAGACAGAGAGAGACAGAGACAGAGAGAGAATGAATGAGTGTATGTGTGTGTGTTTCTATGTATTTGTGGGAGAATAGGCTTAAGTTTTGTGGGAGGAATGTCCTCTTTACTGTTATTATAATTGTTATATAAATACCTTTGTTGTAAACCATATGTCCTTTGGCTTACTGGTATAAGTAAACAGGTGTTTGGGGTTAATGAGGTTAATGAGCTAATGAGCTATGTATGGTTTGGAGAAGATTCTGATTTACCTGGAATCTGAGTTAGCTAGTTAGGGTCCAATGAGGGAAAGAGTTCCCATGTGTTAAATGTTTATGCCTTGTGTGTAGTCAACCAAAATGAGGTTGTGTTTTGTAAATCTATGTTGCTTTGACTAAAGACGAGCAGTGATCAACAGATTGATAGGATGTTCTTTTGTTGGTACATTTCATAGATCTAGAGATGGAAGGAAACTTAGAGGCAAAATAATCTAATCTCTTAATTTTATAGATATTGATGATGATGATGATAGCTGTAGTTCATTGCAATATGGTTTTAATTATGTTATCTCCTTTGAATTTCGTAGCAGGAGATAAAATTATAAGTATTATTTATGAAGCAATACTATGTGCCAGACACTTTTCTGAGTGCTTTACAAATATTGCCTCATTTGGTTCTCACAAGAACTCTGGGAGGTAGGTGCTAATACTCCATTTTGCAGATAAGGAAATTGAATTAGAAGACAATTAAATTATATCCCCAAGATCACATAGCTAGTAAATATCTGAGGTAGGATTTAAATTCAGATCTTGTTGAGTGCAAGTATAGTATTAGCTGGCTACTGTAGCACCCAGCTGCCCGATTATATAAATCCAGACCCAAGAAGAGGAGATGATTTGCCCAAATTAAATATCGCAGGTGGAATTTGACCTTAGGCCATATCTGTCCAGAACCAAACTTCCATCTTACCATATTCCTGTTTATATTAAGGCCCTATCATATATAAATGTTTGTTGAACTAATGACACATTATAATTGCATGATTTTTAGTGTTTTTTTGCAGTGATGTCCTAAAATTTCACAATAGAGTTAAATAAACTTAGTGTGAGGTTATGAACAGAAACACAATTACCTTGCTTTTTGTTGAAGGACATTAGCGATTTTCTAGGTTTGAACTGTAATATCTACCCAAGTAAGATAGGCTTGTAGCAGTTCCAGTGATCCTTTATGGGATGAGATTATGGGCAGGTATTTTAGGGACAGGCAGAGCAATCTATGCTGCTTTTGAATAACAAGATCAGAGTTTCATAAGAAGTAATACTTCAGTAATTTTAGGCAATGGTTTTTTTTTTTTTTTTTTTTTGCATGGTCAAGTAAATGCCTGGGAGAGGTATCAAAGAGAATAATTTGCTAGAGAGGAATAAAAAAGTTGTTTCTAATGCCTCTACAGGGTCTGGTATTCAGAAATGAAATCTTCCTATAATGAGTGTTGATTATAAAATAGAAAGATTTCTCTAGTGGTGCTGATGCATTGTGCTTCCTTTCCCCAGATTCCAAGTGAGTCTCTGAGACTCATTGAGATTCTGCAGAAGAATTGGAATCATAGATTCTGGGCTCAAAGAGTTAGCCAAGGTCATGTAGCTTTAGACATTGGTAGAGCAAGAACCCAGGGCACCTGATTGACAGCATAGTATGCCTTCAGTAATGTCAAATTCTCATTTGGCTAATTATGGCTCTCACAGTGTGTGACTACTGTTGCTAATATTAAAAAAAAAGCCATCAGTCTCTGTTGTCTTTGGATGTTCAGTCACTATTGACAGTTTCCCTTCTGTCAAATGCATAGAAATGAACATTGCTGATACCTGAACCAGAGAAATCCTAATCACCCAGTATCAGGGAACAGGGCATGCCAAGCGATAATTGGGAGCAGGAGCTTATGTGGCATTTGGATAGCAGATAAGAAATGAGCCTCAAGAGTCAGAAGCTCCCAGAGGAGAAGCACTGGAGCCAAGTTTCTTTAAGAGCGGTGTTGCTTTTTCCAAAACTTTAGAGTTTGTTATTGAATTGCCTAAGAATCATCAAATGAGGCCTCCTGGGTAGTTAAATTGGAAACCCACTCAATATGGAATGCTCAGTGGGCAGTCTGGTGATTGTTTTTGCATGATAAGAGCAATCCCATGCTTTAATGCTAAAATGAGTCTCTCTTGTCTTCCTCCAGCTCTTCTTGGTTGCTCCCCATCCCCAATCTTCCCTTAAATCACCCTTTTTCACTGGATTTGTTCCTTTTTTAGTCTGTGCTTTCCAAACTTGCTGAAATGAATCTTTAAATCTCTGTCAGCTCAAATGAGTGACTTTTTCAGTCAGTTAGCAAGCATTTATTAAGTATTTCTTGTATGCTAGCCTTTGAACTAAGTGCTTGTATGACAAAGAAAAAACAAAAGTGGGGTTAGAGGGAGAAAGTAACATTGTAACATGAACACAGATAAGTGAATAAGAAATGCATACAAAGTAATTTGGGAAAACCCAGGAGATTAGTCACAAATTAGGGGATCAGGAAAAACTTTGCCTAAGAAGGAATCAGGAGAGACCTTGTATTAGGACTCCTTCGCCAATTTATGACTGATTATTGTCTTTCACCACCTTCCACACCTGCTCTTTGGGTTTTTTTTTCCTTCCTTTGTAACACCCAGCATCTAACTTAATGTCTGACACACAAGAAGTGCTTAATAAATGCATATTGAATTGAATTCTCCATTTATATCAGGAATTTTTCATCTTTTTTTTAAATGCCATGGACATTTATGGCAAGCTAATGAAACTTATGGATTCCTCTTTAGAAAATGTTTTTAAGTGTACAAAATAAAATACATGAGATTACAAAAGAAACTAATTTATTGAAACTATTATCAAAATGTTAAAATATATATATATATATATGTTTATGGACCCTCAGATTTAGAACCACTGCTCTGAATCCTATCAGTCTTCTTCCAAAGGGATCAGAGAAATCATCCTTACTCCTCATCCCTTTCTCATTTGCCAATCACCTTATTCTCTTCTATAGAAATTCAATTCGAATCTTCTTCGGGAACACTATATTGCTCAGTGTGGAGCAATCCATTCTTGAATCAAGAAGTGCTGCCTACCCTTTTATATTTTTACTAGTTACTTTAAAAAAAGTCTTCCCTCAATCTTTGAAAAAAATATTGTAATCCAATTTACACATTTGCTTTTTTTGCTCTTAGATTATAAATACCTAAAGGGAAAGGACCATCTTTTTCAGCTGGTTGCATCTCACACCTAGCAATAGGGATGCCAAAGTGCTTAAACAAATAAACCAATCAGATTTGTTGATCTTAGAAAGGGAAGCTCACTTTTACTAATTTGCACATAATTATATATTATATGTAGATATATAATTATGAATAAATATGTAGTTATTTTTAATACAATAAATAGTATGTATAAAATTATAGTTACACACATAATACACTCATATACATGAACATGTGCATATAAGGCATACATGACCACATATAATACAACACACTACACACTCCAATATATACAAACTCATCACATATGACATGCATATTACATTTGTATGTATTATCTGGCATGTATATTATAGCAATCTACAGATTTATCTTGCATGGACATATACATATATGTGTATGTGACCACAATATGTGCATATCTGTCTGTATACAATTATAACTATATGTGCCATACACATAAGCATATATGGCCACATACAATAATAGACATTTGTGTACCATGCAAATATAATGTAATATAACAGAATGACACACATATACATATATTTGTGTGGGTATATAGACATTTGTACTCATACATGCATATGCATATAGACACATTCATTCAGCATGAATTCTTCAAAGTAGAAAGATGGAGAAAGCCAACCCATCAGAGCCTTTCTTAAAGCTAGAGTGAAATATTTCCATATCTCCAATGAGAAAACTGTAAGCAAATATCAGTTCAGAAGATCCTGAACTTAGCATTCTGAAAGAAAAAGTTTTGCTGACTTATAATTGCCTAGGAGATTCTCCTTTTGTGGTTGCTTGTGTGCAGTTGTTGAGATTGGAAATCCATCATTTCACCTTTGGGGGCTTTCAAGCAAAAAGCCACCATTTTATCTCCTGCAAAATGTTTTGTGTTTGGGGTATTTAACATTTAGATTTTGGGTTTTTTTTGGGAAAAAAAACCCTATATTTTAAAATAATGGGAAAGATCTCAAAGTTTTATGGACTTTATTGTTATTGTGGACTTTAGAGCTTTGGGAAGTAAAGGGTTTATCCTAAGGCAATCTTTCTCCAGCAAAGTTGGTTTCCATAGTAGTCTAGAAGCTGCCTTGTAAACTGCCAGAATCTTTGCTATGTCAAGATCTGCTGGCTGATTTTGAAACCCACTCTTTTCCCTGAGGCATATAGGGATTCTCCTTGTACTCAGTTCTCAACTTATACTGTCAATATCCTGTCTTCCTCACTGTCATCATTCTTAATTTCTTTGAGAAAATTAAAATCAAAAGAAAATTCTTTATCTGGAAAAGTTTGGTCAGTCATCCCCTGGTTAAAAAAGATTTAGTAAGATGTTCCCTCTTTTCTTCATAAAAATACATCAAGGGGCCAGGAGGTGGCAGTAAATACTCAGGAGACATTTGAAAAATTGAAATGAAATTATTTCATTAGTTTCACTTAGACTTTTGCTGAGCTTAACCAAAAGGTACTAGGAGGATCTTTACTGACAGAAGATGGATTATCTAAGGCAGTCTTACTCAGTCCTGATTTTGTGACATATTTGTGTGTTTCCAGTCATCTCAGGAAGATATTTATTACAGATATCTCCCTAAATTCTCATGGCAAAATTAATTTGTTTCCTTATGTTAAAAAAACAAAAAACAAACAAAAAAAACCCACACAAACATATAGCATGTGGGACTTTAAAGAGGAGTAAATCTTTTATCCTGAAATATGAATAAAAATAGCTGTTGCTGGTAAGACATGATAGTTCCAAAAGCATTGGGGACTCATGGATTGAAAAATCAATGCAACTTCTGTGTTGGTATTATGTCTAATTTAAAACTTTAAAATTATTATTTTTTAGCCGGCCTTGTTATTTCATGAGCATAATGGATTTTGAGTAAGGAAACTCCCTTTACTAATTCAGATCAATAACTTTTATAACTACTAAGTCTTAGAAAGTTACCTGGGTCACTGAGGAGTTTAACTTGTCCAAGATCATACAGGTGGCAAAGGTGTTCTGGGGGTGGGGTGGGGTGGGGTGGGAGATAGGTTCTCTAACTAATATATGTTTCTTCCTCTTCAGTGATGATTTTAAATAAATTTGACCAGGGTTTATTATCATGAAGATTGACTATAATATGCTTCAATAATAGAATGAGATAGAGTCTGCTAGATAGGTGAAAATTTACTTGTACTTAAGGAAATATAGGGGTCTTAGCCCCAGATTTCAGAAATCAACAGACCTCTTTATTATAAAGTTTTTCCTTCTGGCCAATATAAATCCCTCCCTTGTCAGTGTAAGCCCATTTCTTTCTGTTCTGATCTTAGAGGAGAAAAATGGTTCACTTGTCATAATCCTCTGTAGCCCAGTGCCACGGGAAATAATGAAAAAAACCATAATGATCCTAAAATTGGAAGGACTTGAGAAAGAATCTGCTCCTGGCCCCTGCCTTAACACCTATTAATGTTGAAATTACTTAAGATATATTCTTTTTCTCTATGTGAAAAATCTCTGAGGAAGGGGAATAGAGGTAGATGGAAGGAGGGATTCAAAAAGACTTTCCAGTACATAAGCCATGTGCTATCTAATGTGCTTAAGTGGGCAAGCAAAACTTTTTTGCACATAAGCCTCTTATTCAACATTCTATGGCTATAGAGAATTACATTATTAAAATGACAATAACAATAGCAACAACAACACTTCAAGTGCTCTGAGAATGTGTTAAATTACTTCTTAACTTTTTCTCCCTCTTTTTTCCTAAATCAAAGCCTAATAGTTTTTAACATACTTAGGAAGAGAGACTTTAATGTGAACCAAGACTGTATATGGATATTCTTGATCCATTCTCTACTGGCATGAAACTACTTTAAAATTCAGTTAAGTACAGATGTGTTGGACAGTGAATCAATTGATCTGACTTCTTATCCTGATTCTGCCACTAACTAGTTGTGACTTCCTTCACCCCTCTGGGTTTCATTTTCTCTACCTTTTAAATGATTGGACTGGGCAGGACCCTTTAGGGCTTTTTTTTTTTAAGCTTTAACATGCCATGTAACTATGATGTGATTTGTTTCAAAGTCAAGATGATTGTTTACTTCTGATACTCTACTTTTTACTATTTCAGAAGTTCAGCTATAATTCATTTCAACAAGCAATTTATTAAGCCCTAATCTTATACCAAGCACTGCACAAAATTAGGACTAAAATTAAATAGTCTGGGATCTCAAGGAACTTGTCTTCAATTTTACCAAGGGATAAGATTTGTTTTCCCTTGGGACAGAATCAGCTGTTTTTTGTTTGTTTATTTGTTTGTTTTTGTTCTTTTCCAAATGAGGTGCTACAGAGTGCTAGGATAAATATGAGGTCTGGCATTTTGTTATCCTGAAGAATTCTTTAAAAGATCATCTTTGTATTTTTGATCCATGCATTTTTTCAATTAATTTTTTTATTAAGAGTTTTAGGTTTTACATTCTTTCCTTCCATCTTTTCTCCTTCTTACCCCCATGGTAAGCAATCAGATATAGGTTATGCATATGCAATTATGTAAAAATTTACATATTAGTCATTTTGTACTAGCAGACTCAAAAAATGAATGAAAGAAAATGAAAAATAGCATGTGTTAGTCTGTATTCAATCAATATCAATTCTTTCTCTGCAATTGAATAGCATTTCATTTTAGATCTTTATTATTAGATCTTTGGGATTGTCTTGCATCATTGTATTGCTGAGAATAGATAGCTAAGACATTCACAGTTCTTCAGCAAACAATATTGCTATTACTATATACAACATTGTGTTGGTTCACTTCACTATGCATCAATTTATGTAACTTTTTCTAGGTTTTTCTGAAATTACCCTATTTGTCATTTCTTATAGCACAATAATATTCCATTACAATCATAAATTATGGCTTATTTAGCCATTCCCAACTGATGGTATCTCTGATTTGTAATTCTTTTTTTTAATTTTAATTTTATTTTATAATTATAACTTTTTTTTGACAGTACATATGCATGGGTAATTTTTTACAACATTACCCCTTGCACTTACTTCTATTCAGATTTTTTCCCTTCCTCCCCTAACCCCCTCCCCCAGATGGCAGGCAGTCTTATACATGTTAAATATATTACAGTATATTCTAGATACAATATATGTGTGTAGAACCGAATTTCTTGTTGCACAGGAAGAATTGGATTCAGAAGGTAAAAATAACAGTTTACACTCATTTCCCCTTTTCTGGATGTAGCTGATTCTGTCCATCATTAATCAATTGGAATTGGATTAGCTCTTCTCTATGTTGAAGATATCCACTTCCATCAACATACATCCTCGTACAGTATCATTGTTGAAGTGTATAATGATCTTCTAGTTCTGCTCGTTTCACTTAGCATCAGTTGATGTAAGTCTCTCCAAGCCTCTCTGTATTTCTCCTGTTGGTCATTTCTTACAGAACAATAATATTCCATAACCTTCATATAGCATAATTTATCCAACCATTCTCCAATTGATGGACATCCATTCATCTTCCAGCTTCTAGCCACTATGAAAAGGGCTGCCACAAACATTTTGGCACATACAGGTCCCTTTCCCTTCTTTAGTATTTCCTTGGGATATAAGCCCAGTAGTAGTATGGCTGGGTCAAAGGGTATGCACATTTTGATAACTTTTTGGGCATAATTCCAGATTGCTCTCCAGAATGGTTGGATTCTTTCACAACTCTACCAACAATGCATCAGTGTCCCAGTTTTCCCACAGCCCCTCCAACATTCATCGTTATTTGTTCCTGTCATCTTAGCCAATCTGACAGGTGTGTAATGATATCTCAGAGTGATTTGTAATTCTTAACCAACACAAAAAGAGATGCTATAAATATTTTTTTGGTACAAAATAGGTCCTTTTCCTGGTTTTTTTTTTTAATGTTTTTGTGATATAGTCCTAGAAATGGTATTGATGATATGCAGTTTTATAGCCCTTTGGGCATAGTTCCTAATTGTTTTCCAGAGTGGATGGATCAGTTCACAACTCTGCTCACAATGCATTAGTGTCTCAGTTTTTCCACATTCTCTCCAACTTCCAACATTTTTCTTTTTTGTCACATTAACCACTCTGATAGGTATGAAGTGTTACCTCAGAATTGTTTTAAATATTTCTCTGATGGATAGTGATTTAAGATCAAAGATATTTGTTGTAAAATTTCCCCTGGCCCCCTCCCCCAATTTTCTGTTTTCCTTCTAATTTTGGTTTTGTTTGTGTAAAATCTTTTGAATTATATATAATCAAAATTATCTACTTTATATTTTGTAATGCTCATATAGCATTCTATGGTCCTAAATTCTTCTCTTAATCTTACAGAAACTACTTCATGCTCTCTAAATTTGCTTGTGGTATCATTTTTTTCAATAGTATTTTTTTCAAAATACATGTAAAGATAGTTTTCAACATACATTTTTTTTGGTAAAACTTTGTATTCTAAATTTTTCTCTCTCCCTTCCTTACCTTCCCCCTCCCCAAGATAGAGACCAATCTTGGTTAAATAAGCTAAGTATGTTCAATCCATTTAAACACATTTCCATATTTGTTATGTTGTGAAAGAAAACAGACCAAAAGGGGGGAAAACACAAGAAAGGGAAAAATAGTGAAAATATTGTGCTTCAATCCATATTCAGTCTCCATATCCTCTCTCTGAATATGATTGACATTTGCCATCCCAAGTCTATGGAAATAGTTTTGAACCATAAAGTATTATTATGTGTATATCATGTACCCATTTTGACTTTTTTGGTATGGTGTATGAAATGTTGGGCCATTCCTAGTTTCTGCCATACTTTTTTTTTCAGTTTTCCCAGCAGTTTTTATTAAATAATGAATTTTTGTTTCAAAAGCTTAGATCTTTGAATTTATTATGTACTAGATTACTATGGTCATTTATTATAATTTAATTTGTACCTAATTCATTCCATTGATCCACCATTCTGTTTCTTAGCCAGTACCCAGATTGTTTTGATAATTACTGCTTTATTTATTTATTACAGTTTGAGATCTGCTATGGCTAGACCACTTTCACATTTTTATTTTTTTGATGTCCTTGAGGTTTTGTTCTTCCATATGAATTTTGCTATCATTTTTTCTATCTCTATAAAATAATTTTTTGATAGTTTGATTGGCATGGCCCCAAATAAACAGATTAAATAGAATTGTAATTTTCATTATATTGGCTTAGCCAACTTACAAGCAATTGCTATTTTTCCAGTTGTTTAGGTCTGACTTCATTTGTATGAAAAGTATTTTATAGTAGTATTTACATAATTCCTGAGCTTGTCTTAGTAGATAGGTTCCCAAGTATTTTATGTTATCTACAGTTATTTTTAATGAAATTTATCTTTCTCTCTCTTGCTACAGATTTGTTGGTAATATATAAAAATGATGATGATTTATGTGAATTTGTTTTCTATATTGCACCTTTGCTAAAGTTGTTAATAATTTCAAGTAGTTTTAAAATTGATTCTCTAGGATATTCTAAGCATAATAATGATAGTTTCGTTTTTTCATTGTTCTAGTTCAAAAAATCTGTTTATTGATATAACTAACATTGTTTAGTACAATAATAAATAATAAAAATGATAATGGGCATCCTTGCTTAATTCGGATTGTATTGGGAAGGCTTTTAGCTTATCCTCATTACAGATAATATTTACTGATGTTTTAAGATAAATATTACTTATTTTAAAGGCAGCTCTATGTATTCCTATGAGTGCTAATGTTTTTAATAGCACTGGGCACTATAGTTTGTCAAAGGCATTTTCTGCATTTATTTAGGTAATCATATGATTTCTGTTGCTTTTGTTGTTGATGTGGTCAATTATGCTGATATTTTCCCTAATGTTGAACCTGTATCACTGATACAAATCTTACCTGGTCATTGTGTATGATCCTTTTGATATATTGCTGTAATCTTTTGCTAATATTTTATTTAAAATTTCTTCATCAATGTTCATTAGTGAAAATGGCCTACAATTTTCTTTTTATGTTTTGGTTCTTCTTGTTTTGGGTATCAGTACCATGTTTGTGACTTTAAAAGAGTTTGGTAGGACTCCTTCACCTATTTTTCCAAATAGTTTATATAGTCTTGATATTATTTTTTAAATGTTTAGTATAATTCACTTGTGAATTTATCTGATCCTAGGGATTTTTCTTAATAAATTTATTGATGGCTTGTTCAATTTCTCTAAAATTGGATTATATTTATTTCTTCTGTTAATCTCAATTGCAGAGGGTCTGAACTCTGTAGAAATATACCTGAAACAAGGTGTTAACTCAGTGGAATTGATGAGATGATGGTTTTCTAGTTCACATATATACTTAGTACTTAGTATGGTGTTATAAAGATTCTCTAGTTCATACATACATAGTATGCTGTAATGATGTAATTGTAATAGGATATATAAAGGCTAAAAAGGACTGGAACAGAGACATTCTATTTTTGCCATCCTCCTGGTGGCTCTCCTGCCTCCTAAACTCTTGCACTAAGATCAAGGCTGGTCCTGAGGTCTTGCAGAAAGCTAGCCCAAATATTACATTGAAAATTTATAGTTTTTTTGTAGATATTCATCTGTTTCATGTAATCTGTCAAATTTATTGCCATGTAAATGGGCAAAAATCTTCTAACAATTGTCTTAATTTCAGACAACTCTGAGATACCACTACACACCTGTCAGATTGGCTAAGATGACAGGAACAAATAATGATGAATGTTGGAGGGGATGTGGGAAAACTGGGACACTAATACATTGCTGGTGGAGTTGTGAAAGAATCCAGCCATTCTGGAGAGCAATTTGGAACTATGCCCCAAAAGTTATCAAACTGTGCATACCCTTTGACCCAGCAGTGCTACTACTGGGATTATATCCCAAAGAAATACTAAAGAGCGGAAAGAGACCTATATGTGCCCAAATGTTTGTGGCAGCTCTTTTTGTTGTAGCTAGAAACTGGAAGATGAATGGATGTCCATCAGTTGGAGAATGGTTGGGTAAATTATGGTATATGAAGGTTATGGAATATTATTGCTCTGTAAGAAATGACCAGCAGGAGGAATACAGAGAGGCCTGGGGAGACTTACATCAACTGATGCTGAGTGAAATGAGCAGAACCAGAAGATCACTGTACACTTCAACAACAATACTGTATGAGGATGTATTCTGATGGAAGTGGAAATCTTCAACATAAAGAAGAGCCAACTCACTTCCAGTTGATCAATGATGGACAGAGGTAGCTACACCCAGAGAAGAAACACTGGGAAGTGAATGTAAATTGTTAGCACTAATATCTGTCTGCCCAGGTTACATGTACCTTCGGAATCTAATGCTTATTGTGCAACAAGAAAATGGTATTTACACACATGTATTGTATCTAGGTTATATTGTAACACATGTAAAATGTATGGGATTGCCTGTCATCTGGGGGAGGGAGTTGAGGGAGGGGGGGATAATTTGGAAAAATGAATACAAAGGATAATATTATAAAAATATATAATAAAAAATTATTTTAAAAATTGTCTTAATTTCTTCTTCATTGGTAGTAAATTCATCCCATTCATTTTTTGATACAAGTAATTGGCTTTTCTTCTTCCATTTTCTAAATCAAATTTACCAATGCTTTATCTATTTTATTGTTCCCCTCCATAAAATCAGCTTCTAGTTTTATTAGTTCAATGGTTTTCTTACTTTCAATTTTACTGATCTCTTGCTTGATTTTCCAATTTGGTGTTTAATTGTGTATTCTTAATTTGCTCTTTTTTCTGGTTGTTTTAATTGCATGCCCATGTTTTTTCTTTAGTTTATTTATATAAGAAATTAAATATATAAAATTTCCCCTAAGTACCTCTTTGGCTGCATCCCACAAATTTTGGTTTGTTGTCTCATTGTTGTAATTTTCTTCAGTGAAATTACCGATTATTTCTACACTATGTTCTTTGATCCACTTGTTTAGATTACTTAATTTTCAATTAATTTTATGAGAAAGAATTCATTTGGACTCCTACTCTATTTCAATCAGTATTAATTCATTTGATGTTTTATATATAAATCACATAGGGATAGATAGGGTCTTATAGTGAGCCTCAAACTTTAATGTAATATTCACTACTTGTTTACCAACTTATGAGACTTATTTGCATAGCCAAAAGAATATTGATGAAGATATCTCCAACTTGTTTTGCTCAAATTCTATGTTACCAATATGTATGGAGTAGCTTGATACTTTGGAAAGTTCCCAATTTATTTTTATATCTCTGGAGCTCTCTTTTGCTCAACATGAACAAGTGATCCTCTTATAATCATCTTATGTCCAGTCAGTGGAAATGTCCCATGCTTTGCCTATCTTGCGACATGTTATTTTTGGCTCTCAAGAGCAAGATCTATCAACCAATGAGATTCAACATTTTTTTTATTTTGTTTTTTATTAATTTTTATAATTATAACATTTTCTTTGACAGTACATATGCATATGTAAAATTTTTTTTAACAACATTATCCCTTGTACTCCCTTCTGTTCCGAGTTTTTTCCCTCCTTCCCTTCACCCCCTCCCCTAGATGGCAGGCATTCCCATACATATTAAATATCTTATAGTATATCCTAGGTACAATATATATGTGCAGAACTGAATTGTTGTTGTTGCAAAGGAAGGATTGTATTCGGAAGGTAAAAAATAATCTCGGAAGAAAAACAAAACAAAACAAAAACCACCAATGCTCACAGTTTACACTCATTTCCCAGTGTTCCTTTTCTGGGTGTAGCTGATTCTGTCCATCATTGATCAATTGGAATTGGATTAGCTCTTCTTTATGTTGAAGATATCCACTTCCATCAGAATACATCCTCATACAGTATTGTTGTTGAAGTGTATAATGATCTCCAAGTTCTGCTCGTTTCACTCAGCATCAGTTGATGTAAGTCTCTCCAACCCTCTCTGTATTCCTCCTATTGGTCATTTCTTACAGAACAATAATATTCCATAACATTCATATACCATAATTTACCCAACCATTCTCCAATTGATGGACATCCATTCATCTTCCAGCTTCTAGCCACTATGAAAATGGCTGCCACAAATATTTTGGCACATACAGGTCCCTTTCCCTTTTTTAGTATTTCCTTGGGATATAAGCCCAGTAGTAGTATGGCTGGGTCAAAGGGTATGCACATTTTAATAACTTTTGGGGCATAATTCCAGATTGGTTGGATTCTTTCACAACTTCACCAACAATGCATCAGTGTCCCAGTTTTCCCACATCCCCTCCAACATACATCGTTATTTATTCCTGTCATCTTAGCCAATCTGACAGGTGTATAATGATATCTCAGAGTTGCCTTAATTTGCATTTCTCTGATCAATAGTGATTTGGAACACTCTTTCATATGAGTGGAAATAGTTTTAATTTCATCATCTGAAAATTGTCTGTCATATCCTTTGACCATTTGTCAATTGGAGAATGGCTTGATTTCTTATAAATTAGAGTCAATTCTCTGTATATTTTGGAGATGAGGCCTTTATCAGAACCTTTAACTGTAAAAATGTTTTCCCAATTTGTTACTTCCCTTCTAATCTTGTTTGCATTAGTTTTGTTTGTGCAGAAACTTTTTAATTTGGTGTAATCAAAATTTTCTATTTTGTGATCAATAATGGTCTCTAGTTCTCCCTTGGACACAAACTCCTTCCTCCTCCACAAGTCTGAGAGGTAAACCATCTCATGTTCCTCCAATTTATTTATGATTTCGTTCTTTATGCCTAAATCTTGGACCCATTTTGATCTTATCTTAGTATGTGGTGTTAAATGTGGATCCATGCCTAGTTTCTGCCATACTAATTTCCAGTTTTCCCAGCAGTTTTTGTCAAATAATGAATTCTTATCCCAAAAGTTGGGATCTTTGGGTTTGTCAAACACTAGATTGCTATTTTTATTCACTATCTTGCCCTGTGAACCTAACCTATGCCACTGATCAACTAGTCTATTTCTTAGCCAATACCAAATGGTTTTGGTGACTGCTGTTTTATAATATAGTTTTAGATCAGGTACAGCTAGACCACCTTCATTTAATTTTTTTTCATTACTTCCCTTGAAATTCTCGATCTTTTGTTGTTCCACATGAATTCTGTTGTTATTTTTCTAGGTCATTAAAATAGTTTCTTGGGAGTCTGATTGGTATAACACTAAATAAATAGATTAGTTTAGGGAGTATTGTCATCTTAATTATACTCACTAGGCCTATCCAAGAGCACTGAATGTCTTTCCAATTATTTAAATCTGACTTTATTTTTGTGGCAAGTGTTTTGTAATTTTGCTCATATAATTCCTGACTCTCCTTTGGTAGATATATTCCCAAATATTTTATACTATCGACCATTATTTTGAATGGAATTTCTCTTTGTATCTCTTGCTGTTGGATTGTGTTGGTAATGTATAAAAATGCTGAGGATTTATGTGGATTTATTTTGTTTCCTGCAACTTTGCTAAAATTCTGAATTATTTCTAATAGCTTTTTAGCAGAGTCTTTGGGGTTCTCTAAGTATACCATCATGTCATCTGCAAAGAGTGATAATTTGATTTCCTCATTTCCTACTCTAATTCCTTGAATCACTTTCTCGGCTCTTATTGCTGAGGCTAGAGTTTCTAGTACTATATTGAATAGTAATGGTGATAGTGGGCAACCTTGTTTCACTCCTGATCTTACAGGGAAAGGTTCTAGTTTATCGCCATTACATATGATGTTTACTGAAGGTTTTAAATATATTTGTATATTTGTTTATATTTAAATATATTTAAATTTAAATATAAATTATTATTTTAAGGAATAGTCCATTTATTCCTATACTCTCAAGCGTTTTTAGTAGGAATGTATGTTGGATTTTATCAAATGCTTTTTCTGCATCTATTGAGATGATCATATGGTTTTTATTAATTTGATTATTAATATGGTCAATTATACTAATAGTTTTCCTAATAATAAACCAGCCCTGCATTCCTAGTATAAATCCCACTTAGTCATAGTGAATTATCCTGGGGATGGTTTTCTAAAGTCTTTTTGCTAATATCTTATTTAAGATTTTAGCATCAATATTCATTAAGGAAATTGGTCTATAGTTTTCTTTCTCAGTTTTTGATCTACCTGGTTTAGGTATCAGTACCATATCTGTGTTATAAAAGGAATTTGGTAGGACTCCTTCAATCCCTATTTTTTCAAATAGTTTATATAGCATTGGAGTTAGTTGTTCTTTAAATGTTTGGTGGAATTCACATGTAAATCCATCTGGTCCTGGGGATTTTTTCTTAGGGAGTTGCTTAATAGCTTGTTTTATATCTTTTTCTGAGATGGGACTATTTAGACTACTTAATTCTTCCTCTGTTAATCTGGGCAAGCTATATTTTTGAAGGTATTCTTCCATTTCATTTAAGTTATCGAATTTATTGGCATAAAGTTGAGCAAAGTAGCTCTTAACTATTGTTCTAATTTCCTCTTCATTAGTGGTGAGTTCTCCCTTTTCATTTTCAAGACTAACAATTTGCTTTTTCTCTTTCCTTTTTTTAATCAGGTTTACTAAGGGTTTGTCTATTTTGTTGGTTTTTTTTTCATAGAACCAACTCTTAGTTTTATTAATTAATTCAATAGTTTATTTTTTTACTTTCAATTTTATTAATCTCCCCTTTTATTTTTTGAATTTCAAGTTTTATGTTTGTCTGGGGGTTTTTAATTTGTTCCTTTTCTAGCAATTATTTGTAAGCCCAATTTATTGGCCCTCTCTGCTTTGGTTGTATCCCACACATTTTGGTATGATGTCTCATTATTGTCATTTTCTTGGCTGAAGTTATTAATTATGTCTATGATTTGCTGTTTTACCCAATCATTCTTTAGTATAAGATTATTTAGTTTCCAATTATTTTTTGGTCTATTTTCCCCTGGCTTTTTATTAAATGTAATTTTGATTGCATTGTGGTCTGAAAAGGATGCATTTACTATTTCTGCCTTACTGCATTTGATTTTGAGGTTTTTATGCCCTAGTACATGATCAATTTTTGTATAGGTTCCATGAACTGCTGAGAAGAAAGTATACTCCTTTCTGTCTCCATTTAGCTTTTGCCAAAGATCTATCATATCAAACTTTTCTAGTATTCTATTTACCTCTTTGACTTCTTTCTTATTTATTTTGTGGTTTGATTTATCTAATTCTGAGAGTGCAAGGTTGAGCTCTCCCACTATTATAGTTTTGCTGTCTATTTCTTCTTGCAGATCTCTTAATTTCTCTTTTAAGAATTTAGATGCTGCACCACTTGGTGCGTATATGTTTAATATCGATATTGCTTCATTATTGATGCTACCCTTTAGCAGGATATAATGCCCTTCCTTATCTCTTTTAATTAGATCAATTTTTGTTTTTGCTTGATCTGAGATGAGGATGGCTACCCCTGCTTTTTTGGCTTTGCCTGAAGCATAGTAGATTCTGCTCCACCCTTTTACTTTTAGTTTGAATGTATCACCCTGTTTCAGGTGTGTTTCCTGTAAACAACATATAGTAGGATTCTGACTTTTAATCCAGTCTGCTAACTGCTTCCTCTTTATGAGGCAGTTTGCCCCATTCACATTTATGGTTAGAAGGACTAATTCTATATTGCTTTCCATCCTATTAACCCCTGCTTATTCTTTTCCCCTTTCCTTCCTTCTTACCCCCCTACCCAGTATTAAACTTGTGAACATCACTTGGTTTTCACAGCCCTCCCTTTTTAGTTTCCCTCCCCCACCTTAAAGTTCCTCCCCTTATTTTACTCCTTTTCCTCACAATTTCTGTATTCCCTTCCCCTTAGCTTATTCCTTCCCTCTCACTTTTCAATGAAGTGGAAGAAGTTTCACCATAAATCGAATATGTCTATTGATACACACTATGTTCATCTCCCTCCTTTATTTCTCTCAGATATAATAGGTTACCTTTGCCTCTTCATGAGATGTAGTACCACCACTTTACACTTTTTTATGATATAATTTCCTTTCCACCTCTAGTTTCTAGGACAAATTATACATATGTTCTTTACATATTTTTATGGCAGAAGTATAGTTCTCAAGATTTCTTTTTACCTTTTTAGAAATCTCTTGAGTTCTGTATTTGAAGATCAAACATCTTATGTAATTCTGGTTTTTTCATCAAGAATAGATGGAATTAATTTATTTCGTTAAATGTCCATCTTCTTCCCTGGAAAACGATGCTCATTCTTGCTGGGTAAGTTATTCTTGGCTGCATACCAAGTTCCTTAGCCTTTCGGAATATCATGTTCCAGGCCCTTTGTTCTTTTAATGTGGATGCTGCTAGATCCTGCGTTATCCCTATTGTGACTCCTCCATATCTGAATTGCTTTTTTCTAGCAGCTTCCAATATTTTTTCCTTTGTCTGATGGTTCTTGAACTTGGCCACTATATTTCTTGGCATTTTGATTTTAGGGTCCCTTTCAGTAGGTGATCGATGAATTTTTTCAATGTCTATTTTACCCTCTGTTTCCAAAACATCTGGGCAGTTCTCTTTGATAATTTCCTCGAAAATAGTGTCCAAGCTCTTTTTATCCTCACATTTTTCAGGGAGTCTGATTATTCTCAAATTGTCTCTCCTGGATCTGTTTTCCAGGTCTGTTGTCTTTCTAATAAGGTACTTGACATTCTTTTCAATTGTTTCATTTCTCTGGTTTTGCTTGACTACATCTTGGTTTCTCCTTGAGTCATTCATTTCTACTTGTTCGAGTCTAATTTTCAATGATTTATTTTCTTCACTCACTTTTTAAATAGCTTTTTGTAATTGTCCAATTGAGTTTTTAAGTGAGTTTTTTCTTCTATGGAATTTTTTTTCCCATTTTATCCATTTTAATTTTTAGAGAGCTGATTTCTTTATCCAGCTCACTAATCATGTTTTCCTTGGAGTTGTTTACCTTTTCTAGCTTACTAATCCTGTTTTCCTTGGAGTTGTTTGCCTTTTTCTAATTCACTAATTTTGTTTCTCAATGATTTGATCTCTTTATCCACTCTGGATGACTTCTCCAGGCTCTCTTGCCAAGCTTCCCTTTCTTTTTCCCATTTCTCTTCTAGCTCTCTTGTGAGAGCCTTTTTGATTTCTTCTATGAGATTCTTTTGTATTGAGGAGCAGATCATATCCCCCTTAGGGGATTCCTCTGGGGACAGTCTGTTTTTAGTCTCCTCAGTATTTGAAGTCTGCTCTCTCTATATACAGAAGCTGTCAGTGGTTAGAGCCCTTTTGAATTTTTATTCATTTTGTCAAGAGTGGAATTGAAGAAAACAAATTGACAAGAGAAACAATTGGTCTTTTTTGGGGGGGATGGGGCTGGATGGTGTTAATGGGCTTCTTCTACAGATGGGGGTAGGGCAGCAGAGAGGCGCTAATAGGACAGCGATGGCTGTGCTGTGTCTGTGCTCTGAGAACTCGGAGTCACTCCAGGTGTGGGTTGGAGGTGGCCGGGTTCTGAGAGACACTGGCTTTCCGGGGTTTTAATCTTCACCTCCGGTGTTTACACCCTCTCTGCTGCTCCTGGCTTGCTGCCAAGATGGAATATTCACACTGGGGTAAAAGTCTTTTTGCAGAAATGGCAGAGATTGTACCCCTTCCCCCTCTGGTCTGAACTGTGTGAGCTGTCTCGCTCTAGCTGCCTGCCCTCAGTCTGTGCCCAGTCTGTTCATCCCCTCCCCCAAGCAAACACAGACCTTCTCTGGTGAATTTCAAGGATGCCGTCTCTTGGTGATTATTTGTGGGTTTCTTTTCTGGTCAAGCATTAACTCTGAGGCTTGTCATGAAGTAAGTCCTGAGAGAAAACATGGAGCTCAAGCAGCTGTCTGCCTCCACGCCGCCATCTTGGCCCAAGATTCTACATTTTACCATGCCACTTTTGCATATCTGTGTATCAAATCCTAGAAAGACAAGGACCTTGAAAGGAGCAGGCATTTCAGATGATGAAGAAAATCTAAGTTCCAATTCATTGATCCTTTAATAAAGTGCCATTGGCTCAGAAATGTCTGTCTCTTTTTTTTTGTGGATGGGGCACTTTTGAGATGTCATGCACTAACAGGTCTAATTAAGAGAGATACTCATGTCTGAAGAAAGGGAATGAGAATAGAAAGGACTATGCTTTTTTCTGAGTTGCAACATATTATAGAATTCTGATTTTCAATTCATTTTGCTGTTTCTATTTTATGGGTGAATTCATCCCATTCACTTCTAAAGTTATAACTATTTCCCTCCATGCTATTTTCCTTTTATTTATCCCCTTCTTGCTTACCTTCAACTTTTCTCTAATCACAAGTGTTTTACTTCTAATCCCCATCTTCCTCAGTGTACTCTACCTTTTCTCAGTCTCACTTCCTTCTTCTGTCATCCCCCACTTTTTTTACTTCCTTAGATAAAAAAGATATATTTCTATATTCAACTGATTGTAAGTGTTCCCTCTTTGAACTATTTTGATAAGAAAAAGATTTAATTTTTGCCTCTTCTCCATCTTCCCCTTCATTATAAGAGCTCTTTCATGCCTTTTTTTAATGTGGAATAATTTATCCCATTTAATCTTCCCCCTCCTTTTTCCAGTTTAGTTTTCTTTCTAATCCCTTTATTTCGTTTTTGTTCTTTTATTGTTTTTTTTGTGCCATCCTGTCAAAGGTACCTTATATCCATATCCTCTATCTACATAAAATTCCTTCTAATAGCTATAATAATATAAAAGTTGTTTGAATTTCTATATGGCAGGATATATGTAAATTTTAACAGGTTAACTTCATTTTTGACTGCTTGCAATAATTTCTCCTTGGTCTGTGAGCTCTGAAATTTCACTATGATATGCCTGATAATTTTTATTTTGGAATTGCTTTTAGGTAATGATTGGTGGATCCTTCAATTTCTACTTTGCCCTCTGGTTCTAATATATCAGGACAACTTTCTTTGATAATTTCTTGCAAGAAATATTTTAGGCTTTTCCTCCACTTTTTATTCTACTTCTTTAATTTCCTTTTTAGGGTTCTTTTAAGGAATTCTTTGAGGAATTCTTTTGGGCCTTGAGACCAAGTTATATTTTTCTTTGATGCTTTACATGTAACCATTTCAACACTATTGTTCTCTTCTAAGTTTATGCTTTGATTCTCTCATTCTATCTAGTAACTTTCTATAATCAAAATCTTGTTGTTTTTGTCCTCATTTTTTTGTCTTTTTGGGAGACTTGGTATTCTCATGTGAGAATTGGGACCTGGTCCTGAACTGTCCCAAGCTTTTTGTACTGGGATTCTGGGTTTTCCTGCTGACTTTCACTGGGCTTCAGAGCTTAGCTGCTTGTTTTCTCTTGCTTTTTCAGAGGCTTACCTTCTGACTTGTACTGGGGGTGGGGTTGGGGCCTTGCTATTGACCTTCCTTGGGGATGGGGGTTTAGTTATTTATTGTTCCAAGGCCTTGCTGCTGGGGTGCTAAGAAAACAAGGTTTCTCTACTGATAGACCACAGAGTTGGGGTCTCTCTGTTGGCCAGCCTTGGGGTAAGGCTTCACTACTAGTAAGCACTGGGGATATGATCTTGCTGGTGACTTGGACTGGGGATGGGATCTCTGAGATGGGGCTTTGCTAAGCTGCACAGACAGTTCACTTGCCTTAATGCTGCTGGCTTGCAGGAAGATGGGACATTGCTGGTAGATTGCCCCAGGTTGGAGCCTTGATGCTTTGCTATGAGATTGGCTGCTGCTGCTGCTGCTCTTTCTCTTGGATCTCACTCTTCTGCTGTCCCTGTAAGACAGACTTTTCCTGCTCAGCTGGTTGCTGCTTCCTTGCTCCTAGATAAATTCGGAGGCAATTTTCTAGTTGTTTGGAGGGGAAATTAGGAGGGCTTCAAAGGGTTCCTTCCTCCCTCCGCCATCTTGGCACTGAAAGTCCCATGCATTTTTAATTACTTTTATGAGCCTTCAGAGGGAGCATTTTGTAATAAAGCAACAGAATAAATAAATAAGTAGGTAAAATATGCAAAGCACTGTCTAATCACTTTGACAACTTTTCCCAGAATGAATGCTGGCAAATTTGAGAATTAGATGTGGATTTGTAGTAGGAGGAGGTTTTGGTAATTGGCAGGGACATTTAAATTCCTCTCTCTTGTATTACCCCTGTGCTTGAGGCTGGTTTACTTTTTTTTCCTCCTAAATAAAATGCCTACCAGTGCATTACATGGAGTTTTTTATTTTAGCAACACTCTTTGCATTTCTGTGCTTGGGGCTTGATTTTCCTACAGGAGGTGGGCACTAAAATCAGGGGACTGAGTAACTACTAATCTTCTTTCCTGAAGCTAACAAAGCCATGTTTCTTAATGAATTGAGTCCTTATTGTGTAAAAACTCTATGCTCTTTTGCTAGTAAAAATGAAAGATTAAATTATGTGGCACTGTGTTTTTCTTTGAATTCCCTGTAGGTTCCCTTTTGGATAACATGATGATGAAATGTCACAACTGATTTTTAACATTTTGTTGGAAGATTTATTGTATTATGATAAACAGATTTTTTGGGGGGAGAGGCATTTTAAGTTAGAAGGCCTTAGGGGGATTTTTGTTTTTTATTAACAGGGGATAGATTTACTAATGCTTAGCCAATTTTTAATAATTCAGAGGCTCATTAGCTGGTTATAGAATATCTTGAAACTTTTCCCCTTTCTCTTCTTGTTTCTTTATATCCCTTCCCCACAATGTGTCTGTTTTATTTCCCAACTCCTAAACTCTAATCCCCCTTTCCCATATCCTTGCTTATTAGTCTGTTGGATATAGTCTGCGTAGAGGGAAAGAAATATATATTTTAATAGTTTTTATTTACCAGATATATGCATGGGTAATTTTACAACATTGACAGTTGCCAAACTTTTTGTTCTAATTTTTACCCTCCTTCTCCCCCCCCCCCCCAGATGGCAGGTTGACCAATACATGTTAAATGTATTAAAGTATAAATTAAATACAATATATGTATACGTGTCCATACAGTTATTTTGCTGTACAAAAAGAATCGGACTTTAAAATAGTGTACAGTTAGTCTTTGAAGGAAATCCAAAATGCAGGTGGACAAAATTAGAGGGATTGGGAATTCTATGTAGTGGTTCATAGTCATCTCCCAGAGTTCTTTCACTGGGTATAGCTGGTTCAGTTCATTACTGCTCTATTGGAACTGATTTGGTTCATCTCATTGTTGAAGATGGCCTTGTCCATCAGAATTGATCATCATATAGTATTGTTGTTGAAGTATATAATGATCTCTTGGTCCTGCTCTTTTCACTAAGCATCAGTTCATGTCAGTCTCTTCAGGCCTTTCCGAAATCATCCTGTTGGTCATTTCTTACAGAACAACAATATTCTTTAATATTTACATACCACAGTTTATTCAGCCAATCTCCATTGATGGGCATCCACTCAGTTTCCAGTTTCTGTCCACTACAAAGAGGGTTGCCACAAACATTCTTGCACATACGGGTGAGGGAATGAAATCTTACTAACGTGGGGTCATTAAATCTCTAGTCTAATCAGATCATAGGACATAGAATTGAAGATATCTTAGAAATAATTGTAACCCATTCCCTTCCATTTTGTAGAGGAAGAAATTGGAATTCAAATAGCAATGTCAGTATTAACTAATAGAGGAAGAATTTGAACCCTAGTCCTTAGAATCTAAATCCATTTTTCCCCAGAGTATTGCTTTGCCTTTTTTTTAATGGCATTCTTCCTCTGAGTATTTGTTTGATGGGTAGGAGAAGAGATTTAATATGTTGGTTGTTTGGATATTATCCAGAGTTTTAAAATATTTATTTTAGAGATTTTTTATCTAGAGATTTTAGATTTAGGATCAAAAGTTCTTCCATTTATAAGGCTCAATATGATATGAATCCTTATCACTCCTGATGGTCTGAATCTAGAAAAAATAACATACGTGTGGTAGCTGTGGCCAAATGGAGAGAATGAAGACTCTTGGTTTTCTTTATTTGGGGGAGGAAAGAATTCAGAAAAATGGCTCATTTTTGTTGTTGTTGAATTATCTATTGAGAATTCATCAAGAAAACCTAGGAAGGGTTAATTTGTGTTGAGTAACAGGTGGAAGGGAAGGGAACTAAAAGAAAAGGAAAAAGTGGGAAGATTAAAATGATAAAAAATCAATCTTATTTTTAAATAAATATTTGAATTTGATTAAAATGGAGTATGAAATGGAATTTAGGAAGACCTGAGATCAAATGTAGCCTCAGATACTTAGTAGGTGTGATCCTGGGCAAGTAATTTATCCTTGTTTGCCTCAGATTTTCACCTGTAAAATGAACTGGAGATAAAAATGCCAAACCACTTCAGTATCTCTGCCAGAAATACCCCAAATGTAAGCACAAAAGACTCAAACATGACTGAAGTAATTAAAAAAAAAGCTTCCTCTAAAAGATGAGATTTTATAGAACAGAAGGTTTGACAATTGTTAATGTTGTAAAATTGCCCATGCATATATCTGATAAATAAAAACTATTAAATATTTTTAAAATGTAAAAAAAAAAAAGATGAGATTTTAGCTTTACTCCTGATCTTGTTCTTCTTTTCTATCTTATGTTTTCTTTTTTATCCCCTTTACAGTTAGTGCTTATTCTTAGTTTCAGGTAGATAATACAAATCTTTTAAGGAAAAACACATTTATTTCTGTTTCCTGGTGCTTTTTTTTTTCTTCTCTTTCTCTCTCTCTCTCTCTCTCTCTCTCTCTCTTTTTTTTTTTTTACAGGAAAGGCATTTATGCTATGAAAATTGGGGTGGGGATGTCATTGATGGGTGAATGACTAAAATATGTATGAATGTAATGGAATATTATAATGCTACAACAATTAATAAAAGGGAATAATTCAGAGAAAGTTGAGAAGAGTAGCATGAATCAATGTAGAGTGAAATGAATAGAAGTACAGTTTTCACAAAAACTGAAACATTGTAAAGAAAAAACAGCTTTGAAATATGAAAGACTTCTAAACAATTTAATGACTAATTGTGACTCCAGTGGACTAATGATGAAGCATCCTATTCCCCTTTAGACATCAATGGACTAGATACAGGATGAGATAAATATTTTCAGACATGGCCAATGCTTGATTTATCCTGCTTAATGATGCTTATTTGTAGCAAGCAAGCTTATTTGTGAGGAAGTTTAAGGAAGAGATGGGGGGCTGATATTAGTGATGCCAAAAATAAAGGAGTAAGAAAGAAAAGAAATGTTATTGCAGGAATTTCAGAGGAAAACAAACATTTTGAAAGTAACACATTGTCTTTATCACATATTTTAAAGAAAACACAAGCAATATAAAATAGTGGAAATTGAAATAACTATGGAAGATAACTATGGAAAATTACCATTATAAATGGCCTTATGTATAAAGTCCTGAAATAAAAATTAAGGTATGATTAATTATATTTTTAAAAGTCCTTTTATTAAAAAAAAGATTTGCTGGAATTCTTTCAGAGTGAACTTCCTTTGTGCATTTGAAATAGGAATGGTAAAGTACACTATCTATTATCTGAATATGGTCTTGCCCTTGACACCATTAATAAAGATGATTATAATATTTGTTATTTGCTAACTCAGGTTATTCATAGAACCAATGTGATTCAATTAGCCAACTGAATTTGTCATCCAACTGATGATTCAGGAAAAGATGCTTGATAATGATTTTTGGTTGGTGTCGGTTATTTTGTTTTGGTTTTTGTAATGGGCAAAGAAGAGGTGGAGATGAGGGTGTAATATATTTCTGTTAGAATATTGTAGCCCATAGTGGGAACTATCAGGTAGTTGATTTTTTTGTTTGTTTGTTTGTTTTTAATGAGCTTCTTTATTTTTTAGGTGGACTAGCATTAGCCCAAGTACTCTTCTTTTATGTGAAGTACTTGGTCCTTTTTGGTGTTCCTGCCCTGGCTATGCGGCTGGATGGACTCCAACCCCCTGCCCTTCCCCGATGTGTGAGCACAATGTACAGTTTCACTGGAATGTGGAGGTTAGTTATATGTTTTCCTGCAGTGACTTGTGATTGTTTAATGGGAAAAGGACAGCAATCTGGAAAATTTGATTCTAGTTCTATCTTTACCAGTTGACCTCTTTTATGAGCTTGGGAAGGTTTCTTGCCCATTATACACTTTATTTTAATTCATCTCTTGAAAGAAAATGGGTAATTTTCCTTGGTACATCTCACTCTGTAGCATATTTTGAGGTTGTGGGGAAAGGTGAGAAAACTCTTTGAAAAGGAAGAGGCGTTCTTATAAATTCAATGGAGTCTTACAAAATAGAGATTTCCCAGTGGGTTGAAATATTTTTCTGGGTATCAGATTTTGTCTTGTTGTCCTATATAGTTGATGAGACATTATCATAATTATTTGTGCTTATGCATGGGAGAATGTGATTAAATATCCCCCACCCCCACTATCACCCACCACATATAATCTACAGACTATATTCCTACAGAGAGAAAGACTCTTTTGGATTTATGATAGAAATAACATTTTTGCAGCATCTGTCACTGTGCTTGATGCATGATCCTCCCTAGAGTTTTTTTTTCCCCCCAAAAAAATTCCTCAACTAGTAACAAAACATGATGCTTCCTTTTTCCTGTAGAAAGCTATGGGTAGAAAATGTTACATGCTCTCCCAGACTGTTCCTTAGGCTTGTTTTGTCATAAAGAAGGTCTCTATTTTGGGAGAGGTAGTTATTGAGAAGCTAATTTGCTGTTTTTTAAAGAAAAACATCAATAATATATTAGGAGAAATTTTCAATGGCTTGTTATTTTTGATCATTGCTTGTTATTTCTGACTTGTCTGCTAGTTCTCTTAGAACTTTTGACCTGTTTAGTCTATGCTTGTCAGATTATAGATTTTATTCCCGGTTTATTCCCGACCCAAAATATTTCTGGAATTAAAAACTGTATATAGTTGATTGTAGGTATTACTTTTCAGTGTAGATTTACATGGTATTTTAAAATTCCATCAAGATCTCATTTTAGGGTTGCGACATGGTATAGTGGGAATATGGCTGGATTTGGAGTGAGGAGATTAGAATTTGATTCTAATCCATTTATGTGATTTTGAGCAAGTTGATCAGCATTCATCTTCAATCTGGCCATTTTTCTTCCTGTTACTTTAGGCAGACCCACTTCCCTACCTTTTCACCCTTTACCCTAAGAATTATAATCAAATCAAAACAACCCTTGCCATTTCAAAATAAGTTATCATTGGATCTTTTCCACTCATCAATCCACTTTCCCAGACTAAAGCACCTTTCCCTGGTTACCATTTCCTTTTGTGAGCTATTTGTTCCTGTTTGAATATATGTGTATATAGATTCATCTTTCTGAGTTCAAATCTGGCCTCAACCATTACTAGTTGTATAACTCTGGTTAAGTTGCTTAACCTTGTTTGCCTTTGTTTCCTCATTTGTAAAATGAGCTGGAGAAGGAAATGGCAAGCCGCTCCAGTATTTTTGCCAAGAAAACACCAAATGGGGTCACAAAGAATCAGGCATGATTGAAAATTAACTGATCAGTTCCATTTGCACAATATTTTATACATATTAAAGTGCTTAATAAATATTTTATCATTCATTCATGTTCAGCATAGAACTTATATTTTCCACCAAATCCACTGATCCTTCAAACTTGTCCCTTTCTATTGAGGGTTCTATTGTTCTTTCAGTTACCCAGTTTTGAAATCTTGTAGTTATTTCTTGACCTTTCTCCCTTTTCTGATATCCTCATATCCAATAAGTTCTCACATTTTATTGATTCTGTCTCCCAGCATCTCTATTATAATCTATTCTCATCTTTTCACCCACAGTTCTCTATTTAGGTTCAAGTTCTTAACACTTCTAGCTTGAGATAGCCTCTGAAGTGCTCTCTCTGCTCCCCTTCTTTATCCTCTCCAACCCATCCCTCCCATAACTTTCACATTGCTATTCCTTAAACAGATTACATCACTTGCCTCCTTTAAAATCTTTAGTAGTTTGTCATCATATCTAGGCCAAAATGTGTGTGAAGTCAGATTTGGACTCCTGATTCCAGGGCTGTTGTTCTATCTACTGGGCACTCTTCAAGAATGGACAGCAATCAACCAAATGAGGACAAAATGAAAACTCCATAATAGCCTAATGTTAAAACTTTATGCAATCTGTGTCCTGTGTCCTATTTTTCTAGTCTTATTTGGTATTATTGTCTTTCCTATGTTCTTTATACATAGCTCTCTTTCATCTCCATGCCTTTTCTTAGATGATTTTGCATGTCTGAAATCCACTCCCTTTCAGCTCTGTCTCTTAGAATCCTTAAATTCCTTCAAAACACATTATGAAGACCACGTGCTTGAGGCTTTCCTGATCCCCTTCTAGTTTCTAGCATTCTCTCCTAATTTCTAGGATTACTTTAATATATTTTGTATTTAATCATTTAACCAACTAGCATTTACTAGGTCCTTCTTGTTTACCAGATGCTGTGTTAAACACTGATATAAAAGAAAAGCATCCCCCAAAAAATACCCAAGCCCCACCAAGCTGCAAAATAAAACTAGTCACTGCTCTTACAGGACATTTACTTATCTCACTATACACTGTATCCTCTCCAGGAGAATGCAAGTTCAATGAGGGAACAGAACTGGATTTTGTTGTTGTTGTTTTGTTTTGTTTTATTATATATATTATTTTACCAGCATCTAGAAGAGTACTGTCTAAATCAGAGATGGGAAATATCTGAGGTAATGATGAGCTGAAAGCTATATATAACAACTTTAACTGTTTGATATAAGTTTGGGGTGTGTGTGTGTGTGTGTGTGTGTGTGTGTGTGTGTGTGTGTGTGTGTGTTTTGATAATTTTAGGGGCACACAGCTAGATGGCACAGTGGATAGAACACCAACTCTGAAGTCAGGAGGACCTGAGTTCAAATCTGGCCTCAGACACTTAATTCTTCCTAGTTGTGTGACCCTGGGCAAGTCACTTAACTCCAATTGCCTCAGTTAAAAAAAAAAGACAGTTTTATATGACTTGAAAATAATGTTATAAATATCCAAATAGCTGTTGTCAAAAAAAAAAAAGATTTAGACCTTTTGGTCTAAATAGTAGATATTTTACAACATTGGCTAAATTGAAGTTAATGAATTGAATTGAATTGAATCAAGGTTATCTCATATCTTATAGAAATGATTTAGTGGATAGAGTACTAGACCTAGGGTTGGGAAGACCTGAGTTTAACTCTGGCCTTGAATACCTACCAACTTTGTTAACTTTGTTTTTGTCTGCCCCAGTTTCCTAAACTATAAAGAGAGGATAATAAGGTTGTTTTAAGGAATAAATTATGTTTGTAAAGTACTTAGCACAGTGCCCAGGATAGAATAGGTGCTTAATAAATTCTTGTCTTCTTCCTTCCTAACTTCTTAGCTTGCTTTAGCAATACATTATGACACTACCATCCATTAATTTGTCTAAATCTCTTTTGAATTTATTCATAATTTAAATCTTTCTAACTTCTTGTCTAGAATGAGTTCCATATAATTACTAAACACATACGATGCAAATTTCCTTTCCTTTGCCTAACTCAATTTGTCTCTGAGTTTTTCTTTTTCTTTTTTTTTTACTTGAAGATTGAAGAATATTTATTAAAACTAGCTAGCATAGCTTTAGGGAATTGTATGGAGGACCTGGAAAAAAAGATTACAACTGACTCTGCCACTTACTGTTCTGTATCATTGGATAAATCATTTACCTTTCTTTGCATCTTGGTTTCCATTCATCTGAAATGAAGAGATTGATCTTGAGGACATATATATTCCATCTCAGAAGCCTATGTAGAGGCAGCTAGTTGGTGCAGTAGATAGAGCACCAGCTCTGGAGTCAGGAAGACTTGAGTTCAAATATCATCTCAGACCCTTAACACTTCCTTGTTGTGTGACTCTGGGCAAGTCACTTACCCCCCAATTGCCTCAGCCAAAAAAAAAAAAGCCTATGTATTGGTATGGTATACTGATTGAATACTTTATTTTCTAATGGAATTGTGAGGCAGAAAGATATTTCTCATTTTAAAGATGGAGCACATACATAGTTTCTTCAGATTCCTAAAAAAGCACTGGGATTCATAACCTGGGATCTGTATATTTCAGTATAATTGGTTTCTTGTGTAATTCTGTTTGTTCTATTTTATAGTGCCTTAAAACACATTATTCTGAGAAGGGATTCCTATGTTTCACTAGACTGTCAGAGTCATCCATGATACAAAAGTGAAATAGTAGAATGCTGTAATGGAATATCCCAGTTAAAAATCATCTTAATGATCACTTGATCTTTCTTTATCAGACAAAATGAGAAAGCTGATTTGAGACCAAACATAGTACTCAGCTCAGTCTAGACTCTTCGCTTCTACTTCCTTTTATGACCCTTTCAAAAGTGGCTTGTTTTCTTGTTACATGAAGCAATTCACCTTGTCAGGTATATCAGATATTCTGGACACTCACTCATTCTCTCTTCCTTCTCCCCTCCCCCATCCCAAACACCTTCACTTGGATAATTATGCAACAGAAATGGAGGGCAAATCTGTCCTCTCCATGATCAGAATTTTATCCAAACCTGCTCAGCACAGAAATGCTTTTCTCCCCAGATTTATTTAAATGTCATCCTTTTTTAAATTGTTGCATTAAAAGTGAGTCAAGGTACAAAGAGAAGAGTTTGAACAGGAAGATAAAGCAAAGGGGATGAAGAGTTACTTTGGGGAGAGTAGGACAAGATGATGAAAAGGCTCTCAGAAGGGATGACATTCTCTCTTGTACTGTTCAACTGCATTAAAGAATGAACCAAAATGTCCTTACCCTTTATCAGAGTTAAGCTTTTCTGTTATTCCCTCTTCTCTTAACCTTATAAATGGTTTTCATTCCTTTTCCTTCACTATATTCTCACTGCCCTCTCCTACTCTGAACCCCTAATTTCAGAGATCTACAGAGATAATGATGAGAAAATATTGAATGACTCAAAGTTAGAGATTGAACTTTGGGGAAGGGAATTAACTCTACTCCTGCCCTTTTGTAAATGAGGAAATTGAGACTCAGAGAGGTGTAAAATAATTTGCCCATGGTCAAATACCAGTAAGTGTCAACTATAAAATTTAAAACAAGCTCTTTCCTCAGTCCAAGTTATTGTGATTTTGCCTGTACTTTGTTGCCTTAATGTGTTCATTCATTAATTCATAGAAAGAAAAAAGCAGGATGGATGGAAGATATAAGATTTTTAAAAGCTATTCAAAGATTTCTTAATAGTTGTCTTACTAGATTTGACTGTGAACTGATACTAATAACTAAAATTTCAGTCTTCCTTTTTTGCAGGAGAAGGAACCTTATACACTTGAACAATAGACTGGCTGATAGCAGCCACTTTTATATCGCCTTGGCAGTAAAAAGAGACTTAGAGGAAAGAGGAGTAATTTTTACCCATGTTCCATATCAACCAGAGAAGTCTAAACTCTAGATCAAAGAATAGAAGAAATTGAGCATGAATTTCATAGTGTCATCTCTCAGGTAATTCTCAGGATACAAATAAGACTGTTTTAGCTCAGAAGACAATTCACAAAAGGAAGCTGAAAAAGGTGGGTCTAGCATAAAGGCATTGCTGAATGGAAAATGAATTATCAGGGAAATTCTAAACCCTCTGTAAAGGAAGGCTTTGGGAGGACTTTATTGCTCTATCTCCATCCTTCCAATACGATAGGAGAGGCAGTGGAGGACTCTGAAAAGGTATTGAGTATCAAAGCTGAGTTGATCTGTGTAATGATGAGGCGAGATTATCCTAAGAAAGCAATGAGGTTCATGAAGTCAGAACCAAGCAGAGCAGTGGATGGAAAATGAAGAGTGAGTACATATGTATGTTTCAACCAGTTTAATATTTCTTTGGCCTTATAAAAGCCTGAAAAATTGTACATTTTCTGCTTTATTTTCCATGCACATATTTTAATTTGGGTGAAGCCCATTGTGAGTGTTCTTTGCCAAAAGCTATTAAAGATGATATTATGTGGCTGAGTTTTCACATTAGAAATCCTGTCATGTCCTTCTGATTTGATTTCTGGCTCTGAAAGTCAAGCATGCAGAATGGTAGAATTTCCTACATCTGCTGGAGAGTTATGGGTCAATTTAGGTTGTCTCTAGTATCTCGTGCAACATGCCCTCTGTGTTTACTGAATGAGGTTGTTCTATAGGTGCTCGACTCCACCTCAGGGAGGAGGATCCCTGTTCCTTTTTTTCACCTAGGAGATGAGATGCTGTCATATATATTATTAGGTGACAAATATAGGAATTTAATCTTCCTTCAGCAAAGAATAAAGTAAACAAGAGGTAAATTGTGTTAGAACCTTTATACACTGGGTCACCTCTAGCCTTGATTACTCTAGTGGTACCCTAATTGTTCCCCCTGCCTTTCTGCCTCAAGTTGTCCCCCTTTTCAAGGTAATCCATCCTCTGTAAAACTGCCAAAGTGATATTCCTTAGACAGGGATCTGATCACATTACTCTTCTGCTCAATACACTTCAGTAGCTTTCTATTGCCTCTAGGATAAAATACAAGCTATTCTATTTGACTTTTGAAACTATTCATAACCTTGCTCTAAGCTCTTTTTCATTTCATTACTCCCCTCAGTACACTCTGTGGTCCAGCCAAACTGACCTCTGCTCCTCACCCAGCTCTATCTTTTGTCTCTGTTCTTTTTTACTGGCTGGAACATTCCCTCTTCAAGAAAGCCCCTTATTTCATTCAAGACTCAGCTTAAACATTATCCTTTTCCTAATTGCTAGCATCTCTTCTCCCCAGTTACCTTGATTTTACCATCGTTCTACTTATATTTAGCCTGTAGATGTTTATTTAGAATATATTTATATAGGAGAATGGTGGTGATCAAGATGCCCCTTTATCAATTGATTTTTTCCTAATCTAGTTGATGGTAAGAGTGTTTATTTCATGGAATTGGAAGGCAGCTGGTCACTGTCTAACAAAGAATCCTGGTAACCTTTTTTTTTTTTTAAAGTGACACATGCTTCCCATTCTTTTATGTCAGGGAACAACTCTGAGTAGAATTATATCAGGCAGCCTCAAAAAGAGCTATGGAAGAATTCAGCTTCTGAAGGGGAATTGCTCATTGGTCTGGGTGAGAGGAGGAGTATAGAAGGGGAATTGCAGCTTGTAAAAGGCAAGAGATTTATTAGAAATACAAAGAAACCTGATTATGAACCATGGCATCTACTGATAGAAGATCCTGCTCCAGCAGGGAGAGGTAGTTTAACTATTGATACAAGAGACAACTTTGAGGAGAGGGACTTTGGGAATTAAGCTGCATAGAGAAACAGTCCCTGAGAGTCCAGATGAACAAACTGGAAGCAGAGATTCTGTGCTCAGGTGCAGTAAGCAGCAAGAGGCCCTAAACATAAAAACAAAAAAACAAACAAATCCTGATGTATTTTTGGAGGAAAAGGTATAAAAAGCAGGTACTGTGGAGTACTTAGATCCATTCACTTCTTCTTGGGTTGTCACCAGTCATCTTGGCTTTTGTCTTGCCATTGGGCTTTGGACTCTGGACATTTGGACATTGACTCTGGAAGAATGAGGCTGAATGAGGCAACTGAGGCAAACAGGGTTAAGAAACTTGTCCAGGATCATACAATTGGCAGGTATTGAGGTCACATTGAACTAGGAAGAGGACTCTATTCATTGTATCACCTAACTGCCCTCAGCTGAGAACACTAGCTGACTATTAAAGTCAGTGAACTGGTGGGGGCTTGAGAGCCATAGGAGTGAAGGATCCACAAAACATATTGACCTTTGGTATAGTCACAACTCAGAGGAACCAACTTGCCAGTGGGAGTTTGGAGAAAACCATCATATCTCTCTCTCTCTCATATATATATATATACAAGAAAAGATAATGATGAATGTTGGAGGGGATGTGGGAACACTAGGACATTGATGCATTGTTGGTGGAACTGTGTATGAATCCAATCATTCTGGAGAGCAATTTGGAACTATGCCCAAAGAAAGAGCTATCATGCTGTGCATACCCTTTGGTCCAGCAGTGTTTCTACTGGGCTCAGATCCCCAAAAGATCTTAAAGGAGGGAAAAAAACCCACATGTGAAAAATGTTTCTGGCAGCTCTTTTTTTTTGTAGTGGAAAGAAACTAGAAACTAAGGGGAAGCCCATCAATTTGGAGAATGACTGATTAAGTTATGATCTATGAATGTTATGGAATATTATTATTCTGTAAGAAATGACCAGCAGGATGAATATAGAGAAGCTTGGAGAGACTTATATGAAATGATGCTGAGTGAAATGAGCAGAACCAGGAGATCATTATATATGGCAACAAGAAGATTATATGGTGATCAAATCTGATGGATGTAGCACTTTTTTTTGCTGAGGCAATTGGGGTTAATTGACTTGCCCAGGGTCACACAAGTAGGAAGTGTTAAGTGTCTGAGGCCAGATTTGAACCCAGGTCATCTTGACTTGAGGACTGATGCTCTATCCACTGTGCTACCTCACCACCCCTGATATGGCACTTTCCAACAATGAGATTATTCAGACCAGTTCCAATAATCTTGTGATGAAAAGAGCCATCTATATGCCCAGAGAAAGGACTGTGGGAACTGAATATTGTTCACAACATAACATTCTCACTCTTTTTGTTGTTGTTTACTTGCATTTTATTTTCTTTCTCATTTTTCCTTGTTTAATTTGATTTTTTTGTGCAGCAAGATAATTGTATAAATATGTATGCATACATTGCATTTAACATATTTCCACCATGTTTAATTAACTAACATGTTTAATTGGATACTTGCCATCTAAGGGAGAGGGTGGGGGAAGGGAGGAAAATTGGAACATAAGGTTTTGCAAGGGTTAATGTTGAAGATTTATCCATGTATATGTTTTGAAAATTAAAAAAAAAACTTTAACAAATTTTTCTTAAAAATAAAAAAAAAAAGTATATAAGCCCTGCCTGGAGAGCAGAATTAAGACTAGTGGGTAGAAGTTAACAAAGAACCAATTTGGTCTCAATGTAAGAAAAACTTCCTTATACTTATAGATTACCTCTAGATATTGTAGATTCTTCCTCCCTGGAGATCTTCAAGAAAGATAATCATTTGTTGTTGATGTTGTAGGAAGGATTTTCTGAGACTGGTTTGAGCAGGGAATGTATTTTAAGCATGGTGAACATCCTGTGCAGAATCACAGAGACAAAATTTGGAGTGTTATCTATAAGGAACAGAGGTCAGTTTGATTGGGTTGCAGAATACAGGCACTGTCTTACTTCTTTTGCTTTATCTCCAGTATTTAGCATAACAGTCTGTATACTGTAAGTACAAGTACTCATTCATTCATTCATTCATTTTTCTAGTTTGGTCTTAATTTTGATCTCTTTTCTTAGTAGTGATATAACTGCACTTAGACAAATTAATTTGGAAATATATCCCTTATAAATAACTTGTCAGTTTCTCTCTTTTAAAATATAGCAATTTCTTTTTATTTCAATTTCATTTTTCATTTTCAAATTCAAAGAAATTTCATTTCTTTTGTGATTTTGTTCAGTGCATGTATGTTCAGTGTCTTCTGACTTTATTTTTGAAAAGTATATTCATTAAATATAGACTAAGACTCCTGAAAAGCCTTATAAATTTTTATTTCCTTTCTTTTCTTAATTTTTCTCTCTCACTCTTCTCCCGGTCCCCTTACCCCATACTCAGATGCTGGTTTGGTTCTTTGAAAGGCATAGAAAGCTTCCTCTAGACACAGATTCCAAACTACACATTGATTCAAATAGCAAAGATAATCCCCCTCCCCAGGAACAATTTCAGAGAAGAATTTAGTTTACTGGTGGAAAATGTTCTAGAGTACTGGACCAGACATGCAGCAGAACCCGCTATGAAGTTAGTGGGTCTTTGACTGTGATAAGTATTGTTTAATGGTAAAGAGACTCTGTTCTTGAGCACTTGTGGAGTACAAGAAAACAAAACTGGACTTCCATACTTAGAATTAATATATAGACTCTTAGTATTCTGTTTTCTTGGACCAACAATGGCAATGGTGCTACTTGAGTTGTTTTTTATTTTATTTTTTAAAGATAACAATAAATAACATTCAATGAAAAAGGAAACTCCCATTTCAATTCCTGTTATGAGTAGAGAACCATTTCTTTTTTAAAAATTAATTTATAAAATAAAACAAGTATTTCCATAACAAAATATAATAAAAAGATTGTCCCTGAAATTGCAAATCTGAAATAATACTTGCTATTCCTTTTAAATATATAATACACCTATCATATACATTTCTTTTTTTCTTCCTTTCTCCATTCCACCCTAGAAATGGCCACCATTAGACAAAATACATATACATACACACATATATATATGCAAAATCATTCTACACATAATTCTACTAATCAATTCTTTCTCTGGATGCAGATAGTGTCTTCCTTCATATGTCTTTTGTAGTCAATTTGGGTATTTATAATAGTATTAATAGGTCTATAATTTTATTGAGTTTTACTCTTCCTGATTTAGGTATCAGTATCTTATTTGTTTCATGAGTTTGGTAGGATCTTTTCTTTGCCTATTATTCCAGGTAATTTATTCAATATTGGAATTAATTGATCTTTAAATGTTTGATAGACTTCACTTATAAATCCATCTGGTCCTAGTACTTTTTTCTTAGGAAGCTCATTTATAAATAAGAAAGAAGTGAAGAAAGTGAATGTAATTTTAGATAAGCTAGATATAATATATATCTGTAATAAAACAATGAAAATAGAAAAGAGTACATCTCCTCAGCGGTTATGATACCTTTACAAAGATTGACCATATGTTAGTGCATAAAAATTTTATTGTTAAAAATAGAAAAGCAGTATCCTTTTCAGATCACAATACAATAAATTATATTTAATAAGGGACCATAGAAACAGATTAAAAATTAATTGGAGATTAAATACACTAATTTTGAAGAATGAGTGAGTTAAAGAACAAACCATAGAAACAATCAATAAATTCATTAAAGAGAATGACAGTAATGAAACACATGTCACTAAATGTCTCTAAATGCTTGCATCAATAAAATAGAGAAAAGACAAACCAGCAAAAATAGGTATGTGGTTAAAATAGACCAGGAAAAGAACAGACTAAGAAATTCCCAATTAAACACTAAATTGGAAATTCTAAAAATTAAAGTGAGACTAATAAAATTGAATTTTAAAAGTCATTGAATTAATAAATAAAACTAGGAGTTAGTTTTATGAAAACAACAACAATAATAAAATGGACAACCATTTCTGTACACTAGTATTATGAGGGTTGTGTCTCCTGAGACAACTAACTTGGCCAGAATGATCCAGTACTAACAAGATGGTCTGACCTAAAAGCAATTCTAAAGACTGTTATAGCAGTGAAGTAAATATAGATCTAGGAAGAATTAATAAGCCACATGAAACCATTTGAGTATATGAATGTTTCGTATGAGACAAATACTTTCAATAATTTTCAATATTTTCAATATTGAACATTTGTCTATTAATGATACCAGGGAATTACGCAAGGAGACAGCCATGTAGTTACTGACTTGGCTCAAGGAGCTCATATGGGCATTGGAACAACTCCATCCTGCCTGGAAAAAAATTAAGGAGACAAAGGAAAAGAAGGCAAGCTGGTCTGAAGGAAATAAGGAAAGTTGGTATATTTCTTTTGTTAAAATTGTGGAGGAGATGGCCAGATATAGTCTACATGTACCCTGGGAAAAAATGTAACTTTGCTGGTGTGGAAATTAAGGGTGATGAAACAAACCAAGGGTAAAGGCTGCCCTGTAAAAAAATAATAATTATGACTTTCTAACATATTTTTGGTCATCCTTTATATTGAAGACGCCATGTATCAGTGTATGTGTTGGCTTGGTTTGGAATATCTCATTGAGTCCTTCCAAGATTTTTTCTACCTCTTTAATCTCTACAATAGCTCTCCAGGTTATCAATATCTTCATAGTGATCTTTCACCTTATTCTCAGAGTGAGCACTGTGAGATGTGAGGACCAAGTGTCCCATCAAATGATGTTTCCTGTTGCTCTTGGATATCAAATGTCAGATCTTTCATTTGCCTGTGCACTCTGAGAGCTATCTTTCCTGTTAGTTTGCTTGGTTTTTCTGCTTAAATATATTTTTTAAAACTTTTGTTGATACATTTCGCTATTATGCTATATTTCTGGATAAATTTTCTGTCTCTTCCTCATCCTGGTGAATATTCCTAAAGTAAAGAGATTATACTTTAATTTATGGTTCAATTATTCTTAGCAGTATGCCAAATCATTGGTTGATGATTGAGTATTTTACTTTTAGAATACATAGAGTTAATGATTAAAGTTGAATTGAAATGCAGTAATTTTTAACTCTCTTTATCCCATTTTATGGTAATGTGCCCTATGTCATTGTGGCACTGAAAGCAGATTGCTCACGACTGAGGAATATTTTGCAATTTTTCTTTGTATCAGAGATTTGTTTAATGACTTGTCTAAGTCAAGGAACCAATTTCCTCTGGGCCATTCAAGGAAATGAACTTTTCTTTACTTGCATAGGCATTACTCAAGTAGCAGACAGATATAGTATATCACTGAAGTCATGTATGAAATGCTTTTAGCATGATAGAAGTTTTTCAGAACTTGTTCTCCAATGTAATAACCTTCAGAGACCATTGTCACCTCCATTGTCCAGTAATAGAGAAGAAATCTGATGAAGGGCTCAATTATTCTAGTTGGGGATATTATATACAAAATGAATGCAAGCTATTTTGGAGAGAGAGATAAGTCTCTCTTAGCTTAGGAGATGTCAGGTTTGAAATATCCAATAAGAAGTTGCTGATGTGAGAAAGGATCTCAGGACGGAGACTTAGGGCAGGGTGGATAAGCACACACATATACAACCACACACAAATATGCAATGTATATATACTTTTATATACATTTGTGTATGTATATATACATAAATATGTATGTATGTAGATATGTATACACATATATTCATATGTATATTTATCTATTAATCATCTATCTATATCTCTATGGAGATAATAATTAAAACTACTTTTGAGATTGCCAAAAGAGAAATATATAGAGAAAAGAGAACCAGAATATAGCATTGGTGAAGTAGCATGAGAGAGAGTATAGGCAGAGGAAGCAGCTTCAGAATAGTTCCTACAAATAGTCCTGATAACCTTGGGGGGAAAAAAAAACACTTTTAGTTGTGTGATGAGATCCTAAAACATATTTCAAAGAGTTGAGAAGAAAATGAAAGTTGTACATATAGGTCTCTCTCTCTTCCCCACCTCCCCACTTTTTCAGTCTCTTTGGGATGCAGACCTAGTAGTGGTATTGCTGAATTAAAGATTGAGCATAGTTTTATAGAGTTTTAGGCATAGTCCTAAAGTGATTTTCAGATTATTTGTATCAATTCACAACTCCACCAATAGGATATTAGTGCCCCAGCTTTCCCATATCCTCGCATCTTGGAATATGAGAAAGTTTTGTAAATCGTTGTGATGAGTGGGTTAGAGCATTATGTCTAAAGGAGTAAAATATGTTTTTGTTGTTGCAGCAAGAACATAGTTGAAGTTAGATAACATAAAGTTATCTTGGATACCATCAACATACTTGTGTGACTTCTTCTGAAGTCCATGAGTTTCAATAGAGAATATTTTATAACTAAATTGTATACTAAATTTTTCATAAATGTAGAAAAATAACCCTTTTAAGTAAGAGAACTTTCTGCCAGAAATCTTTGGCAAAGACAATGAAAAACTAAAAGAAGAAATTAGTGATAAAGAAATCCTATTAAATTTTATACAAAACAAATTTTACATCCAAATTCAGCACATTAGTTGAGAGTGACTATATGAAGTACAGACGTGGTTGCTATGGAAACTTCTTTCTGATTGAAATAGGATCATCACTGGGAAATCATAACATGTTTGTGACTTCATGTTTCCCCCTTTCTGTCGGCCACAGGAGAGAGTAGATACAAGATAGAGATATGCCTTATGTAGGGAAAGTTATCCTGACAAAGAAATTACTGGGACTTTGGATCTCTGAGACTAATGGGATACATGACAAGGTAATATCCTAGCTAGAGTAATTAGTAATAAATATTTGAAGCAGCATAATCTGACCAAGATTATAAACTTTAACTACAGGATGAGCTGCTTCTTTGTTGTCCATAGCACAGAATGTTGCCTTAATGAGGAAAGCATGTAACCTGTCATGTCATGGTTTAATGTATGCTACAATGGATCACTCTAGTACAAGATGGCAAATGGCAGTCCAGGAAAGTAAAAACATACTAGAGTCATTGGTGAGGAGATTAAAAGCAGTCAACAGTGAAGTTTCCTAGGATATAATAAAATCAGAGTATTGAGTTGTCTATATATATTACTTGCCTGAAAGAACCACAGATAGGTCCCAGATCAACTGATTTGGGGAAAAATTAATTCAAATTGCTGAGGTCTGCCCCATAGTGTCTTAATCCACAATATTTGTTTATTCCCTGACTTTTTCTCATTTGAAAATACTACTCCTATGTAACCTTAGTCAAGTTATTTTATTTTTTATTTTTTTAGTATTCATTTTCCTTCTTTGTGAAATAATAAAATTGGTCAAGCCATTCACCAAATAGTCAAAGGATATGAACAATTTTCAAGTGAAGAAATTAAAACCATTTATAGTCAAATAAAATTCTCTAAATAATTATTGATCAGATAAATGCAAATTAAGACAACTCTGAGATACCACTACACATTTCTCAGGTTGACTAAGGTGACAGGAAAAAATAATGATGAATGTTGGAGGGGATGTGGGAAAACTGGGACACTGATACATTGTTGGTGGAGTTGTGAAAGAATCCAACCATTCTGGAGAGTGATTTGAAACTATGCCCAAAAGGCATATCTTTTGATCCAGCAGTGTCTCTAATAGAACTATCCAAAGAGATCATTAAAAAAGGGGAAAGAACCTATGTGTGCAAAAAATGTTTGTGGCAGCTCTTTCTATAGTGTCAAGAAACTGGAAACCGAGAGGATGCCCATCAGTTGGAGAATGACTGAATAAATTATGCTATATGAATGTTATGGAATATTATTGCTCTGTAAGAAATGACCAGCAGGATGATTTCAGAAAGGTCTGGAGAAACTTGCATGAACTGATTCTGAGTGAAATGAGCAGAATCAATAGAACATAGTACACATGAACAACAGGATTATGTGATGATCAATTCTGATGGTCTTTTCAACAATGAGGTGGATTCAGACCAATTCTAATATTATTGTGATGGAGAGAATTATTGGCATCCAGAAAGAGAACTGAACATGGATCACCACATAGTATTTTTACCTTTTTTGTTGTTGTTTGCTTGTATTTTGTTTTCTTTCTCATTTTTTTCATTTTTAATCTGATTTTTCTTGTGCAGCATGATAATTGTGGAAATATGTATAGAAGAATTACACATATGTGACATATTGTTTTACTTTTCATCTGGGGGAGGGGATGGGGAGCAGGGAGGAAGAAATTGGAACACAGGGTTTTGCAGGGGTGAATAATGTGGAAAATTATCTATGCATATGTTTTGAAAATAAAAAAAAACTTTCATCAAAAAAAGAAAGAAAAGATTACAAGCCAAAACTAAAAAAGGAGGAGGAGGAGGAGGAGGAGGAGGAGGAGGAGGAAGAAGAAGAAAAAATAATGTAATTGGAACAAATTTTGAATTTTCTTTCTAGCATTCATCTGATATTTAAGAACTCTTTGACTTCCACCCTCATGGATTGCCATTGTAGCAATTCCTGCATTATGTAGCTAGCTGGTATAGTGGATAGAGCTCTGGACCTGGACTCAGGAACGTGTGAGATCACATCCATCCTTAGATTCTTCTTAGCTCTGTGAAGTCACTTGAGTGCCTCACTTTATTTGACTCATTTCCTCTATCATTCCATAATAACAGTACTTACTTCAAAGGAATATTTTAAGGTTCAAATGAGATAATATTTGCAAAGTGTTTATCACAGTGCTTGGGATATGTAGGTGCTTAATAGATGTTTAATCTCTCCTATCTTTGTAGTATGTGTGTGTGTGTATAGATATAGATAGATATAGATATAGATATATTATAGATAGATATAGATATATTTATATCTATCTACACACACACACACACACACACACACACACACACACCCCTTGTGTCCCAGAGGCACATCCGTACCTGACTTTACCACATGTTACTTATTTGTTCGGCCAGTGTCCTTCAATCTTTATCTCACTATAAAATAAATATTCCTGAAATCCATTTTTTTGTACCTCAGCATAGGAAAAACAATACTACCTACTGCTTAGAGGCCATTATAAACTTCCTTGGGCAGGCAGGCACAGAAGAACATAAGTCCTCAGTGCCCCATCTATTCTCTCTTGCTGCCAGGCTGTAGTTTAATTTGCTTCTGAGTGTAATTGGGAACTGTACTGGACACAGATGGAAATCATCTGACTTTCTTAAATTTTGATCACCACTATCATTCTGGCATCTTGTCCCCTGCTTTCAATGGCAATCAGAGCAACGTACCATACTGGGACAATTCTACCTGCCTGTATTCTTTTTCTTTGCACATCTATTCCTGTCTATTAGTGGGCAGCTTGTCAAAATATTGTGTCTTCCCACAATTTCAACAAGATTGTAATGTTTTATAAGGATATAAGTGAGAAATACGTGTTCTTCCATGTTATTTAATTACTATCATTATCATATATTGAAGATCTTCTAAGTCAGACCAAGGATAAAGCTACAAATTTAAAGGAATAAAAGAGATTTCATTCAGAGTCTAGTATGACAATTAAGTTTGACAGCTGTACATCTCTGAGAAGGAAGATTTCTCATAGAGGAAATATCTGAAAGATTTTATTTTAATTTTTATCTGGAAAGAAAAAAAAACCTAGATGAGATGGAATCATGTCTCCTTAGTTTAGGTGGGGTAAGAGACTAGTATCAAAACTAAATGTCAGGAAAAGCATTTATGAAGCACCTAGTGTGTATTAGGCGTGATGCTATGTTCTGAGGTTATAAAGAAAGACAAAAGGTTTATGTTCTTAAGGAACCCACAGTCTAATTATGAAAGCAGTTATGAAACATGAAAACAATTATGTGCAAACAAGATATATTCAGAATATATTGGAGATAATCAACAGAGGCAATGTAGTAGCATTAGTGGGGATCTTGTAGAAGGAGAGATTTTAATTGGGACTTAAAGGAAGCCAAAGAAGCAGGATCCAGAGACGAGGAGGGGACAGCCAGTGAAAATGGCCGGAGCTGGAAGATGGAGTGTCTTGTGTGCAGCCAGTGACATTAAAAGGCAAGGTACTTAGGTGATGAATAAAGTGCAAGAAGTTCAGAAAGGTCAGAGGAGGGCCAGGTTATGAAGGACTTTGGGTGTCAAATAATATTTTATATTTGCTCTGGGATGTGATAGATAGGGAAGCATTGGAGTTTATTGGATGTTGGGGTTGGGGGTGTGTGAAATGGAACATGATCAAATCTACACTTTAAAGACGATCAATTTGACAGGTGGGTAGAGAATGGACTAGAGTGAGGAGAGACCTGTCAGTCATGTCTAATCTTCAAGATCCCATTTTGAGGTTTCCTTGGCAAAGATATTAGAATAGTTTGCAATTTTTTCTCATTCCTTTTACAGATGAGGAAGCTACAAACAGAGTTAAATGACTTGCACAGGATCACACAGCTAGTAAGTGTCTGCGTCCAGATTTAAACTCAGGAAGATGAATCTTCATGACTTTAGACTATTGCCGTAGTCCTGGAGTGAGATGATGAAAGGTCTAAAACAGGGTAATGTCAGAAGTGTAGGAAGAGAGAGGAGAGGGTGATCAAAGGGATCAAAGAGATTTGACTTGCCTTATATATGTTTTCTTCTGCCTTTTGAAGCTCTCTCCCTCAGAGTACCTTGCTGCTTTAGCCAGGGTCATTTGCCTGCTCTATATGTTGGCAATTGATGCGGTTGCTGGCCCCTTCTCCATAGGAGTCAATTCTTTAGGTGATAGCCATGAAATCTGGGCTAGAAGCAGTACTGGTGGTCTTGGAATAGGGCAGTGCTGCCTCTCCCAGGACTCTTGGGTATATTTGTCTGTTGGTGACTACTGGTTAGCAGATTTTGCAGATGTTGATAACTATGGGAGCTGGGTTGGAAGCAGGTCTGGTGTCTGAGAGACACCAGCATGCCTAAGGCTCCTGGGTGGTCATCTTCAAGTCTAATGGAAAATGATCAAGATGGTGGCAAGCAGTTTGACTTGATTGAAACATATCGCCTTCTGTAACTTCCTCAAAGTGCCCTGCTGATTTAGGTAGATTGCCTACTATTGCCTCTGCATATTAGAATCCTGAGTTTCCTTTTAGGAGAGGAGACTAGGAAGGACTAATTACCAAATGCAGCTTTTCATGAAGAAATCATTAAACAGTAAGAAATGTAGGTTGTTGATTATTAGCAGAAAGTGGCTACCATTTTGGATCTATTTAATCAGGAAAATAAATCTGGTCAATTTAATGTGTGTTGTCCATCAGGGCAGATATGAAGGGTAGGGTAAATGGGTGATTGTAGGGAGAGGTGTGTGTGTGTGTGTGTGTGTGTGTGTGTGTGTATATATATATATATATATAATTGAGTAAAGATCTTACTAATTTTTTGTGACTTGGATCACTTATGTATAAAGTCGATTAAACCCGAACCTTTTTGACTCTTCCTCCCTCCCTTCCTCCCTCCCTCTCTCCCTCTTTTCTTCCTCCCTCCCTCCCTCCCATCCTCTCTCCCTCCCTTCCTTCCTTCCCATCTTTCTTCCTTCTTTCCTTCCTCTTGATGACCCAGCATGGGGAGGCAAGATTTTAACCGAAAGTTGAACCTACAGGTAATTTAATCTCTTATTTTGTAGATAATGAAACTGTGCCCCCCCCAAAGTAAGTGAATTGCTCAAGATCACACAGACATCAGAGGAGTGATTTGAACACAGCTTTTGTGACTTCAATTTCAATACATTTTCTGCTGTACCATGGTCCGTGAACCATCAGATATATGTATGTATGGAGGTGTGCACACATATACACAATGACAAGATAATTTGGAGAACTGCCTATCTGATTATATATCCTAATCTAGGCAGTTTGTGTTCTTTATCCACATAATCACAGAAATACAGCACAAAGAACAAGGAGCCCATTTGTACACCACAAGGTACATTTCCTGACCTTTATTCATGTCTATGGAATTCTCTGCTTTTTTGTTCTTCTTCATCCTATTCCTTGTTAGAAGTCTTATTCTTAAGAAGCCCATAGGATTCTTTGCTGTGCTCAGAACATATTAAACTGTTGAGTCTTGCCCTCTGGAAATGAACTCAGCTTCTGATGGGGATTGACTACAGTCTCCAGGCTAATTCCTAATGGTTTCAGAGGACAACATTTTGCTGATTTATTGCTTATTGCTTAGTCAGGCAGCAAATAAAGGTAACCATTCTTGTGTAAGTAATCACATGGGGATCCCCAAGAGACATAGACTCTCGCCAAATTGTTGGGCAAACATGCCTGGGGAAATAAACTTAGTGTTTGAAATTCAGGTGATGAAAAAGAAAATGCAGTTGTATTTCTGGCAAATGTTATTAGAGGTAGTATGTAGAATGATTTTTTAAAAATATTAATTAAATAGACATACATATATTTACATATATGTATAGTATATACCTTTATATAATATACATGCATATATCACTTATGTGCCAGCAGCACTGAAATTTGTAGGTGATTTAGTGGTTAGGATAGGCCACTTCTTTATTACAGCCAGAGTTGTTTGGATGGTATTGGAGAATTCTTGGAGAATTTTAGGAAAATTCTGAGAAGATTACGGAGAGTACAATCATAGATCTCCTAATAACACTTGTATTGTTCAGCTGTCATCCCATTTTCATGCCAATAACTATGGGACTTTGTACAATTTGTTTGTAATTTCTCTGATGCTCCATTTCCTCATCTGAAAAACTAGGGATAATAGTAGATTCAGTGCCTATGTTGTAAGTTTGTTTTGTGGAAAATTTTAAGTTTATAGTTTTATAGAAATGATGACTCCTATGTATTTATTAGATGTTCTATAGATACATTATATGATAATATATGGTATATTATTATACAATAGAATTTTGAATAACAAGATGCATTAAATTGTCCATATTCACTTTAAGGATAATCCTTCAATCTGCTGCATGATTCATTCCTATTTTTAATATTCCACCCTCAAATTCTAGGCTAATCCAAGAATATGCTTGGCTACTTCTTCATTTATAAATAAAAATTCAAAATATTTTTCAGTCAACTAAACTTCTACCCTAATCCACCAAGTTTTGGATTGGATAAAATAATATTTATTTAATAAAGTAAAGAAGCATCCTTTTCTATAAGTAGTTATCGATATGTCTATTCAAACTCAATATCCTAGGGAAAAAGAAATATTAAAGTTCTGACTATATGGGTTATCAGCAATAAATTGAAAATAAAAATGTCTAGCCTAGTCAAATTTACAAGCCTACGAGTCTACTTTATTAAGAACCTTTTATACTCCAAGTACAGTGCTAAACACTGAAAATATAAGTAAAGACAAAAAAAAATATCTCAAGGAGCTCACAGTCCAGTGAGGAACAAACAACTATTTATCAACAAGATATAAACAAAATAAATTCAAACTTATCTAGAATTGGCTAGGAATTAGGAAAGACTTCTTGTATATAGTGAGATTATCTGGGATCTGAAGTCAGGAGGCAGAGATGAGGAGGGAGAGAATTCCAGACATAGGAAACAGCCACTGAAAATGCCAGATGAATAGAGATGTAATGTCTTATGGAAGAAATAGTAAGGAAATCAATGTCACATATAAGCAAGATCATAGGTTTGTCTTAAACCATTAGTATGAATTCATATTTTTTCCATTTCTGAAAATACAGTACCGTACTATTTCACTTATTTAGGATACAAATAAAATTCTTTTACAAGATTCTTTTTCATTCTCTTTGAAAGATAAAGATTATAGTGAATTCATAAAGAAGGTCACTCTCAATTTTCTTTTTCTCTGACTTCTGCTTCTTTCCAGTCAAATTGGGAAACCAGTCTTTTCCATTTTTCACTAACTGCTGTTCTTAACTGTTTCTCTCAAGACTCATTCTTCATAAGATTCTCTTTATGATGTTTCTTTATTAAATAATAGTTGGCAGTACTTTTAAGAAAGTTTTCTCTTATCCTCTTTTTCTCTATTTTATCCAAGCCACCTTCATATAATTTATATTCTCCATTTTCTCAGAGAGTTCCAGTTCCGAATGCCAAATTCTAAATATTTTATTTGTGTCATAAAGCTGTAGTAACGAAGTGTAATTACAGCTTCTGTAGCAGAGGCCTTTATAAAAAAGGGCTACATTCTAACTAGAAGATATTCATGATATAACAGATGGTTCTTTTAATTGGCAAGAAGAATTTTTGCAGTTAAACTTCAATACAGTATTTACCTTAAGACAGATATCATACTCACCCATTATAACTATACTGAGAGTATCATCACATTTGCTTTTGTTGCCCCAAAACATAGCATGTGAATTATCCCAGAATAGATGAGTTTGAACAGATCAATTTGCCTTTGCTATTAAATAGTTTTTTAAAAGAAAAAGTCTAATTTAGAGGGATTAGTTATATGAGTGATGCTCTCTAAATTTTGCGCTTTATTTGATATTGGGTTGCAAGTCTGCAGAGATGCTGATATTGTTTTCTGCCAAATGTTTGGTTTGACTTGATCTGAATATTAGCTCATTGAGGTTGGAATTGTTTTGTTTTTGCCTTGATAACCCCAATATTTAGCATAGTTCCTGGCACATAGTCGGTGGTTTGTAAGTGCTTGTTGAGTGTTCCTTTTCAGTTTAGTATATCCATGTCACAGTGCATGATGTGGATGAGTTCAGGAGAAAGGGTAGGGGTTGATTTATTGATTAAAAATCATCTACATGAAGATGATGATTGAATCCCTTGGAGCCCATGAAATCATCAAGTAGGAAGGGATAGAGAAGAAGGGCAAGAAAAAGGTCTTGGTAGATACCCACAGTTATGAAGATATATGAAGGTATATGAAGTTCAGAAAAGGAGTTTTAGAAGGAATAATCAGACTGGTAGGAGGAGAACCATGAGAGTCTAATGAAAACTCAGAATTTAGAGCTAAGAGAAGGAAGTCAACAATATCTAGTATTACATAGGAATCAAGAAAGAAAACAATTCAGAAAAGGATAATAGAGAACTTGTTATTCTGGAGATGATAGTTTCAGTTAAATAATGAAGTTAGATTCCAGAAAAGTTTCAAAGAGAAAAGAAAGGAAGTAGAGGCAATGGATATGCTTTTCTTTCACCTTTTTAGTATTGAATTTAGCTGAGAAAGGGAGAAAAGATACAGGATGGATGATAGCTGACAGAAATGATAAGATCTAGTGAGAGTTTATTAAAATAGAGGAAATGAACATGTTTCTTGGAATCATGAAAACAGCAAGTAAATATGAAGAAATTGAAGTTTAGAGGATTGCTAGGAAGTGCGATCTTCTGGAGAAGAAAGGAGGTAATGGGATCAAGAATACATTTTGTGGGTAGAATAACCTCTTCTCAAACTATTGTTAAACTTATGGGGTCTAGCCTAAGGTATTGTACAATGTTGTCACAACTTTACCATTCATATTGTAATTTGTAGAATATTTGACACCATATTGCCATCCAGAACATGAATCCTGTGTTAATATAAAATATTTAATGGGGCCAAAGGTTCAACAGTCTCATCTTGTTTATTTAATACAATAATCTTTAATGTTTCAATAACAATTTGTTAAAAATCATAATGAGCTAAAAATGCTGATGTGTAAGAAATGGTTACCAGGAGGAAATGAATCCAGCTCCATTGGTGCCAAGGAGAAAAGTGAAATAATTTGTTTCATTGAAAAAGCAATTTAAATGAGGTCTTGCTTTACTGGGAGATAATAAAACAAACAAAGAAAATTACAGTGCTCTTCTATTCACATCTGTTTTTTTGAATCTAACTCTCATAATGTTACACCGTTGAGAAATGAATATGTTGTAGTTACCATCATTGAGTTTCAGACATTTAATTGTCAAAGAAGTGGAATTTTTGTTCCCTATTGGTTCAAAGTTATTGGAAAAATGAAGCAATTTTTGTACCCTATTATCTTCCTCAAAAGATTTTTTTCTTACTCCTTTAGCTAAGGGTAATAATCCTTGTTTTGGTTAAGGATGTATTGATACCTTTTGTTTCTCCATCACAGTTATTTCACTAATATCATTCCTCCCCCATCATTGAATTTTGCTTTATAGTAGAGAAAAATAGCTAAGGAAAACAAACTTACACAGAGATGACACCGAACAACATGTTCCATTTACTTTGTCCATTGTCTTCCACTTCAGAGTGAAAAGAGGGTATTTTATCATCTGATCTTTAACGCTGAAACTGATCATTATAATTCAGTAGAGTCTTTCTTTTAGTATTATTTTCATTTTCATTATTGTAACAATTGTGTATATCATTTTGCAAATCTTCTACTATTTTCCTGAATTCTTCATAGTCTTCATTGTTTTATACTTTAATTGCTCTTCATCAGTTTGTTTTCCCATATTTCTCTTAATTCTGCATATTTATTGTTTCTTAAAGTCCAGTTGAATATTTTATGTAACATAATTTGTTCAGCTATTTCTTAATATACACTTATTTCTTCTCCTTTTTGTTTTTTCTTCTTCTTCTCTTCCTTTCCTTCTCCTCCTCCTTTTTATACTTTTCATTCTCCTCCCCTTTCTCCTCCTTCTGCTTCTTCTGTTTTGCCTTATTTTTCCATCTCCTGCTTCTTTTTCTTTTCTTCCTTCTTCTATTCATCTTTTTCCTTCTTATCTTCCTCTTTCTCTGAAAGGACCTTTGGCCAGGACCTCAGCTTTTCTGTCTTACCTATATGTAGTTTTTTTTTTTCTTTTCTATAACTTGATCCAAATATTAGAATTTCTACTTTTTTTTTCTTATATTACATGATGTGTGAATCCAGCCATCAGGATCAAATCATCCCCTCCTATACTTTGTCTATCTTGGAATATCATTCCAATTAATTGTTGGCCTATTCTAAGGAAACCAATTATCCTTAGGCTACTGCTTCTATACTTAAGAATTAACTTCTTTTTTTCACAATGTTGAATTTTGATTAATTTTATTTATTTTTTAAACTAAAGCTTTTTATCTGCAAAATATATTCAGGGTAATTTTTCAACATTGACCTTCGCAAGCCTTCTGTTCCAAACTACCTCCTCCTTACTCCCATCTCCTCCCCTAAACAGCAGGTAGTTCAACACATGTTAAATATGTTAAAATATATGTTAAATCCAATATATGTATACATATTTATACAGTTATCTTGCTGCATAAGAAAAATCAGATTAAGAAGGAAGATAAAAAAGTGGGAAAGAAAATAAAATGTAAGCAAACAACAACAGAAAGAGTGAGAATGCTCACAACATATTGTGGTTCATACTCACTTTCCACGATCCTCTCTCTGGGTGTAGATGGTTCTCTTCACCAATGAACAATTGGAATTGGTTTGCATCATCTTATTGAAGAGAGCTATGTCCATCAGAATTGATCATCACATTGTTGCTGTGTACAGTGATCTCCTGGTTCTGCTTATTTCACTTAGCATCAGTTCATGTCTCTTCAGGCCTCTCTGTATTCATCTTGCTGGTCGTTTCTTCTTTTATTCTGAGTAGGTTTCTTACATATAGAGAAACAGAATTTAAATAGCATCATCTACTCACAACTTAAAAATGTTTAAATTTTCTTTCTTTAGATTAAATCTTTATATTTAAATAGAATCTAAATAGGTTCAAATTCTGTTTTCCTAGCCCCTGGAATTTAGCTTTTTCACTTTTACTTCTGTCTGAATATTTATAAGAGCCTAATAGAGTTAAGTTTCAATATCATATTTTACCAATACACGCTTTGTTATTGCTGTTTAGTCATTTTTCAGTCACATACAACTCTTTGTGGTCCCAACTTAGGGTTTTCTTGATAAACTACTCATTGGAGTGGTTTATTTCCTTCTCCAGCTCCTTTTTACAAAAGAGGAGACTGAGGCAGCAATGAATTAGGTGACTTGCCCAGGGTCTAGCACAACTAATATGTGCCTGAGACCAAATTGGAACTTAGGAAAATCAGTCTTCCTGGTTCTAGTCTGGGTGGTCTGTGTGTTGTTTCATCCAGGAGCTAGCTAATCACAGATTCATAGAATTTAAAGTTGCAGCTATATAGTTCAATCCGTAGTCTAAAAAAAAAAGAATCCCCACTGTAATATCCCTAACAAAGAGACATCCAAGAGTCCTTTTGAGGGGAAGCCCATTACCCCTTGAGGCAGCCTATTTTGGCTTGACATAGTTCTAATTGTTAAGAAATTTTTCCTGGAATGAAATTTAAATTTTGGTACTTTTCAACTTCTATCTATTGTTCTCTGTGGCCAAGTCAAGTACCTCTTTCACAAAATGTATCATCAAGTAACTGAAATAAACTCTTATGCCTTCTTAACTCTTCTGTCTTTCAAAGCTACATGTACCCAATTCCTTCAACCATTTCTCCCATGGCATGGAGTTTAGGTACTCTTCAACTTATCAGTGCCCTTCTTAAATTGCAGTGCCCAGAATTAAATTCAACATTCTATATAGAGTCAGAGCAGTAATACAGCATGATTACACCCTCCTTGTTCCTGGAAACTCTGTGTTGTTTAATGTAGCTCAAATTCGCCATAGCATTTTTTATCTGCCATTTCTCATTGCTGATTCATATTGAACTTACTGTCTACTAAATCCCACAAATCTTGTTTCAAGCAAAATCTTTTATATCCATGCCTCCAATTACCTGACTGATGAAGCTGATTTTTTGTATGCATGTATAAGACTTTAGGTTTATTTCTATTGTTTCATTCTATTGATTTCAAACTATCAGCCTATCAAGGTCTATCTGGATTCTAATTCTTATCACCTACTGTGTTGTTATAGTTGTTTCCAAGATGTTGATTCCCAGTAGGCTCTGTCCTTCTAAACTTCTACTCTTGGGCTATACCCCTTTGTTACTATATGCTGGGAGTTAGCAGTTCTCTTTATGTCATCTGGAAACTTGGTAATAAGCATGCCCTCCATACCTGTCTCAAAGTCAATGTTAAAAACAGTATTGGACAAGCACAAGTCCCAGGGGAACTTGACCCTAAACTTTTGCATTTGGCATCAAACCATTGTTTAACCAATTCTGAATACCTCTAAACAACTGCAACAAAAACAGTAACCATAAAACAAACGTTTAGGTAGTGCTTTAAAGTTTGCAAAGACCTTTCTTTACAATTATGATCTCATTTTATTTTCCTTTTTTTTTTTTTCAGTTTCCCTTTACCAATGAGGAAATTGTGAACAGGGGTTAATTGATTTACATAGGGTCTCTTAGCTAGTAAGTGTTAAGATTGTAGTTGACTATCTTCCTGACACCAGGTTCAACATTCTATCTGTTGTGCAGAATCTCACTTAAATTGTATACAGGGAAATTATTCCGTGCATGTCTTTAATAATGTATTACCTGCAGAATTCTCTGAGTTGAGAGCTGCTATAACTAGACCATAAACTAACCTACATTTCTCCATATATTTTATAAAAACAGCATGAGATATTGTACCCTATATTTATCATATATTGGATATTTTATTATTATATTTAAGTGATAAGCTCTTTTCTTAAAATGAAGGATTACCTATGTTTTATTGGGTTCATTATCTTTCAAAGATAGATATTTCTATTTAATGCATTTTTTACTTTTAGTTACATAGCTGGGGTGCTAGCCCTTGAGAATTATATCTCATTCACCTTGAGGAATAATGTAGAATGGGACTAAATACATTGCTTTCATCAGTATATTTGTATTTGAAATATCATGGAAAAAATTCTGGTCATGTTTGCTTGGAAGGTATTAATGAACCCAGAGAATAGTGTAGGTAATACATTATTAAAGACAGGCATGGAACAGCTTCCTTAAATACTATTTAAGTATTGCAATGAAATGCAAATACTCATTTGCATTTCAGGTTCATATCTTTGTTAGATTTAATTAGATGTAGGCTTTCAATCAATTTATTAAATGAATTTCTCACTGTTTAAAAGGTGTAATATGCTCATGACAGTAGATTTTTGTCACCATCCTTTCTTCCTTTTTCTTTTTCTTACCTGCATTCAGATCTCAGATTCCTTCTGGAATTAAAATTCAAGAGGTTATTTTCCAAAGAGAGGCTGATTTATAAATGAAGCAATCTTTTATGTTTGAGACAGTTGAGGCTGATAGAGAAGAGTGTTCATTCTTCATAAGGAGTTGAATGTGTGTCATATGAATTTACCACTTAGGAATTTGTCTCATGCACAAGAATCTCAATATCCTATGTTGGACTAGTCTGTTGTCATGGATCTTTCTCCTTTCTCTGGCACAAACCCCACAAAGCCATCTTTCTCCATGATGAGTAAAGTACTGGCACTTTTCAAATGGATAAAGCAAATAATATATACATATACATGCACATGCATACATACATACATATATATATATATGTATATATATATATTGTGTATATATGTGTATACACACACACTCACACACACACACACACACACATTATATATATATATATTCCTCAGTCACTGCATCCCTAGTCAAATAAATTAACATAGTTGAATCTGTTGTCTCATATGTAAAATGCTGATGATAATACTTTATTATCCCCAAAATGAGGCTTGGGCTGGGGGTGGACAATCATAGAATAGATCATTTTTTAAAAGATGTATTAGTATGGGTGTTAGGGATATTTTTTGAAATTTCTTAGAAAACTGATATTTAATATCTGTGTAATTGTATTAATTAAAATAATGCCTGGTTATCCTTTAGTGAATTATCCATGACCAGGGATTATCTGTGTCTCATTTTTAAGCCCAGGAACAATTACACTTTTGAGTATTTCTAATGTTGTTTATGTTAATGTCTATAGAATATAAATTTTTATAAAAATCAACCAGGCCAAAAGTAGTGATAAAGGTGAACCTGAAAAAATATACAGAGACATTTTGAGTATTTTTTATGCTATTTGTCAAACTTTGAGAGCACAGTACTTTGTATATAGTAATTGCTTAATAAATATTTGTTTAAATTGAATTAAATAGATGAACAAGTAATAACAGAGGATTTGTATTCCTGGTTCCCAGTTTCTTCTTTCTGTTTCCAGAGTTAGAAATAAGGTTGGTGTTTATGAAAGAAGATCTGGTTGCTGTTAAGCCCAGTGTTCCTTGAGGCATGGCACTGTAGCAAGTTGTAGCTTTGGGTACCACAGTTTCTTTCTTTCTTGCAAGGATCTCCCAAGAGACTCATCCTCTTTATAGGCATCTGGTTCTCTTGAGACCATGGCCTTGTGTCAAAGTATAACTATGGTTGTTATAGTTGTTTCCAAGATGTTGATTCCCAGTAGGCTCTGTCCTTCTAAACTTCTACTCTTGGGCTATACCCCTTTGTTACTATATGCTGGGAGTTAGCAGTTCTCTTATCCTGAGGAATTTTCAGAGACCAGAGTTCTTTCTAGATCCAGTCTTTTGGTAAAAACAAAAACAAATTATGAGCTGGCTATATGTATTGCCTATATGTGTACTTCTCCACATTCCTTACATGTGTCCAGTCTTCTTGCTGACCTCTTGTCTGTAGTTTTAATTCAAATGTACCCCCAAGGTTTGTAAAGGAAATATTTCATTGCTACATTTCTTATTATCCTATTTTGCTGTTTTTGCTTTGAACCAATTGTACTCTGATTACCAGTGACGTTCATGAGCTAATTTTTTAGGGAATAAAGATCATAGAGTAACTTAAGGTGCTACATCAAATTGTGCAATACAAATCTCTCAGAAAATAAAAATTGTTCTGCTTTTAGTGCTAATAGTTGATTGTTTCCCTGCTTCTCCTCTGGTCCCTTCTCCAACTTGATGCCCGCTAAAATAGCAAATTGGTACTGGGAATACATTGAGAAGAACATAACACTTTGTTTTTTCTTCCTCAATTTGCCACAGAGGGAACTTGAAGCCCAAACACAATTTGCATGCCTGTTTTCAACCCTGAAGTCACAACAAAATAAACATTGTGCAACTAATTGATGTTACCCTTTTGATCATCAAAAGCTAGAAAGGGCCTTGGAAGTTGTACAACCCTTTTATTTTCAGATAAGGTAACTGAGGCAGATAGGAGCTAACTAACTTACTTTTGGTTACATTCCTAGGAAGTGGTGTTTCTAATTTATTTGACTCCAAATCCAGTTCTCTTTGCATTGCCAAACAGGTAATTAGGTAGTTAAGAAGATGCAGTAGTATCTATAATACTGACCTGAGTTTAAATTTGCCCTTAGATACTTATTAACATTGTGACCCAGACAAATCACTTAAGTTCCATCTTCAGTTTCCTGTTATGTAAAATGAGGATAATAATAATTCCTTTCTCCCATGATTGTTGTGAGGGTAAATGAGTTATTTATAAAGTGATTTGGAAACTTTAAAGTGTTATCTGAATGGCATTATTATTATGTTTGTTATGATGATGATGGTGAGGATGATAATAATTAGGACATAGGCCAAACCTCTAAACTTTTCTGGTATATAAAAGATTTTATTTTTATATGTCATGAAGAAATTATGTCCAAGAGATATGGTTCTTTGCTTTTAGAACACTAAATAGTATATTAATTTCTCATTCAGCCTGAAGCCCATAGTTCTGACTTGGTCATTAACTTTATAACCTCAAACAGTTGCCATCTGTTTTGGATATTTTATGTTAAAGAAAAGCAATTAATATTGTACTCTTCATTGTAGATGTAAGTTTGCAAGAAATAGTTCTTGTTAATTTATCATTATCTCAAATTCAAGCATTGTTCTGCTTGAGAGAGAAAAAATGTCCCAGTTGTCAGAGTTCTCTCATGCCTTCAGACTCTTTTCCATAAAGGTAATTTGAAGTAATATTTGTAAGGTTCTTAGTAATGATATTTACTATAGTCACTTAATCATGGAGAATCATTTTCTTAAAATCACTCAGTCTCACTTTGAAAGCTCTCTTCAAAAAAAAAAGAAATTAAAAGAATTAGAGTAGGTAATAAGAAAATCAAATTATCATTCTTTGTAAATGATATGATGGTATACTGAGAGAATCCTAGAGAATCAACTAAAAAATTCGCAATTTTAGAGAAGTTGTAGGAAACAAAATAAATCCAATAAACCATCAGCATTTTTATATGTTACCAGTAAAGTCCAGCATTAAGAGATAAAAAGAGAAATTCCATTTAAAATAACTGTAGAAAGTATAAAATATTTGGGAGTCTACTTGCCAAGCAATTTCAGGAACTAATTGAATACAACTACAAAACACTTTACAAAGAGATAAAGTCATATCTATTCAATTGGAAAAATATCAAGTGCTCATGGGTAGGCTGAGCTAATATAATAAAAATGACAATACTACCTAAATTAATGTACTTATTCAGTGCTATACCAAACTCTTAAGAAATTATTTTACAGAGCTAGAAAAAAATAATAACAAAATTCATCTGAAAGAACAAAAGATCAAGGATTTCAAGGGAATTAATGAAAAATGCTAATGAAAGTGGTCTAGCTGTACCAGACCTAAAACTATATTATAAAGCACCAGTCATCAAAACCATTTGGTACTGGCTAAGAAATAGAATAGTTGGTTAGTGGAATAAGTTAAATTCATAACTCACAACAGTCAATTATTATCTCAGCTTCTGAGATAAGAACTCACTATTTGACAAAAATTGCTAGGAAAATTGGAAATTAGTATGGCAAAAATGAGGCATTGACCCACACCTAACACCCTATACCAAGGTAAGATCAAAATGAGTTCATGATTTAGACATTAAGAATGATGTTATAAGCAAGTTAGATCTGTGGAGGAGGAAGGAATTTGTGGCCAAAGAACTCAAGTACATTATTGAATGCAAAATGGATAATTTTGATTTTATTAAGTTAAAAAGGTTTTGTACAAATAAAAACCAAAGCAGGCAAGATTAGAAGAGAAGCAATAAACTGGGGGAAATTATATCCAAAGGTTCTGATAAAGGCCTCATTTCTAAAATATATAGAGAATTGATTCAAATTTATAAAAATTCAAGCCATTCTTCAATTGATAAATGGTTAAAGGATATGAACAGCCAATTTTCAGATGAAGAAATTGAAACCATTTCTAGTCTTTTGAAAAGGTGCTCCAAATCATTATTGATCAGAGAAATGCAAATTAAAACAATTCTGAGATACCACTACACATGTCTCAGATTGGCTAAGGTGACAGGAAAAGATAGTGATGAATGTTGGAGGGGATGTGGGAAAACTGGGACACTAATACATTGTGGTGGAGTTGTGAACTGATCCAGCCATTCTGGAGAGCAATTTGGAACTATGTCCAAAGGGCTATAAAGCTATGCATAATCTTTGTTCCAGCAATGTTTCTAATAGGTTTGTATTTCAATGAGATCAAAAAAGGGAAAAGGACCTATGTGTGCAAAAATGTTTGTAGTGGTAAGAAACTGGAAACTTAGTGTATGCCCATCAGTTGGAGAATGGCTGAATAAATTATATAGATGTAATGGAGTTTTATTGTTTTATAAAAAACAACCAGCAAGTGATTTCAGAGAAGTCTGAAGAGACTTACTAAATGAACTGATGCTAAGGGAAGTGAATAGAACCAAGAGATCATTGTGCACAGCAAGAGCAAGATTATATAATGATCAATTATGATGGACGTAGTTCTTTTCAATAATGAGATGATTCAGGCCAGTTCCAAAGGTATTGTGATGAAGAGAGCTATCTGCACCCAGAGAGAGGACTGTAGGAACTGAGTGTGGATCACAATATAGTATTTTCACTCTTTTTGTTATAGTTGTTTGTTTGTATTTTGTTTTCTTTTTCATTTTTTACTTTTTGATCTGATTTTTCTTGTGCAGCATGATAATTGTAGAAATATGTATAGAAGTATTGAACATGTGTAATATATATTGGATCTAGAGGAAGGGGTAGGAGGAAGGTAGGGAAAATTTTTGGGATACAGGGTTTTACAAGAGTGAATGCTGAAAATTTTCTATCATATGATTTGAAAAAAAATAGACAATTGTCTTCTGAGAAATTATAAAAACAAAGGTCTTCCTTGCTTATATGCATATGTGTTTTACAACTAACTGTTGTAGGACATTTATATGATTTTTTTAAAAGAACAAAAACATTAATAAATTAATATCAACTTACAAACTAAAAAAAAAAGGAATAAAGCTCTCTTCAAGGTCTTCCTCCCTTTCCAGGACTCCCTCTCTCCTCCCAAGCTGATCATTGAAATAATCAGAGACATTTTCCTTTGATCGATGTCCCTATCTCTTTAGGAAATATGAAAAAAAAGTGACTGCTTTTAGGTAGATCAATCAAAGGCCCGTTCCCTTTGTCCTTTGTCTATCATAATTACTTAAGTGGAGGAGTCTTTCCTGGACCCCAGAAAATGGAGATTAGTATAAGGAGATAGTTTAATGTAGATCGATCAGATTTAGTCCCTGCTAAATGTCAGTTCCTTTTCCTTCAGGTCTAGTAGTATAAATTCCACACTTTGTTCTTTGTTTTTAGTTCTCTGGCTGAATAGTGTTGCAACATAATGCTTCCCCATGCAGAAGTACACTTCTACTTTACTATACCTCCCTTTTGTGCATGCAGTGGGGCAGAAGTGAGATTGCTACTTGTTGCCCCAGCATCGTTGAGTCATGGTAGCTGAGGAGAGAAGCCAGGAGTATTATAGCCAAATTTTAGAGCTCCTAGGTCAAGGATAAAATACTGTGTATTTAAGGTGGTGAAAAAGGATATATAATAAGAGAAGAGTAATGTGAGATGAGAAAGAAGATAGGAGAACTTAACATAAAAATTAATACAAAATAATTTAATGAGGGGGTAACAGAGTATTAATAATTGAAGAGTGTCACAAATGACTGTTGTTGATAGAACCTAACTGGACCTTGAAAGAAACTAAGGATTCCAAACTCTGGTGATAAGCAGGAGTTTTACTCCAAACAAGGAGAATAGACTCTATCTAGGTATGGTGAAAGGAATGTTATGCAGAGTATGGGAGCAACGGATTGTCTAGGATAACAGGAATGTAGGCCATAGTGATACAGCACTGGGCCTGGAGTCAGGAGGAGCAGAGTTGAAATCTCATCTCAAATCACCTCATAACTGTGTGATCCTGGGAAAGTTATTTAACCCAGTTTGCTTCTGTTTCCTCATTTGTAAAATGAACTGGAGAAGGAAATGGCAAACCACTCCAATATCTCTGCCAAGGAAATCCCAAATAGGGTCATGAAGAATTAGATACAAATGAATAGCACTACAAAGACTATGTGAAGGTGACTAATATGAATTGTGTGGAAAACTAGGTCAGAGTCAATTTTGAATGACTTTAAACAACATACTAAGGCATTAATATTTTTTCTCCTCGAGTCAATAGAGAATCCTTGAAGATTTTTAAGCATGTAAGTTCTTTGAGGATAGAGAATAAATTTTAGGCTAGATATTCTCAAAACTTGATGGATTTTATTTTGATTCTTTTAAGTTCATGAATATTAGTATGATGTAATGAAAACTCCAGATATGGTCTGTGAATATTTTTCTTGCTTGATTTCTCTCTAATAAAATAGCTATTTTTTTCCTTTTCCAAAACTTTCTACCAGTATTGGCTCTGGCCATTGCTCTGTGCTGCTATTAATCTCCTAAGTATACTCTCCATATATTTATAAGTTGCAGCAAACTATCAGCCAATCAGACATGGCCACTCCTCACTTTATTGAGTGTTGGGGCCCTGCCCATACACTTCCTTTTATTAACTATCTCTTCTCCTGTATCATAGTTTCCAACCTCATTCAAGTGAATAGGATCAACACTGAATGTACACATATCATTCTAAAATTTATAGTTTCTTCTTTTTCTAATTCTAGTTCTTTTTCCTTTTCTTCTTTCACCTTTTATTCCACCTCCTCTTTCTTCTCCTGAATCATTCCCAAATTGATAAATGGTTAAAGGATATGAATAGGCATTTTCCAACAAAGAAGTCAAAATTATTTATGTTAATATAAAAGTGCTCTAATTCATTATTGATTAGAGAAATGCAGATTAAAACCAATCTTGAGATTTCACGTTACACCTACCAGATTGGCTAAAATGATAGAAGGGGAAAATAATAAGTCTTGGAAAAGATGTGGAAAAATTGGAACACTGATTCATTGCTGGTGGAATTGTGAACTGATCCCCCATTTTGGAGAGGAATCTGGAATTATGCCCAAAGAATTATTAAGCTATCAATACCCTTTGCCTCCAGCAATACTATTATTTGGTCTCTTTCCAGTGATCATAAGGGAAAAAAAAGGAAAAGAACCAATATGTTCTAAAATGTTTGGAGTGGATTTTTTTAGTGATAACAAAAAAATTGAAAATGCAATGATTCAATCAATTGAGGCATGGCTGAACAAGTTATAGTATATGGTTATGATGAAAGACTGCAATGTTATAAAAATAACCTCAATGAACTGAGAAAAATATGGGAAGTTATGCACAAAATAATAAAGAATGAAAGAGCAGAACCAAAAGAATATTGTATATAGTAATAGCAATGACTGACTTTGAATAAATAAGTGATTTTGTCTAGGATAAATACCCAAATTAACAGTGGAGGATATATGAAAAAAGATGCTATCTGTATCCACAGAAAGGATTGATGAATAGGAGTAAATATAGAATAATCATACACATGTGTGTGTATAAATGTATATGCCCTTATTTATGTCTAACAGTAGCCATATCTAGGAAAGGAAAAAAAGGAAATTTACATGATAATTTTGTTGTAAATTTGAAAGGCATGTAGTAAATTCTTAGTTTCACATGCGATCATCTTTTTTATTGTACTGTTATGGAAATGCTTGTTTTACTCCATAAATTAAAAATAAAGAAATTTATAAAAATATGATTCCTTTTGTGTGTGTTATAAAGAATGAATTTTTTTGTTAGTGTAAGTAAAGTGTTAATCAGGTCAGGTTGTCATGGAGAAGGAGCCCAGTTCAGCTGATTAAGGAGTATTAGTCCCATAGGAAGACTTGGAAGTGGGGAAAAGGATCTATCTCAGAAGGATTAAGAAGAGTTCACTAGAGGAGCAAGCCAAAAAACGTTTAAAAAGGGTTTAGAACATACTTCCATAACCAAGAGAGAAAGTGAACACATAGGTATCTCTAACCAGTTTGTATTATATTCTCTGGCTGACAGCACAGTCTTTTATAGTCATGTGCTAAATATCCATGCCCTGCCTTCACACAGGAGCATCTATATGACCAGCCATAAACCAAAGCAGATCAGAGTCATCTTGGGCAAGTGTTGGCCATGTCAAGATCCCTGCTACACAATTCAGGATAAATGAAATTTAAGTGAATTGGCATTTACTTATAGTCTTTAATAGTCTTTAAAACAAACAAACAAACAAACAAAAAAAAAAACCTGACACCTTATATTAGCAGAGATGGAAAGAGGGCTCTCATAAACATGTTTGCTAATTGTTTTTCTCTGCTGGAGTTTCCTCTTTGGTTGTAACATAGATATTCAGATTGAGTGGGATGATCAATTAACGAGGAGTGTTGCTTGCATCCTGCTAAAGTGAGTGTACTATTTTGGACCTCACCTAAGACTTAGCAAGCTAGCATACATTAATAATGAAATCTCTCCAATCAGTCCTTTATTTCTTCTTTAGGTATTTTGAATTAAAGGGAATGTAGTACATAAACAATGAAAGGCTGTTCATGTTACTGATATTTGGGGTTTTCACCTAAAAATTGGGCATTATTTTCAAGTGGTTGCAATACTCCTAGCCTTGTACCATCATTAGGCTTTTTTCTGCTTGAACAAGTTGGCAAGAGGAGGTTTAAATAGGCATCAGTGTGAATTGACAGGCAGTGTATTGACACAGTGTTAAATTTAAGGCAATTTTCAGGCACATCTGACCTAGTCATTACTGGTTGATCCAGCCTTTGCATACTTTCTGTTTCCTTGTTATAATAGGGATTTTAATTATATAGATTTTTTTTTTTTGGCCAGGGAAGGCCAAAGAAAGTATGTTAACTAGATGGAAAACTAAAAGTTGTTTACTTTATTTAAAAAAATATTCTGCCAATTCTTTGCAGATTCAGAATGTCAGAAACTTCTAACTCTTCTTTACAAAGAAAAGAATTTGTCTCAAAAGTTGACAAGTTATGTGTGTTCTTGAGATATTGTTTGGCTTAGCATTGTGTATTCTCTCATTGGCATCCACAACAAGGAGGAAGAGCTGGTCCCATAATCATTAAAACTAGTAGCTATGAGATTCTGACAACCTATAAGAAATAAAGTGATTTAGTGATTATATTTAAGGCTTTGAAAACCTTTTGAACTCTCTTTATTAAGCTAAAAAAATCAATATCCATAGAATACAAAAAGAAGCGATAATGCATTCTGCCATCTCTCTTGACTAGAAACCATATAATTATTTTAAATTGCTTCCTTTTGGCTACTCTCCCTATCTGTTACTTGAATCTATAGCCTTCATTCATTAAGCAGTTTAACTCACCAGATATTAAATGTCAAATCTGCTGTGTGAAGTGGTAGGTGAGCAATGAAAAGGAGACCTCAGTGGGAAGGGGAGGTATGCTATCTTATGAGCCTGGGGACTGCTTTTAAAATTGTATTGTAGATTTCAAATGTGGAAGGCTATAAAGTATTATTATTATATTATATTAAAGAATTATAGAATTGTAGAACCATCAGAGATCATCTTGTCCCATCTTTAGATATTGTGGATAAGCTTTGGGATATACACTGAATATTCTAAGCACTCTGTAGTTTAGTTCAAAATAGTGTCTATGGAGGTCCTGGTTTATTCTGGAAGTTGCTGGAGAGATGATGTATATCTTATTGCTATGCATCATCGTAGGGCCATAGATGCTAGAAAGGAGCTTAGAAGGCATTGAGTCCAATCCCCTCATGCTATAGATTGGGAACTGAGGCCAGGAGAATGAAAGGAATTTCCCCAGAATCATGAAGCTAGAAAATACCTGAGGCAGAATTTAAACTCAAGTATTTTTGACTGTATGCTCATTGCTCTAATCATAAACGCCAAAGCTCTACAAATGAACAGTTTATTTGTGACTGTCCACATTTCTGGCTTATTCATGGTGATTTTTTGACTTAAACTTCTTGCTTTCCAGGCTTTCTCTTCTTTCCATTTAGTTTATCGTAGCCCAACTTCATAATTTTATTTCTGTGTATGTTCCTGTCTGTGTCCTTTATCTGGCATCCCATTTATCATGTGCTCTATACTCATTCAGGTGTCCAACCCTTCTAATACTTCCCCCCCCAAGTATATGCTGGAATCATGATTTTTTTCACTTGATTGGAAGCATTCCCAATTCTTCACCTAAAATCTCTCCTGTGCCCTAGAAATAGACAGAATAGGGAAAATAGGAAAAAGAGGGCTATTTATTTGCTCTATTTTGCATCATGAGAATTCTGGGAATAAATATGGACCTTTTTTCTATCATTGTTATTCTCCTGGATTAGAATTTGTACCACTTTTAAGGAACAAAAAGGGGGAATTTCTTTCATCAAAAAATATTTACTTCATCCTGGCCTCCTCTATTCTCAGACTCCTCAATAGTACTGTTCCAAAGCCTATATATACATACAGGTAATTCATGTCTATGCAATTAAATCTGACTGCATTGTAAGGCCAGGGTATCAACTATTTGAAGCTGAGGAATCTTACAAATGTGGTTTGTGTAGTAAATTGATTTGCTTCTCATAAAGCCTTGGATCTTGCTAGGATGTTAGCTTTATACATTGTATTTTTTTTAATTCTAGAAGAATAAGAATTTAAGAATGCCTCAGATTAAGCTGCTCTACTTGGCAGTAGGATGAAAATTTTTATTTCAAATTAAAATAATTTATCTGTTTGTAGTTATTTGCATTTGAAGTGCATTCACACAGAAGAGAGGAAGAATAATATTTATTGTCAAATATATTTTCTTGTCAATTGATGTGGCTAGTCTTTATTAAAGAGGGAAGGGAACAAGTATTTATTAGGTGCCTACTATATGCCAGGCACTGTGGTAAGTTATTTACAAATATATCTCATCTACCTCTATGAGACAAGTGCTATTATCAGCCCAATTTATAGTTAAAGAAAGTGAGACTAAGAGACAGCATCACACAGCTAGTGTCTGAGGCTAGCTTTGCATTTAGGGTCTCCTTTACTCTGGGCCCAATGCTCTGGCTGCCCAATTGTTGGCACATTGTGATATCCTATTAAATAAACAAAAAAGTGGGAATATACAGACTCTTTATAACTTGCAAGTTTTTTTTCTTGTGATATATATTTCTATACATGTTAAATATGTTATAGTATATCCTAGATATAATATATGTGTGTAGAACTGTAAAGTTCTCTTGTTGCACAGAAAGAATTGGATTCAGAGGGTAAAAATAACCTGGGAAGAAAAACAAAAATGCAAGTAGTCCACATTCATTTCCCAGTGTTCCTTCTCTGGGTGTAGCTGATTCTGTCCATCATTGATCAATTGGACTTGAATTAGGTCTTCTTTTTGTTGAAGATGTCCACTTCCATCAGAATACATTGATGGCACCTTTATATATCATATTGCTATATGATGGACATTGGATGACAAAATCAAAACTTTAAAGGATCTCAGTAAGTGGACCAATGGATCAAATTGAATAAGGATACATGTATTTGAGTTTAAGGAAACAGGGTTACAGAATTGCGGGACAGAATTAGCTTGGCTTGACAGCCAAGAAAGTCTAGGAGTCTTGATTGACCAATTTTAAAATGAGCCAACAATGTAACAAACAAAAACCCAAACCAAACTAGGGGGTGCCATATTTTTTCAGACAAATTATATGATTTTAGGTTTAGGAATCTCCTCTTCCTAGTGTAAATTGGTGCCTGCTCTTTGACTTATAATCTTAGAAACTCACCTCAGGGCCTTTGAAAGAGAAATCATCTTGCTTAGCATCATACAACTAGTATGTGCCGGTGGCTGTACTTGAACGCAGGTCTTTCTGATGCTATCATTAGTGTTATAAATGTAGACTGAATTAATAGAAATATAGAGTTCAGTTTAAAGAAGTCTCTTTCTACTGTTTTTTTTTCTGGCAGAATTCATTGTAGGTGCCAACTGAGATGCTAATAAGTTATAGATTATCCTGAGAAAGATGGCTAAAATAAAAAAAAGGTATTAAAAACATGTCATACAGGGAAAAACACCTGGAGGAGAGAAAACAGGGATGGAGAATGAGAGCTGATTTTTTTGTATTACTAGAGATTGTGGACATCCAAGTGATTTTGAGATTGTGAGCTTGGATGGGACAAAATTATATCTTTATTTCAATAACTTCTAACTGGTATTGACCATTTATTTTGAGAAATTGTCCACAGACTTTACTGGATTGTCCAAAAGGGTTTGTGACAAGAAAATGGTTAAGAGCCACTATTCTACTCAGTTAAGATTAATAGGTAATACAATGGGGGAAAGCTTAGTGGTCAGTGGTCATATCAGTAGTCACAGTGGAAGTCAGTATAGCACGGTAGATTTCTCCACAGATTTTTATTGTCCTGTGTGCATGAAAGGCTATTGTCCTGAGGTCAGCTGATTGAATTCATATGTCAGCCTAGGGTAGTTAAACAACTACAGAGAAGGTTATTAGTGTATTCTCATACAACTGGCCATTCTATTTAGGTTTAAAAGAGGACACAGAATTTTAGAGTTGGCACCTTAATGACCACCTCATCATTAGATTGTGAACTTTTTGAGGGCTTTTTTTTTCTTTTTGTAAGATTTTGGGATGGGATGGGCTCCAATGAAGCCTCACTTTATTTCTTTGTAGCTTCTATACATTGGGGTTCTGTCTTTCAGGACTAAAAAGAACAAATCTACTGTCTTTCACATGGCAGCCATTTGAATATTTGAAGGCCCCTTTCCTATATTTCCTGAATTTTTCTTCTCTGAATTATACATTCCTATTTCCTTCAGCCAAAAAGCTTGCCTTCACCATCCTATTGATACTCTCCAGTTTACCACTATCCTTCTGAAACTCTGGTATATAGAATTGAATGCAGCACTTGAAATGTGGTATGAGAACAGCAGAATTTGAATGAATTATCATTTTGTTATTCCTGGAGACCATGCCTTTCTTAAACTACCCTGGTATTGCATCAGCTTTTCTTTTGGCTGTCTCATTTGTATGTGAAGATAGAGCAAAAAAAATGCTAGCTGAGATTTATAGGCTTGGATAGACAGCTATTGGTGCCCTTGGTCATGTTCCTTACATAAATTTATCTTTACTTCTGATTATACAGCTTTAAGGAATAACATCAGGAGAATTTCGGTCTCTGTGAAACTAAGGTAGCAGACATCCTTTTTAAATGAAGATCAGTTGAAGGAATTGGGGGTGTTTAACAATGAGAAGAGAAATGTGGGGTATAATATAATTGGGAAGTTTGAAGAGATGTCATATGAAACAAGGATTAATCTTGTTTCATTTGACCTCAGAGGATCAAGACAGGGGCTATGGATAGAAATTGCAAAGGGACAAATTCAGGTTTCCTATAAGCAAAAGCTTCCTAACAACTAAGTTGTTCCAAAGGTGAATGGGCTCCCTCAATGAGTGGCATATTCCAATTCTTTGGTGGCCTGCAAGCAAAGACTTGGTGATTATTGTGGTAGGGATTCTGTTGGGGTACAAGTTGAATTCATTGGTTGTGGAGATCCCTTCTGTCAAAAGTATACTGAATAAAAATAAATAAAAATAAAAATAAATAAAAAATAAAAGTAATTTTGGGAGGAAAGGAATGTAGAGGCCATTGGGCACACGAAGTTAGTTGCTTGCACATTTTAATTCATTTTTAGAGTGTTCAGGGTTGGGAGGAATTGTTTTTTTTTAAATCTTTAAAAAGGGTTTAAGTGAATTACAGTGCTTGCTGCCAGGGCTCCCTTTGTCCAGTTTTGATGTATGTAACTGGCACATCTGGTGAGCATACTTTCCAGTTGAATGGCCACTAGTATAATGGGAAAAAGGGTCAAGCTCTAGACCAAAAGGCATGGGGTGATTGTTGCTACCTATATTCCATGGTTGCTATGGAAGTTAATGAGAGTTTTGACAGCACTGAGAGCTCTTTGGCTAGGGAATTCAGGAGATCTAGAGGGTGGAACTCAACCAGGCATTGTTTGGCATGAAAAGCTCTCATAGACTGGTAAGTGTGACAAATTGGAATTTTCCTTGTCTACCTCGGTACTCTGTTGTTCACTCAATGTCAAGTCTTTAATTTCTCATCCTTTGATCCTGCTGCCCCTTGGGCTCCCTTAACTTGAGCTTCTTGTTTTGAACAGGGCTATGTCTTTGGACATTATCAGTTTACTTGATGACTGACTTCTATGTTGGACATTGCAGTGACTTGATTCTCTCTCTTTTCTTTCCCTTTTCCTTTCCTTTTTCCTTTCCTTTCCTCACCCCAACCATTAGAGAATATATTTTTTTCTTTTTCAAGACCTCTATACCTAGCCTTTGCTTATGCATAACACCATAGGGCCTTTTTGGCAAAATAGTAAATGGGAAGTAAAGTTTTCCCTAGCTGGAATGAGAGTCTGAAGGAAAAGATGTACTGGAGAGGGGGAAAGAAGACCTTATGAGCTCCAAAAGGGAAAAAAAAATAACAGGGCTGAATTTGCTACTAACTAATTGCAAATGAAGTTTTTGCTACCCCAAATTGAATATAATCCTAAGCATTTAGTGCCTTTTCACTGACTCATATAGAGAGTGGATAGAATTTTGCTATTGTCTTGCTTATACTCACATCACAGCTATTGGGATATGATCTTCCTCTTCCTTCTTGGTCTATCAAATTAATACTAGTTATCCTCAGGGACACACTTTCTTTACACTTTTTTTGCTGCTTGTGTACTTAAGAAATAATTACTGTAAAAATAGCACAGTTCCTGGCACATAGTAGGTGCTTAATAAATGCTTCCTCCTTGTAATAGATTTTGTCTCCATATAAAGATAAGCTACTTTTTTCTTGCATTCTGAGAGGTTTTTTTGCTATGCAGTTATAGTCTTGTGAGCTTTTAGTCTGACACCACAAAGAGAGGTTTCATACACACATTATTATTCTGTTCCTACCCATACACCATGGCCCATATCAAAATTTTCTGATCATAAGAATGCTTCAGTCTTACATATTAGGAAGGCTTCTGTCAGCCCACCAGAAACTTAATAGGCCCACGACCAAAGGGTTCTAGATTTAAAGATGAATGGGACACTCTTTTTATTTTGTGGATAAGGAAAATGAGACTCAGAGGAAGTGCATTAAAAAAGTGAGTGGTGAGGAAAGAATTTGAACCCAAGACCTTTTATTTTGAAAGTAGCACAGCTCTGGAAAAATGAATACAAGGGACAATGTTGTAAAAAAAAAATTTACTCATGCATATGTACTGTCAAGAAGGATTGTAATTATAAAATTAATTTTTAAAAAAGTAGCACAGCTCCTCTGTGGCTGCCTCCCAACTTAGTTTCTTTAAATCCTGAACCTTCAAATCCCTCTGTCTGGGATCAAGGGTAACAGTAGAATCTTGTTCTAGTTTACGGAAGGATCCACTGGCAATAGTGGTGGAGACCACTAGCAGTAACTGTAGAAAAATGCAACTTCCAAATTATACCATACTGTATTAGAAGCTTGTGCATGTGATTAAAATAAATGTTTACTTAATGAAAATGTTCACATTGACTAAAGGAACTAAGTAGCTTGTGGTCATTTAGAGACTAAAACCTGATCAGTTTGCTGAAGTTCTTGAGCTAGCTGGGACACTTTTCTGGCTTCTTTATCTCAGGATCTCACTGAGATTTTTCTAAAGGATTTACCTGGGAACTCAGACTAACCACTTCAGCTCAAAATGGAAGGTGACCCGAGTTGGTGATTGGGAGGTACAGACAGGTAGTTAGAAGAGAAATGACTCGTTTCATTCAAATTTATGATCCTTGTGCTTGGCTAGGGAGCTGCTGGCAGCTGGAGTGTCTCTGAGACTCATGGAGGCAATTTATTTCCTCATGATTTGTTAAAGTTCAAGGCTCGATGCTTTTTAAATTAAGTTTCTATCCCACTCCCCACCTGTTTAGGTTTTTTTCTCTTTAAGTAGTCACCTTAACAATAGCTGTCAACCATATTTGACATACTTCTCCTTGAAGCCCTTTCCTTCAGACCCTAAGTTCCTTCTCTCTGCCCCCCAGTTTGAATTAAAACAAGCATTGCAGTCTGCTTTTGTTTAGGAGATTGTAGTCAGTAAATACATTGCATTAATAAGGAAATCCATGGGCAAAAATGGGGTAAATGCAAAACCTGGCCATGAGACATTTAGGATACTTTGGGGACATTGAAACATTTTTTTCCCTAATCAGGATTTCCTTAGTTTTTGATCTGCAGTGGTGAGTAGAGATCTCCAAAAGAGAGCACAGGCCAATTTCTAAATGATCTATACTGTAGAAACAATCCCAGTTATGTAGAAACAACTCCAATTATGTGAAGTAAATAATAATGATAAATGGGACATCTTTCATACTGGGATGTATGGGCTGTGGGGAGGAGAAGGGAAGGGAATAAGCTATTATTTAGAACTTGGATAAATATTTTATAAATTTTACTTATTGGATTACTGTTTATAGAACCTATGCTTTGAGCCTTTCCCCTGAAGTCTCTCCCCTTCCCTTCTCTCTTCCCCCCAATAGGGAGAGTAGTTTCGAGAGATAAGGTTTTTGCTATCAAGCCCTAGGTTTGATTCAGCTTTGGAACCGGGACAATCTAGTACATCTCATCCAACCCTACTCATTTTATAGGAAGACTATAATATAGCTGGGAAAATTGAGGTAAGGTGTTGAAGGTAAGATTTGAAGCTTGTTTCTTCTGATCTCAAGTTCAGTGCCCTATCCACTAATGCTAGGCTGTGTGTCAAAAGATCTCCAATAGAGGATAGTGCTTGCAGATGGTATATTTAAATCCTGCCTCAAATTTTTCTTTTTTTGGTGATCTTTTGGGGACTTAGTCTCTTATGCAACATGGAGGAAGGGCTGAATTTGGTGGTCTCTAAGGTTCACTTCAGGTTTAAATATATGATCCTATGACCTGGGATCAGATTCTGCCTTAGACTCTTCCTAATTGTGTGATGTTGGATAAGTCATTTAACTTCTGCCTCCGTTTTCTCATCTGAAAAAGAGATGAGTGTATTTGATGCTGATATCCTCTATTATCCATTTCAATTATAGATCTATGGTCCCATGACTCTAGAGCTGGTGGGCACTCTTTCCACTAGGTTTAAATGACTGTGCACTGTCTCCCTTCATTCTCCATTCTATTCTGCCTCTGTAAAATTGAATAATACTATTTTCATTGCCTGCTCCCCTAGCTAGCTTTACAATAAAAGCTCTGCCTTTTTCTGGGCCATCTACAATCTTTCTTCTGAGGCATGTATTTGTGAGATGTATCTCCAAAGAAATGGTAATGTATTTTATTTGATTATATATTCTTGTTACATGGTTTTGTTTTACTTTCTTCTTTATTTTTCCAATGGAAATGAGTGATAGTATGATAAGATAAGATGACAAGAAATAAAAAAGAGATGCTTCAATGAAGCATCTTTTTAAAGAATGCAGAGAAGAGAATGGAAGCAAGCCAAGAAAGGAAAGCAGTACAGAAGGACAGCTTTGAAAGCTACAAATTGAAATTATGACATACTTAAAACGAAAAGCAGATTGGACATAAAAGAGAACTTCCATTTCATGTACAGCATTTCTTTTTCTGTTCTAGGAAATGCTCACTTTCTTTATTGTTTGTTAAGTTCAGATTTTTTTTTTAAAGAGAGAGGGGTTTGGCTTTAAATACACAATTTGTAGGTATGGAACCAAAATACTATGGCCCCTACTGAGGGCTTGAGTGAGCTTTAAGAGCTCCAAAAACAGTTGAAAATTAAAAGTACATGAGTAGGTGATTAGTTACCAAGTACACAAGTCTTGAATACTTGACATGTACCAAGTATTATCTTGGATACTCTGGGTTTGGATGCATTGAAAAAGGCATGAATGGGATCCAGGCTTTCTAAGCCTGTGAAGTAGGTTAGAGCCAGGTTATATATGAATGATTTTAAATACTAAACATAAGAGTTTGAATATGATCCTCAAGATAATATGGAGCCATCAGCTTATTGAGGGAATTAACCTATTCATGCCTCTGTTTCAGGCATATTACTTTGGCAGCTATGTGTTTGAAATGGAGGGTCTCTATTATCTACAGTCTGCTTTTCTTTTTAAGTACATAATAATTTTAACTTGTAGCTTTCAGAGTCATCTTGCTTCCCTGTGCTCTTTTCTGATTGGATTGGAGTCAGGGAGAAATCTGAAGCAGGGAGACCAATTAAGAGGCTATTGCAATAATACAGATGAAAGGTGATGAACTTGGATGGCCTATGTGAGTGGAGGGAACAGATCAAATGTGCTTGAAACAATTTGGTGACTTATTCTGATGATTATAGATAGCATTTATATAGTCACTACTAGGCCAGCCACTGTGCTAAGTGTTTTACAGTATTATCTTATTTGATCTTCACAACAATCTAGGGAGAGAGATGCTATTATTATATTTTACAACTGAAGGAAATGAAGTAAAGAGAGATCAAGTGACCATTTTCAAGTTGTACTTCTGAGGTTAGATTTGAACTGAATTATTGAGTTAATGCTCAAGATCTATCTGCTGTAGCACCTACCTGCTACTGGGGTGAGGGAAAGGGATAAACTTTACTAGTTTTGGTGGCCAGAAAAATAAGTCATCTTGGATTCACTTAGTGATAACTACCTCTGCACTTAGCTCCACTGATCCTAGAAGAACAGACACACAATTCATCATGGGGGGTGGTCTATATTCAAAACTTTTTCAAGCTTAAAAAGCAGATAATATAGTGGATAGAGTCCAGGACTTGGAGTCAGAAAGACCTGGGTTTTATACTTAAAAGATGTGTGACCCTGAGTAAGCCATTTAATCTATTTCAGTTTCAGTTTCTCCATCTGTAAAATGGACATAAATAACAACTTCCACAGGGTTGATGTAAGGATCAAATGATTTACCATATATATAGTATGCTTTGCACATCTTAAGTATTATATAAATGCTAACTTTTTTATCAAGGGAGTAAATAGGTGGTGTGAGTGTACCTAGGTGGCTCAAAGATAGAGCAATGGAATTGGAATCAGGAAGAATCATTTTCCTGGTTCAAATCTGGACTCAGATAACTAACTGTATGATCCTGGGCAAGTCACTTCATCCTGTTTACCTCAGTTTACTCATCTGTAAAGTGAGCTGGAAAAGGAAATGGCAAATCTCTCCAACATTTTTGTCTAGAAAACCCCAAATAGGGTCACAAAGAATCATGACTAAAAACAACTGAAACAACAACAAATTATCATCAAGGCTAACACCTGACCTGTCAGAACTCACATTTCATTGCCATAGCCTTCAGAAATCCAGAATCGCCTCCATGCCCCAAGGGAATACTAGAAGATTTTACTGGAAAACACAAATGATTGCAATGCAAAGTAATAACATAAATTAATGAGAGAAGTTTAGGTGATATCAGGATGAACAATCCTTAGAAAATATATATGCAGGGAAGATTTAATAGAGGAAGCGTACCCAATTTTGTCCTTTAAATAAGAGAATGCAATATATGAAGTAAGAGACATTTCAGACATGAAAACAGTTCTGACAAAGTCATGGAAACCATAATATATTAAGCATGATGGAGGATAGAGAATAGTCCAATTAAACTTAAGTGTAGGGGGAATGAAGAAAGAATATAAGATAAAGTTGGAAGAGTAGGATGGTTTCCTTGAAAATGGGGAGTCATTGATCTGTCTGGATTACAGGAGTATCATGATCAGATTGATAGGTAAAATAAGTTTAGTTCAATACAAAGGGTGGATTAGTAGAGAGAGAAATAGAGAAAGGAAAATATGTTAGGGGTATACTGCAGTAGTCTAGAAGGATAGTAATGAGTTCCTGTAAGAGGGTAGAGACAAAAGAAATAGAAAATAAAAGGGGGAACAGATGTTAGATACTGAGGTGGCAGGGCATGACCAGTGAAATAAAAGAAACAGCAAGAGAATAGTCAAAGACAATATCAAGCTTTTTAATTTGAAAGACTGGTATAGTATTACGTCTGTTCTGAGTATTCTATTTAGGAAGACCAATGAAAAGCTGCATGGTACTAGAAAGGACCAAAGCATAGTGAAAAAATTGAACTTGGTAGCAAGTGAGAGAATTAAGGAAGCTTAACCTAGAAAAGAAGAAATTTGGAGAGGGGAGTTAATATTAGTTGTCATATTGGACATCAAGGAAGGACGGTTCTGTAAAAAGATTGGACTTTGATGCTTGATTCCGGAGGAAAGAATTAGGAGCAATGGATAAAAGTTGAAAGGAGGCACAGTTAACCTCAATTTTGTGAGAAAATCTTAACAACTAGTGTTGTCCAAAAATAGAATGTGTTTCCTCATAGAACGGTTTCCCACCAATGTTAAGTACTCAGACAGAGGTCCGATGACCACTTGTTGGGGGGTATTGTAGAGTGAATTCTTAGACAAGTATAGATTAGAGATTATATGCAATAGCTTTCAGCAAATATTATTCTTCCATCTCTGAGACTGTGACTGTGTAATTCTATTATTTAAAGGGGAGAACTTTAATCATATGCAAAATTACTTATGTAGAATATTTTATTTCTTAATGTTAGAGAAATGAGATATCACTGAGCTCAGTCTCCCCTGCATTCCCATTCAATACAGTAAAATGTAGCTGCTGGAGAAAGAAAAAATATGAAGGCTGTCAAAAGTTCTTCATATTACACCAGCTTCAAACATTCCTTTTTGGAGTAAATAAAATTGAATGTTTATATACATTATGAATATTCAATATTATATCAAAGTACATAAGGGTTAACTATTTCATAAGGTTCATTGCTTTATTTTTTTTTAGTTCCAATGATATTTCTATTAAAACCACACCTATTTAAAAATTCTTCATTTGGATTATTTTTCAATGACCTGAAGTACTTCTCTTTACTTGGCTACTCCCAGGCACTTTATTTACATATCTACAAATGGACAGATTTCTACATATCACCATAATGTACCTGCAAATGCTATTTATGCAGTATTCACATAAGATGATGCTATGGAGAGTGATTACCTTTTATGTATAGAAGGATGTTGATTTAGCTATTGTCATTTTAAAGGGATATTGGAGCTCTTACATGTAATTTCCTCAGACTGAATCTTTCCTTCAAATACTGATCCTGCTACTTAAATTATCTGCAATGCAGCAGAGTTTGGTGAAGGCTGCCTCCTCTCCCCCCCCCCATTCAATACAATAAAATGTAGCTGCTAGAGAAAGAAAAATCAATGCCACTTGAAAGAAAAAATATGAAGGCTGTCAAAAGTTCTTTACATTACACCAGCTTTAAACGTTCCTTTTTGGAGTAAATAAAATTGAATGTTCATATACATTATGAACCTTCTATATTTTCTTGAGTTTTCCCCAAGGACATTTTTTAGGCTTTATCACATTCATTGTGTCTCAAAAGCAACCTTTCTTAAAACTGTCATTTTGTTTTTCTTTTATTTTAACTTACACTATTGTGCTTGGTGTGATACTGAGAGAATTTCTCGGTTGAACTGATATTGCTATTAGTTTTCCATATGCTCTTGTCTTATTCTTTTCCAATATATGAAATGAATAAAATTTTGCAAACTTTTATTTTTTATTAATTTTATAATTATAATTTTTTGACAATACACATGCATGGGTAATTTTTTTTACAACATTATCCCTTGTATTTACTTTTCCAAAATTTCCCCTCCCTCCCTCTACTCCCTTCCCTAGATGACCGGCAATCCCATATATAATAAATGTGTTACAATATATCCTAGATACAATATATGTGTGTAAAACCAAATTTCTTGTTGCATGGTAAGAATTGGATTCTGAATGTATAACCTGGGTAGAAAGACAATAGTGCAAACAAAAAATTTTGCAAACTTTTAGAGGCAGCAGGATATAGTGGAGAAGAGTGTAGGACATGGTTTCAGGAAGGATCTGAGGTTAAATTCTGCTTCTGACAATCCATAGGATGTCTCAGTTGGAAGGAACCTCAGAGATGGTCATCTGACTCAACTTGTATCTGAACAAGAATTCCCCTCTCCATTGTACCTAATGAGTGGTCTTCCAGCCTCTGGTAAATTACTTTTGGTGCTTACTCACTGTGACCATGTTTACTCATAGATTCAGTTTCCTCATTCATAACTGTCAGCATTTTATAAATTTGAACTATTATGGGGGCTCAATTCAACAAGCTTTGTTACTTGCCTACAGTCTGCTAAGTAATGTGCTGGGTGCTGTGGATAGAAAGATACCTTCAAAAAGTTTACATTCATGAAGATACAACATTTATCAAAAAAGGAAAACCAGAGGGCAAGAAACAGAAATAACTAAGGAATCAGGAGCTGTAGTTTTCATCTCATAGGGTTTTTGTAAGGACCATATTTGGAAATATATATAAGGCATTTCTTCAACCTGAAAGTGTTATATAAATACCAGCTATCATCATTACTGAGCACCAGCTGCCTGAGGAACACCGAGTCTTTTCCTTTAAACCACTCATAAGCTCATCTGTGGAGACAAAACAACATTAACATTATCAATAGAATATAGGAACAAAATCAAATTATATTTAGCTAACATCCCATTTTAACAAACAGGGAGGATGAAGGGAACATTTCTTAAGCTTTTACTGTGTTATCATACTGTGCTAGGTACTATGACAGTATTAAGTGCTTTACAGTTATTATCTCACTTGATTTTTTATAACAACCCTGTGAGGTAGGTGCTATTATAATCTCCATTTTATAGCTGAGGAAAATGGAAAAAAGGTTAAGTGATTCGTCCCGGTTTCAAGGCAAGTAAGTGTAAGAGGCTGGATTTGAATGCAGCTCAGTTATCCACCTAGCTTTCTTTAGATTGGAAGGAGAAAAAGGAGGAGGGAGGAAGGGTATATAACAGATCCCAAAAGGTTGTATCCAATGATAGTACTTCATAGATTAAGTTAAAATAAGGTCCATTAAGTCTTTTAAATGAAAAAGCTGAGTTATAAGTCCTTTAACAAATCTCTCTCTATGAAGAGCCCAGATGCCTGCCTGTCCCACCCCACCCCTTCCCTCGATCCTCTAGCCATTTTCTAGGAGATGACCCCTGTGAAGAAAAGGCCAGCCATTTCTATCTACCACCCAAAGGGCAGGCAAGCCAGCTGAGCTGAAGCAGTGAGTCACCATGAGGGAGAGACAAATTAGCACGTATCAGGGAAGAAAAACCATGACCTTCATTTCCTTCAGCTTCAGATAACAGATCCTGAGCCCAAGAACCCAGGGCAGAGCAGTGCTGCCTTAGATCCCTAGCTTAGTCCTGTCTTTAGTGAAATCATCCAATGGGGCAAAACCCGTAGAGATTAAACTGGGAACATCTGCCACAGAAGCTGCAGTCCCACCTCCTCCATGATAACAGCTCCTGAAGGCTGAAATGAAAGTTCTCAAACACCAAGTCCTTGGTCCTGTCAAATTGCTCTGCCTGTAAAATATTTACAGCTTAATCAATGGAAATAACATTAGTTCCTCTCAGCCTTGTAAGGAAATCTCCCCTTATTGGAATTCATGTTTCTTTGGAGTACTGACTGTTTTTTTTTGCCTTTATTTGTAGCCCCAGCTCTTAAAGGCGAAGTGCCTGTTACATAATAAGCACTTAATTATGTTGACTTAACTTGATTGATTAGAGGGATCATGATCAGTGTTGATGAAGGTCATGAAAAAGGTATTACAGATTCTGGATGGTCACATCTCCCTAGTAGATTATGATCTTGGAAAGGGACAACAAAGTTGTTTTTAAGTTTTGTGATTACCTCAGTGCTTCATAGTACTCGGCTTACAGTGAATGCTTAATGAATATTGTTTGAAGTTGTTGAAGTTATAGAATATAGCCTAAGATGATATTGGGTCTGCCAAATCACATCAATGACTCCTTTCCAGTGTGTAATGTTTAAAAAGCACTAAGTCCTTTTTTTTTTTTTTTTTTTTTTTTTTTAGGTGAACCATTCTCTACCTATTTATCCCCTGTCCTGTTCACCTTGAAGGTTATAAAAAACCCACATGTAATATTTTTAACTTATCCTTAATCAATTAAATCTTAATTTAACTCTGCTAGTTCAACTTGTCCTTTTTAGATTCTGATTCTCTCATCTAGTATATTAATTTTTCAGCTTGGCTTAATAACATCCATAGATTTGATAAACATGTCATATGTGCCCTCAACAAATTCATTGCTAAAAATAAACTGTGGGGCACTCTAGTGGAGATGAAGGAATTGAAATAGACAACTTGTGAGGTTCTTTTCATTTCTAAATAATACCAACATTTTATTAAATTGTGTCAATTTTCATTAGGGATATTGGTTTAAAGTTTTCATTCTTGGTTTTAATTCTAATTTAATTATAAGATCATGTATTTTCTTTCAGCAATCTTTTGGTCTAATCAATCAACTAATTCCACACCCAAATATGTTATCATTCAGCCTAAGAGAATGTTGTTAAAGATGCTTTTCTGATTCATCACTGAAATCTAGATAGTCTATGTGTATACCATTCCTGAAATTTACAAATATTATTATTTTTTTTCTTTTAAAGTAAAAGAGATTAGCTAGCTTTGGTGCCTGATGAACTCATTCTAGACTATAATGATAACTCCTTCCCTTTCTAACTGTTCACAAACCCCTCCTCTCTTCTTTCTAGGCTTCTTGATCTTCCTGAAGACACAACAGGGCCAAGCTCTGTTATCTGGGGCTTAGGGAGTAAGACATTCTGATCCTTGCTTGATTTCCCAACTAGACAATGAAACTCAGGCTATTACACCAACAAAGCTTGTCCTAGGTCATAATAATGCTGCAGGTCACACAGTTGAAGGTTGTTCTGACAGAGATCATTGCCCTCAACTCTTCTAAACACCTACATTCATCAACAGACTTTACTGTTAGCTGCTTTGACTTATTCCCCAGTGGTTAAGTTACTTCTATAGCTCTCCTTCCTTCAACCTTAATTGCCTGTTCCCCATTACATCTGGAGATGGCCCTGGCAAAACTTTAATCACTGATTGTGTGTTGCCTCAGTCAGACTGAGATGTGTTGAAGCCTTTAACTTAAAAAGACAAAGGGCCCCCATTGCATCCAGGACCATCTTCAGTCATTCTGATCTATATCTTTCTACTGGACCTGTATATTGCTTTTATTTGTCAATTTTCTTTTTATTAGTTTAGTAATTTGTTATTTATTTTAGTTTGTTCTTATTTAGGTATTGATACTTTTTGGTTTTTATATCACCTGAATTTTTCTTAGTTTTTCCATTTCTTCTATCAGAGAGGTATCCGTAAAACAAAAACAAAATATTAAAAGACACAAAAGAAAGAAAAGGAGAAAATAAAAATTTAGCAAAATTAATCACTAAATATGAGCTCACTTCTCCACTGAGAGAGAGAAAAAATATTGAACTAAAATTAAATCTCTCTGTCCCCTATACCTCAATATTTCTCATGTAGGGGAATGATTTTTTTTATTAGATTCGCTAGATTTATTAGATTTTTATTAGATTCCCAGTTGTATTCCCTTAAAGAGGAAGAGGATACAGGTTTACGTTCACAACATTGTCTCATTTCCACCAAATAAATGCTAGATACACATAGGATCATTATAAATAATGAATAATAAGAAAAAATATGTATCCAATAAAAGAGCAAAAATTAATCATAGAAGTTATACAGATTAGAATATGTCAGAAAATACACAGAGTGAGTGAGCTTTGCCACTAGAAATCAGCATCTTAAAGGCTCAGCTAAGAGAGAGAGAGAGATCTGGATCTCACCCAAGGAAAAATTCTCTGAGGTGTATAGTAAGGCAAGCTGGACTATGTTGAAGAGTCAGCTTTCTGCTATGTGTCTGTATTTCAGAATCTGTTCATTATCTCTCCCTGGGTCTCTCCTTGATTAAAGTCTGAAACTTAGTGTCTTTCCCCACCAAAGCTCTCCATCTAACTAACTCCTCTCACACAATCGAGTAATCATTCTCTCTAACAATATGGAATCATAACTACACAGATGTATGCAAAGTACTTCTGTGCAAACTAGATTATAAAAGAATCATAGTTAACATTTACATAGAGTTTACTAAGTGCTAAGCACTTTACATTATCTCATTTAATCCTCACAACTGGGGAAATGGGTGCTCTGATTAACCCCATTTTCAGTTGAGGAAACAGATAGACAGTCAAGAAATGACTTGCATAGGATCATGAAACTATTAAGTGACGGAAGTCAAATTTGAACTCAGGTCTTTTGATTCCAGAAATAGCCTCCCGCCGCCGGATTAGGGCAAATGGGCTGAGCAGCGGAGACAGTGTGAGTTTTTGTTTTTACTATAGTCCGGCCCTCCAACAGTCTGAGGGACAGTGAACTGGTCCCCTATTTAAAAAGTTTGAGGATCACTGCTAGATGGAGGGAAAGGAGAAAAAGGAAGAAGGAGCAAGGGACCCTTTCAATATCTCAGAAGGTTATACAGTATTTAAATACTTTAAGTAACAGTACTTTTTAGAGCAAAGGAAAACAAAATCTATTAAATATTTTAAATAAAAAAGACAAAACTGCATTTTATAGGATTGTTTTCTGTTTAGTCATTTCTGTCATGTCTGACTTTTTGTGACCTGTCTGGGGTTTTCTTGGCAGAGATGCTGTAGTGGTTTGTCATTTCCTTCTCCAGCTCATTTTACAGATGAGAAAACTGAGTAAAACAGGGTGAAGTGACTTGCCCAGGGTCCACAGTTAGTAAGTGTCCAAGGTTGAATTTGAACTGGAATACTCCTAACTCCAGGGTCAGGACAATTTTCCACTGTGCCAAACTGAGACTCATTCCATATAAAAGGTTATATACATATATGCATATGTGCTGAGGTAAAGAATGAGGCCCCTGGAGTTCTGTTTCCTTATCTATAAAGTAATAAGTAATATGATTGTTTCCAAGGTCCAGCCTGCTGCTCCAACATTTTGCAGTTCTCTGACTTACACAGAGTAGACTGTGATTGAAAGCTTCTTGGGGGAAGTGTCTTTCTTGACCTCAGACACAGGCTACACTGCAAAGGATACATTCTGTTATTTCCACTAATTACTTTTGGAAGGAGAGATGAGGATGGAGCTCGGGCAGCAAGCCAGAATGAATTTATTCCAGTGGTGAAGGTGGTGAGGCTGCAGCCTGGAAGAGAGCCAGTCAGAAAGTAGGAGCACAGCTAGGGGACAAAGCCCAGCTAGAAATGTTCTCTGCATGGAAAATGCTGAAGCTAGCTAGCATTGACCTGAGGCAGCCTGGTACAGTAGAAAGCACACAGGATCTGGGTTAGCAGTGTCTAGTCTCTGTATCTCACTGGCTAACATGACCTGTGGAAAACTCTCTGAGCTTCGATTATCCTAAGATTGTGCCAGCTGATCTCCAAGGTCCCTTACAGCTTTAAAATTTTGCACTGTTTTCCTGTTACACACATGAAATAATCTACATGTCACTGGACATTTTCTTGTTTTATTTCCATGTCAGATGGATTACTTCCATGTCACCTGATGGATTTATTTGCCTCCACTATGATAATCAATCCACTTTCCCTACTTTTTGCCTTTTAGGCTTATACTGGCTGTCCTCATGGGAATGAAAATGCTCATTTCCCATTTCCTTATTAGACTTGGCAGCTGGGCCATTTCACTGAATAGGTTCTTGCAGCCAACTAGGATCTTAACTCCCTAAGTGTTTTCGAACCTTTTCCTCTCTATTTCCCCAAATGGGTTTTCACTCTCAACTGAGCAGGATTTAAATCTGGTATCAGTTGATTGTGATACTGCTTTGATTACAGCATGTACACTGACAGATGAAGAAAGAATAAAAAAATAAGATTTGTAGAGTTGAATTATACAGAATTTCATAGATAGAAATCAAGAAGATCGTATTTTTTTAGATTGTGCTGAAATCCTGTCACCAATTTAAATCTTATACTCTGGGTATGCTTGTAAAAAGTTCTCATGAAGAAAAATCTGGCATGAAAAGGACAATTAAACGGGATTTGGGATACTGAGGATCTGGTCCTTTCCTTAGCAAAGTGTTATCCTTTGCTCTTCCTTCTTGCTCACCATCCATATCCAATCATTTGTCAAATATTCTTGATCCTCTCTCCAGTCTCTTGTATCTACATCGATATATTTCATGGTCTCCAACCTAGTTCACTATCTCTCACCCAATTTATTACAGTTAGCTTCCTAGTTAGTCTTGCTGTATCATCTCCCCCCTTTTCCCATCCATATACCTTACAATTACCAAATTAATAGTCTTGACCACATCACTCCCTTGCCTGTGAAAAATTAATGTCTCTCTCTTGCCTCACAAATAAAAAAAACCCAAACTCCTTTTTTTGGCATTTAAAACTCTTGAAATCATTATTTTGAACTATATTTCTACCTCATCCTTACTTATGTTTCACTCAAACTGACCTATCCGATATTTCCTATGAAATCCTCCAACTTCCTGTTTTTCCACTTTTGTCTAGATCCACTTTGTCTAGTATATATCTAGAATATATACTCCCTTTTTTCTTCCATTCCTAAAATTCACACTTCCCTTCCAGAATGAGCTCAAATTTCACTTCCTCCAAAAGACTTTTATTGATTTCCCCATTTCTTAGTGTACCCTGCTAGCAAACCTTATATTTGTTATTTATATTTGTTTGTGTGTGTGTGTGTGTGTGTATGCATTATTTATTTATTTATTTATTTTGGTGCATAGATCCTCTTGCAACTTCCTGGTAGAATGTAAATATTTTGAGGGCAGGGTATGTTTAGAGTTTGTCATTATATTCTCAGTGCCTACTATAATGTCTAGAATGTAGCCGGCTTTTAAATAAATTGTTGTTGAATTGAATTAGTGCAAATTACATAGTGGAAGGATACAACATAATGAATTGGGAAACTTGGATTCTCTTCTGGCTTTATTAACTGTAAAGGGCTAGAACTGAGCAGATGCACTTAACCAAGATAACCTAGCACTTAAGGCTAATTACCAATTGGACAATTCTCTATTAACATGGTTGGAGGATGACCCTCCTCAACTCTGTGCTGGCTCGATCTGTGGGTGTGGACAAAGAAAGGGAAGAGAGATCAGAGGGTGGAGTAGGACAAGCAGGATCATTCTTTGGGGGTGGAGAGAGAGAAAAGAGGTGTGGAGATTCCTATATCGAATCCCCTGACAGTGACCCCAGAAGACCAAGAATAAAGACTTTTGCTTATCCTGACTCTGGCTGATTCTAAAATGTCCAGGGTATTAACTCAGGCACAACAATTAACATACTCACTGTGGGTGGTCTAATGACTTTATTTTTCTACTTTTCCCTGGGTTGACTTATGAATTGTGTCAATGGATTAATTGTGGATTGTATCAATGATCCTGTTTTGGGTCTCGTACTTTGGAAAAGTACACTGTGAAGCTCTAAGGGGCTCATTGTTCACAAGAATATACAATGACTTTAATGGATATTTGTATAGAGAAACAAATATTTAGATAGTAGTCCCCAAAGTTAGTGAATGCCATAGACTTGAAAGAGTCATGCATTTGTCTTTCACAACAATGGTTGAGAATAATCCTTTACGGTTCCTTCCTGTTATTAAATTCTATGGTTAAGTATTTGCATCTGACACTCTACTTAAATTTTACTGCTAACCCAATGATTTGATTTAAATGTGTCCTTCTAATATGTCCTTCCAGATAACCAATTTCTAAGTAAATAAATGCATACCGTTCTTATGCATATATGTTGGAATAAAGAGACTATGGCAGCCAGCTAATGTTGGACAGAGATAAGCAAGTTTATAGGGGATGATGAGCTTGTTGATATTGGTTACCAGTCTAAGCACTTCAGTCCTACAACTTGGGAATTTGGAAAAGCATCTCACTTTGCAACCTTCCTGCTGAGGAATGTCCACAAATACAAGGAGCTAGAATATTTTTTAAGAGCAGATGCAAAGCCTATTTCCAGGCTCAAAAACTTTGCTAGCTTGGCTTAGTTCATCCATTTGTATTCTGAGGCAGTGAAGGAGGCTCAGTGAATAAAAGGGTTGGGCTTCAGACACTTTCTGTATGACTGAGAAAATTGCTTAAAAGTCATCTAATTTTCTTCATGTGTAAGATGGAGAGAGCTGTTGGATCAAATGAGATAACCATTTAGCACAATGTCAGGCATATAGTAGGTTCTTTTTTCCCTTTTCTTTTCTTCCTAGGTCTTGTATATACTATATATATATATATATATATATATATATATATATATATATAAAATGTATATTTCACATTTCTATTACATTTCTATTATATATCACTTCTCTATGTACTCTGCAATCTAGTGATCTCTTTGCTGGTCCTCACACATGATAATCCATGTCCTGACTCCAAGCATTTTCACTAGCTTTTCCTCATGCTGTGAATTCTTTATATTCCCAAACTCCTTTGCTTCCTGGACTTTCTGGCTCCTCTGGCATTTCTAAGACTGGATTTTAACGGGGGTTTCCTTGACTGGATCCAGTACTCTATTGCATGTAGACTTGGAATGCTAAACAGAGAATTTTCTATTTAATCCTGGAGGTTATAGGAAACCACAACCAGTTTATTGAATAGGGGAATTAATTGCACAGAACTTCACTTTAGGAAGATCAATTTTAAAACTGAGTGGATGATGGATCGTAGTGAGAAGGAACTTGAGACAGGGAGAACAAATCCGCAGGCTATTGCAAAGAAATAAACAGAAGGACAGAACTATTTTGTTAAGCTCAACAGGTATTCATTTTAGCATGCTAACAGGCCCAGATAAGAATAAAAACCAATCTTTTAAAAAGCATACCCTTAGATATAAAAAGGAGCATTAACATAGCCAGAAATTACTGAGTTGTGCATTGTTATGATAATGATTTAGTTATATATCCATGGACAAAGAATTCATTACAAATTGAATACCTGCTTGCTAGTGACAAATTTCTCCCTACTTAGCTGAGCAGATGTAGTCTACTGCTGGGATCATATCCTCCACCTTTACTATATGGAAAAGTCATCCAGAACTCTAATATTTTGTATGGGTCTATAGTGAGAGCCTCTCCTACCACAGACAATGCCACACTTTTAGCAGCTGGAATTTCAGCACAACTGAATCACCCTGTGGTTTATGATGGCTACAGTTGTTGGCAGGGCCAGGTGTTGGATGTAAAACATGACACTGTTTGCAGCTTTTTCTCTGACAAAAAATTTTGCTTACTCCCAAAGGATGGATTTTCTGTGTTTTCCCCAAAAGGATCACAGATTGTAAGAGTCATAAAATTAGTGTTCTTTAGTGTGGTGCAAATCCTTGGTACAGACATTTAAAGGGCTGTTTCCTAAAAGAATGTGAAGGATAACTTGTTTTTAACTTATGGAAGGCATGCTAGTTGGTGACTAAGAGGACCTGGGCTCAGATTCCGGCTCTGACATTATGTGATACTAGGAAAGTTATTTAAACTCTTTGAGCTTATGTTAGTATTTAGAGTCATTTTGGCTTGTTTTGGGGATTTAGCTACATTTTGACCCATTCTTTGAGGTGCAATTTCCCTGATGAACTTTAGGCTTGTAGACTGGATTTCCACATCAGTAATAGAGTCACATTTTCAACTTTGAAATAAGAGGGCAATATGGTAGCACATTTTCTGTCTCCATAGTTGACAGGTGGGATATGAAACACGTTATCCTAAGCATACAGATTAACATTCTTATCAGATCGATTTCATTGGGAATAACTTTGTAGATCTGATGAAAAGCTATTTTTTTTGGTGGTACTACAATTTCTGCCATCTTTACTTCTTTATTCTTAAAGCTGTTCTAACTTTCAAAGCTGTTTATATAAGAACGTTTCAGAGAATTCCACTCCTGCTGCTATGAACCATCCATACAAGATCAAATTGTGCTCCTGCAGTCCACTTTTTTTTTCATTTTGCTTAATATTTATTGCTTCTCATTTAGAACTGTGTGGAGTTGATTTAAATAAAATGAGTTTTTAATAATGTTTAATGTGTCGTGTAATTGCTGAGTCATATGACCAACAAACTGAGGACTAGACATTTAGTCTCTTTCTCATGACCTCTCAAATCAAGAATTATATGGAAGAAATAAAACAATTGCAGCTGCTTCAATAGACCAGACCCCAAGAACCCTAATATGGTAATAATCTGATGAATTAGTAGCAGAGAAGGTGTATTTCCTAATGGCCTTCTCATTCAGCATCTCTTTCCCCAATAGCTTCCATGCTCTGGCAGGACTGCATAATGGAACCAATCCATGGGTTTATGCTCTGGGATCCACTCATTACTACCTTTCTACTACTGTTGTTTCTGTCAGCTCATCCCACTTCTGACCTGACTTCATATTCTGAAGCAACTCACAGCAGAATTCAACTCTTCCCCCATCCCTCCATTCTTCGAGGAAGATATGGAGGTAGAGGAAATTATAAGCATACTCTCCCTGGGGTGGAAGCACACACGACTCTATAGTATCATTTAGCCAGAGATCTAATGAACAGAGGTAATTGGAGTAGGGCACCAGCATGTGTTTTCACCAGGCTTAATGAAAGGGGTTTAGCATCCAACTGATGCTAGTATTTTCCTCTTAGAAGTCAGGTGGGGCAGAAGATGGATGCCACTGAAAAGTAACTTTCCCAATGTGGAAGGAGATTGAGGTAGCTTTCAAATCCTGCCTTTGTGGAAAATACCATCAAAGAAGAAGATGTCAGAAGGTAAATGATACAGAAGAATAAGAGAAAAAAGGAGTTAAATTATCAAATTATCTCGGGAGAAAATTCAATTAAAAACCTTAAACACAAGTAGATAAATCATTAGGGAATATGTTGATAACAGATAATATATTAATTGCTCGATCAGGTAAGAGAGTCCAGACATCTATGAATAAATATTGCAAAACAAAGGAAAATAAAATCAATAACTTCTGAGACAGAGTACTGTGTGGGTTGCCAAGAGAACATGGAACCACAGCAGGATGTTCCCAAATATCTCAAGAAAGAAATAAGAATCTTAAAAGCAGAATTTATAGCCTGGCTAGTAGAAGTAATAAAAAAAACAAAAAACTTGAATTCATGATAGCCTTACTCACCAAAGAAACAAAAGTGAGAATAATAAATTAGGAGTATAAGTTAAGGGCATCTAGAGGAAGAGAAGCAAAGAGATATATTAAAAGAAAACATTATTTCTATACAAATAGCATATTCATATCAAAGACAGAATAGGCAGAATCAATTAAGGATTATTGGTTTCCCAGAATAAAATGATGAACTAAAAAACCTGAACACTATAATGTAAAAAATACAAGAAAATTGCTAAGAATTTCTAAATAAAGAAAAAGTGCCAATCAAAAGAATCATGTGAAGGCAATCTACAGGCAAACTCTAAGGCATATAATAAATTTAACAATTTCAAGTACAAATGAAAAAATATGCAAATGATCAGTAGAAAAGCCTTTAAATATAAAGGAAAGGAAATTTGCATAACACAAGATTTATACACACTAGAAATTGAAGAAGGAAATAGAATGGTGCATTCTGAAGAACAAAGGAACTTGAGATGCAGTCCAATATATAGCCTTTAAATCTGAATCAAATTATCAATGAAAAAAAGATGGGTGTTCAATAAAATATATTTGAAGCATTTCTACCCCTACCCAAACCATATGTGTACATATTATGATGTACTTTTAAGAGAATTATTTTTTAAAATAAAAAAGGAGACAAAATTTAAATATGAGAAATGATAATTAATGGAAAGGGCTTAGATATTTGACATTTCTCTAAGCTTTAATTTCCTCATCTGCACAATGAAGTGGTTTGTTGAGATGGTCTTCAACATCCCTTTCAGCTCTAAATCTATGACTCCATGATCATTTGACATGAATCTCAATTAAATCAGACAATTCTGAAAACATTTAAGGACAATGATAGAAATAGAATTGTTTTTATATTGAAAAATGGGAAAAAATTTGTTAAAATTTCCACAGCAAACATTTTCTTTATCAGTGACAGTAGTTACCCATTTGAGTAGTCATCACTAACTTATGTAATAAAATATAAAATAACTTAAAGAAAAATGAGAGAAAAACAACTGGATTCATTTTATTGTATATAATGAAGGTCCATATCTTCACTGAAGGTGATACAGCTTTGAGGGTGTTGATAGATTGATTTCAAAAATATTTAAAAGAGGGGAAGATACCAAATGATTGTAAAAAAAAATGACAAAGGTCATTACTAAGTATAGGGTTTTTTTTTCCCTGAGGCAATTGGGGTTAAGTGACTTGTCCAGGGTCACATAACTAGGAAGTGTTAAGTGTCTGAGGCCACATTTGAACTCAGGTCCTCCTGACTTCAGGGTTCTTTATCCACTGTGCCACCTAGCTTCCCCCTAAGTATAGGATTTGTGTATTGATTACTCCATAAAGGTGATGGAGAAGATTACCCTTCCATCCTGACTCATTTGTCTATCTCCTGTGGGGAAAAGAGAGAAAAGCCATTCCATCAGCCTCCTCTCTGTATTGTTGCTCCTTTTTGAGCTTCCTAGTAATCTTAGAAGACCTCATGCTAAGGTCAAACCCTTAAAGATATCAATGATCCACCTTAGTTTATTTCCCAAGAACTAACAAATTTTTAGTGGTCATGTCTACTCTCCCTACCTAGTGACTATGAACTTTCAGGTATTAATATGCAAACCCAGCTCTCTGTCTCCTACTTCCAGATCTTTTATTCTCATTTGCCTCAACTAAACTTCCTCACTCTTTTACTCCAACGTAACTACAGTTTTTGCTGTGCTCTATGTGTTTGTTCCATAGGTAACACATTTCCTGCTATCTTAAATATTTTCCTTTCCTACTCCCTTAATTTTATTGTTCTCAGTGAGATTAAAATCATTTCTGATGACTCATATTCTCTGGCTACTCTTTGGAATATTGGTTTCATTCTTACTCACTTCCTTCCTTCCCTCACTGGTAGAGACAGGGAAGCTGAGATAGTTCTTGTTCCCCATTCCACTTCCAAGCTCATTCTCTGCCACTATCATCCATTAACCTCTCATACTGGGACATTCACTCAATCACTATTTACCAATTGATCAATATTCTGGTAGCTGTTGTTTACCAATCTACAGGCTACTTCCGTTCTTTCCTCAATACATCTTGCACTTGGCTTACCATCTGTCTTTCTTCTCCAACATCTGCCTTCCTACTAGTATTGGGATTCGAGCAGATAATCTGTGGTGTCAATTTTGAAACAATTCAGGACTCAGGCTATCTCCAAATCAAGTAAAGGCATTTATTAAAATTAATTAAGAATCACATACTGAGAGCGGGCTGTGCTCCTTTTAGAAATTTAGCAGGAGTTAGTCCAACAAAGGAAGACAAAGTTATTTATGAAATATGATTACATCACAAGATTTGTGGATTTTTAAATTACAAGAGGAATTTGCTAACATTGAGAGGTCCTAAGCCTTGATGGAACTGTGGTCACTCAAAAAGCATACAGAAAAACCCTCTTGGGAAGGTATAATGATATTATGATTATCCTGGCTTCATTAGAAGTTCACCCAAAGGTCAGCAAAGAAGGATATTACACAGGTGTCATATTGGGGGAGTGATTAATTGAAGTTTGTGGTTTAATGTCCTGATCTTGGTGCTATTTTCTTATTGGCTGATTTCTATGGTATGTCTAGACTTGACTTGTACCTGTACCTGTCAGCTAGTGAATGAGGATTTTAGTGGAGTTTGGGCTGGGGAGGGGGTAGGTTTGAGCTAGGAACAACAATCAAGATCCCATCACTAGGAAGACTTCAACTTACACCTTGACTCCAACCACTCTTCCTACAAATTCCTCAATGTACTCATTTCTCATCACCTACTCCTTTATCCCACTTCACCTGCAGGGATTGTTATTTTTTTTATTTTTCATTAACCACAAGTTTTTAAATTCCACATTCATATACTTTTAAATTCTCTTATTTGGTCACAGTCTTTATCATTTTCCTTTTTTTTTTTTTTTTTGCCTTGCACTACAAATCCTGTTTTTCTTCCTTAACATGATCTCCAATCCTTCAGTCCCTTAGTTCTTCCCCATACTGTCATCTCTGCAACTGGCTACAGTTTCTTCCCCTCTTCATTCTTGATCCCTTAATGAATTCAGAAAAATAACTCATCCTGACTCCAGGCCCAGCACTCTATAGATTACAGCTCCACCCAGCTGCCCCTCTGAATCTTTACTTTATTGTATGATTTTAAAGTGCTTCTTTTGTGTGTGTGTGTTTGTTTTTATTTTTTAAAAAAATTTATTGAAGCTTTTTATTTTCAAAACATATGCAAGGACAAATTTTAATCCTTGATTCTTGCAAAACTTTGCATTCAGATTCTCCCTCCTTTCCCTACTCCCTCCCCTAGATGGCAAGTAATCCAATATATGTTAAACATGATAAATATATATGTAAATCCAATATAGGCATACACATTTATACAATTATCTTGTTGCACAAGAAAAATTAGATCAAAAAAGAAAAAAAATGAGAAAGAAAACAAAATGCAACCAAACAACAACAAAAGAAGTTAAAATACTATGTTGTAGTCCACACTCAGTTCCCACAGTCCCCTCTCTGGGTGTAGATGGCTCTCTTCATCACAAGATCATTGGAATTGCTTGAATCGTCTCATTGTTGAGCCACATCCATCAAAATTGATCATCATATAATCTTGCTGTTTCTGTATACAATGATCTCCTGGTTACGCTCATTTCACTCATCATCAGTTTATGTAAGTATCTCTAGGCCTCTTTGAAATCATTCTGCTGATTATTTCTTATAGAACAATAATATTCAATAATATTCATATACCATAATTTACTCAACTATTCTCCAACTGATGAGCATCCATTAAGATTCCAGCTTTTTGCCACTACAAAGAGGGCTGCCACAAACATTTTTGCACATGTGGGTCCACTTTCCCTCCTTTAAAATCTCTTTGGGATATAAGTTCAGTAGAAACACTGCTGGATCAAAGGGTTTGACACAGTTTGATAACCTTTTGAGCACAGTTCCAGACTGCTCTCCAGAATGGTTGGATCAGTTCACAATTCCACAAATAATGTATCAGTGGCCCAGTTTTCCCCACATCCCCTCCAACACTGGTCATTACCTTTTCCTGTCATCTTAGCCAATCTGAGAGGTATATGTGGTACCTCAGAGTCGTCTTAATTTGCAATTCTCTGATCAATAGTTGTTAGGATTACAAGGTGAGAACTCAGGTTGTCTGGACAGTGACAAGGTGAGAACTCAGGTTATCTGGACAGTGACAAGGTGAGAATTCAGGTTGTCTGGACAATTACAAGGTGAAAACTCAGGTTGACTTGACAGTTCTCTGGCTCAGACCTTTGGTTCGGCCTTTAAAGGGAGTTTACACCTTAGGAATTCTAAGAGGAGCAAGCTCATTGGTGGAAGTATTTCCCCACGCCCCATTGAGTTCTCACATGCCTATTTTCTGGGAGGATAAAAGAAGGGCAGCATTGGGTCTGAGAGAATTGACTCTGGGCTGAAAGGACAAGAGCTGGAGGAGATTCAGAGCTCCCAAGAAACCTGCGCACAGAGGAAAAGATTTTACAGATCTCCTCCCAGAGAAGGATTATAATTGAGCAGACAACGGGTCCCTCACAATTCAAGAACTTTACAAATAGTGATTTAGAGCACCTTTTCATATGACTAGAAATGGTTTCAATTTCTTCATCTGAAAATTGTCTGTTCATATCATTTGACCATTTATCAATTGGAGGATGGTTTGACTTATAAATTTGAGTATCTCTATATATTTTAGAAATGAGGCCTTTATCAGAACCCTTAAATGTAAAAATGATTTCCTAATTTATTGCTTCCCTTCTAATATTGTCTGCATTAGTTTTGCTTGCGCAAAAACTTTTTAACTTAATATAATCAAAATTATCTATTTGGTGTTCGATAATGAGCTCCAGTTCTTCTTTGGTCTAAATGCCTTCCTTCTTTACAGATCTGAGAAGTAAACTATCCTATGGTCTTCTAATTTGCTTATAATATTGCTCTTAAAGTGCTTCTTAATAAATTTTTTTCATAGTTAATGTTTAGTGCTTACTATATATCAGGAACTGTATTAAGCACTGAACATGCAAAAGGACAAAAGACAGTTCTTATTCTAAAAATATCTTACAGGCTAAAAGGAAGAAATCCTGTATGTAAACAAGATTAAAAGAGGATAAATTGAAAATAACCAATAGGAAGATGATATTAGCATTAAATGAAAACCAGAAAAGCTTCTTATAGAAGATAGGACTGGAATGTGAAGCCAGGTAGCATAGATGAGGAGGGAGAAATTTTCAAATATGGGAGAAAGTTGATGAAAATGTCTTGTTAGGAAATGAAATATCTTGTGCGGAGTATAGCAAGGAGGACAATGTCACAGCATCATAGAACACATGGACGAGAGTGTTGGAATTTTGGAAAGGCAGAAAGGGGCCAGGTTATGAAGGGTTTGAACTCCAAATACAAGAATTTATATTTTATTTTGGAAGTACTAGGGATCCATAGGAACTTATTCTGTAGGGAGGTGACTCACTCAGAGTTTTGCTCTAGGAAGATCATTTTGACAGCTGAGTGGAGCAGACTGGAGTAGAGAGAGATTTATTTTAGAGTCATCAAACAAAAGCCAATTTCAATAGACAGGACATAAAGTGATGATTGCTGCACCAGGGTAGTGACTATGTGAGGGGGAAATGAGGCAAATAGGAGAAATGTAAAATTTATAGAACTTCTTAATAGATTGGATATAAAGAATAAGAATGACACTTAAGTTATAAATCTGGGTGACTAAGAGGATTGTGGCATCCTTGACAGTAAGAAGGAAGGCTTTGAGAGAAATGAAATTAATTTAGTTTTGAACATGTTGACTTTGTTAGACATACAATTTGAGATAGCCAATATCAAGTTGGAGATACAATATTGGAAGTTAGGAAAGAGATCAAGGCTGAACAAATAAATCTGAGAATTACCAACAAAGATGATGACCAAATCCATGGGAGCTGATGAAATTAACAAGTATAATAGTTTAGGGGTAGTTTAGCAAAATAGTGTGAAGCCCCATTAATAGAACTCCCCTACACAAAGACCCCCCCAAAAAAGACTGAGAAAGAGTAACCAGATAGTAGAAAAACCAGTCTCAGATACTTAATAGCTTTATGAACCTAAGTTGTTATTTCACCCTGTTTGCCTCAGTTTCCTCTTCTGCTAAATGAACTGGAGAAGGAAATGACAAAGCTCTCCAGTATCTTTTCCAAGAAAACCCCAAATGGGAGTCACATAGATCCAGACAACTAGAAATGACTGGATAATAAAAGATTCAGAAGAAGACATAGAAAAGCAGAAATGATTAATATTACTTTGGTAGATTTAATATATATACTTGAAAAAAAACAGGCTTTATACAATAGAGATTCAATTCCATATACAAACATCTTTTTTGTTATTTGTATTATTGAAAATTATGCTGATTCAATACCTTATTGTTTTCAGACCAGCTTGTCAATCAGTGTTGGAAGAGACATCACCAAATCTGCAGCTTATATTATCTGCTATTTGTCAGATAGTAAGTCATTTCCTGCTTGTTTGTACCTGGAAAAATAGCTTGGAGAGGAATTGAGATTCAATGATCCATTCCTTTTTACTGACTTTTACTTACAATTATCTGAATTGTCTTTTGTCTCATCATGAAAGTTATCAATAAAAGTTGACTCCATCTTGAAGGCATTGCTGCTCTCCAGTGATCAACCCATCAGTGTAAATGGTATACTTTTAAAAAACAGCTTTTAATTCTCTTTGTCCTGAATTTTGCCTTCTTAATTGGAGTGAAAGATTAAAGAAAGAATTTTTCTTTTAATAATATTCTGAGATGTTAATGCGTGTTAATATTCCTTAACTTCATAACAGAAAATTAAAAACAGCAGAAATAATAATTTATTGACCTATGTGTCTATTTTCTCATCTCAACATTTTTATAAGAATTGTGAAAAATGATTATCAATAATCAATATCTTAGGGAGATTCAGCACTCTTCCCCTCTTCCAAAATCCTGAAAGTTCAATATCTTGGCATGGCCTTACTAATAATGAGATTGCATTAACTCTCCTAGATCCCAGATCCTACCCAACTTTACAGGGAATTTAATCTTGGATAGGGGAAGCCCATTGTGTTCTACTCAAGTTTAGGTGGAAATATTCTTCTGTCTAGATAGTCCAAGGCTATGGGCTGAGTTTAGAAATAAAACCAAGGGTTACTCTCAGCCCCTTAGTGACCACTGACTCATTTTTTCAAAACATACGTAAACTATGAACCCTCCTTACATGATTGTCTTTGGTCTAAAATAGACAGCCGCATGACCATCCTTTTATTAATAACCTCCTGGCCTTGTTAATAAAATCATTTAATTATCCAGAAACTATGTCTCTCAAACCTTTTTTAATCAGCAGAAAATAATTTTTACATGGATTGGTTTTCTTTGCTAAAAATATGAGAAATGAGATATGAGGTTGTGGATTGTATTTGGTCCAAAACTCATCTTTACTCTTTGAAAACTGATTGTAAGGTACAGAAAATACAGTACACTACTTACGTTTTGTTGGTTAACTACAAAAAAATAACCAAAAAACCTCTTTGATTCAAGAGTGCAAAGATTTCTCCCATAACATGTCTTAACATGTATATGTTAAAACATAAGATTTCTTGAAAATTACAAGAATGGAGAAAACATTATGACTTTTTAATGACTATCAAGTTAGTCATAAATTTAGGAAAATTCACTTCATTAAAAATGTTTACCTTTTGTCATGGAGAATATGCAGTGCATAGGAAATGGCATTTCTTAGAAACGAGAAAGTCTTCTTTTCACAGGTAGTATTATGATGATTGCCATGCCAGATGGTTGCTCGGCTTTATAACTGAGCTCCATAAACCTTCAAAGAGTTTGACCTATTTCTTCATACAGTCAATACACAAAAGCTCTACAATTAAGATTGTCCATTACAATACACATCTTGGGCAGTTGCTACAAATGGGAAATGAAGCCAATTTTAAAATAAGAAAAGAGCCAGCAAGACTACATTTGAATTATAGTGTAAGAAATTGTATACTTTTTGAAACAAAAATCTATCCATAAAAGGGATTTATCAGGGGAATTCTTGACAATTTGGTGAATTCTCAAATAAACTTCTTTAGAATACAGGATGTAGACCTTTGGTTGCAAACCTTTGAAGAGTACTTGCCCATGAAGTGTGGATAGGTTCATTAATGCCATACTGAGAGAAGAAATGGAAGGGCAGTCTTTTGACTGGGGAGTTATCTCTGACTATGGTCTATGAGACAGCAGATATATTAATACATTTCTTTCACTTGGACTTCTTTTTCTACTTCAGGAAAAACCAAAATACAGCAGAGTAGACCTACATTGTAAAGTGGGATGGAACCTAAGTCTATATACAGTCTCTTCTCCCCCAGGAACTGAAATAGGAAAAGTATGTGGGAGGTGCATGTGTTCAAACCCACATGGCCTGAGAAGAGATTTCCTGCACTCCAGGACTAACTGACTCTACTTAACTTAGCCACAGAGATGACAATCTGTCACTTCTAGAGATGGTTACAGGCAGTATACATGTACTTATTTTTGCAGAAGCATACAGAAGCAGACACAGCTCAAAAGTGTAATTTATGGATAATGTTTGAAAACCCCAAGTTACTTTGTGGAGGAAGGCTGATTTTTTAATTCCCTAAGAGATGTGACTTTAAAAACAGCTTTGTAAAAACAAAAGTGGAGATTTCCAGGGAACCTCCCCAACTTTGGAGGATTAAAATTTTGGGTTCCAATGTCTGAGAGTTTAGGGATCTTATATTCTAATGAGAGAATGCAGAGGCAGCATGCTACTTGGAGAAACAAGAGGATTCTCTCCATGGTTACTTCCCAGATCTTAATCAAGCTTCTAACCTCTCACAGTCTCAATGTCTCTATCTGTAAAATGGGAATAATAATAACATTCATCTGACAGGAAAGTTGTGTGTGTGTCAAGTAGGATAACATGGATAAAACACCTTTCAAACCTTGAAATCCTTTGGAAATGTTAGCTACTAAAACAATTAGTTTTTGTGAAATGATTTTTTTCTGCAATAAACAGCTGTGTCATAGAGCAGGATCCAGAATCAAGTACATCAATGTGAGTTATTATACCAATGGAATAGTTTAGGAAAGGGGGGAGGGGTCAGGTTTCCAGTCTGAGGTTATGATGATTAAGATCTGGGAAGAAACAAAGTTAGGGTTAGGAGCACCAGATGGTTAAGTCATGAAGAGTGAAGAAAGGGGAACAGTTGATCTTTGAACCTGCAAAGAGGCACAAAGTCAGGAAGAGAGCACTTGATGGCTTTACATTCATATATTGACTTCAACATCAACTTCCACTTACCCCTGACTTACCTCAATACACATTGTATCCGCTCTGTCTTCTTTCTTTCTTGGGATTTTATAACACTTACTTTGCATTGTTATTCATTAGTTGTTATGTGAGCTTGGTTTATAGTAGTAGCAGGATTGTGAACTCTTTGAAGGTAGATGACATTGTATCTTTTAGTTTTCCTCATAACATATTCAACTATTTGCTTTGTATGTAGTAGAATGTCAGTAAATCTCTTTAGTAGAGCAATTCCCCTCTTTCCCTAACTACAAGTGTAGCATGGGTGAAAAGACCTTTTATTTTGGAATTGGACAATCTGAGTTCTGATCCTAGCTTGGATATTTGCTTCTTGTATGAGTTTAGGTAAATCTCAATTTCTTTTAGGCTTTTCTAGTCATCAAAATGAGAGAATTGGATTATATATCTTCAAAGGTCTCTTACTCTGTATTCTGTTTTAACTTGAAAATATCCCTGGATCTTTGTATACATCTGTTGTTATTTTTTTAAATGTGTTAATGTTTTTGTTAAAGAAATATCATCTTAAGAAGGGTCAAATCTTTCCCCCTCAGAGAGGATTTAAATTTGCTGTATAGATTGTTCTTCATCCTATATGCTAGGAAAGAAGGGGAAGAATCTACAAGTTGAGCAATCTGTCTTATATATCACCTTACTAAATAAAAGTCTTATACCAAGAGGTTGATTCCAGACAAGAAGATTCCCAGGAGAGAGATCCCCATCTCTGAATTCTTTAGGGAGAGTTCAGAGTACAATTTGGAGAACAGCCCTCCCCATGAAGCAGTGGGAACTGAGTATTCTTTTTGAATCATTGGAAAGTACTTGAATTTTCAGTGAGATTTTTTAGTTTCTAGAGATATGATATATAATTGGGTTAGGATGGCACTGATAACCATATGGTTCATTTGTTGATTTTCCTGGCTGCAACTTCACACACTAGGTCATTTAGAACTTTTTTAAAAAGCTCAATAACATTCTTTGTGTAGAAATATCTCTCTACATGGCATGTGAAATTGAGCATGTTAACTAAAAAGGTAATGCAATATCAACTATTTGAGAATTGAGAATCCAGCATCCAAAGCAGGAGTTAAAGTTACTGAAACAAGACATAAACAATTTGGATTCTGAGATTGCATTTTTTAATCTAGATGTAATTTGGAATGTGTTCAAACCTTTAGTCACTCAGAGGGTGGGATGCCAAGGTTTTGAGTTGAAAGACTAGATTTATCATGGAATAGCAGGTGGTGAGGAGAAAAATGAGAAATGGTACAACTCAATGGTCAGAAAAATGAGACAAAAGAATGGGACTGAGACAGATGAATTCACAGCCCTCTTTCCTACCCCAAAATGCTTTCTTCTAAAGAGGAATGGGTCTAGTAGGTATAGTAGTATTAATATAATTCAAAATACCCTTATTTTAAATAATCTGAACTCCCTATTCCTGAAACCATCCCTTGTCCTCACCATAACTTCCAGTCATTGCAACTTTCTCTGCTTTCTCACTCTATCAACACTCCTCTGGTCTTGCTTTTCTTCCTATACTTATCTTCTTTAAATTTATGTTGTTTTATACCCTCAGTCTTGGTGTTTCTCATTTCTTTCCACACCATAAAACTAGACTTAACCCACTTAACTCTTTTCCATCCATATTCACATGCTGCTGAATGCTACTGAATAAAGAAGTCAAGAAAAGTATTAATTCAGTCTACTGTTTATTTTTATGATCTAATCCTAAGGGAGCATTCACTGCTGCATAGTAATCCTTTTACTCTGCCTTGATTGATTCCCGATTATACTCTATCATTTACTTATTCAAAACTCTTTCTTCTTTCCTTAAGCCACCTACATCCCCTCTATCTTCCCCTTTATCAGCAAAGTACTTGACTTTTTTGATGTCATCTGTCAGGGGCATTTTCCTCTTAATATCTATTCCTCATCTCCTGTCAACATCATTCCCCAGTCTTTCTTATCTTATTTCAGTCTTAGAAGTAGTGGTGGTCCTCCTTATCCAGACCAAATTCAATGTTTTGGGCCTTGATCAATTCCCATTTCCTCTAAGAACTTGACAATTTGATAATTTCCTTTCACTTTATCTCTTTTTGTCTATCCTTCCCCCCACTTAAAAATATGCTTAAAAAACCTTTACTTCTCTTTGGCATTATCTCACCATATATTTCTCCTCCTTTCACTTACCTCTTAAAAACCTCCCAAACTCTCTCATTTGCCTTTTCAATATTCTCGTATTTCATTTACTTCTCAAGCTGTTCTCTTACCTCCTCTCTTCCCATTAAGAAATCTGTCACAATATTCTCTGACTCACAAAAGGTATTGATTCCTCTATATTAGATCTTGGGATTTAATCCCATGAATATTAATTGAGTTTTTCTTCCTTGTCCTGATCCTTTAAATTCTCCTTTAATCTTTAGTCTCTAAATTTTATTTTTGTCCTGTGTTGATTTTGTTATTTCTTTTGTTAATTGGTTCATTTTTTTCTCTTTAAATAGCAGCCTATGAACATGAGAAAATTGATTTCATTATTCAATATTTTCTTCTTAATTAATGCTTATTTGCCTTGTTTGGGTGTTTTTTTTGATAGAGATGGGGGAGATAAATGGCAGATATGACTATTTTTAAAGTTCTAACCCCCCCCCCCATTAGATATGCTTTCTTTTGAGGTCATTGCTTTTTAGTTTATAAAAAGAAAATTGAGGCCATTAATTAAGAGATGCCTCTTCTTCCTCACATTACAACTAATTAATATCAATCACCATTTCTCTGATGAAAAAAAAAAAAAAAACAACTTCTCTTCCTCAAGGTCTCTCCCTGAACTCTATTTGAAGGATACTACTATTAGTACCTATGATTCCCTCTTCTCCTGTCTTCTCTATCCGATTCTTTCCACTATTATTACCTCCCTTCCTTTCTCTACTGTCTATACTTTCTGGATCTCTTGCTACCTATTTATACCTAAATTTATATCTAAATATAAATTTATAAATATATAATATATTTATATATATAAATTTATAAAATATATGTATTATGTATAAATTTAAAAATATAAATACATTTATATTTATAAATATAAATTTATATATATATATAAATTTATAAATATAAATACATTTATATTTATAAATATAAATTTATATATATATAAATATATAAATTTATCTATACCCAAATCTCCCCCATTCTTAAGAAAACAATAAATGCTTACTAATGTTTCATTGGCCTTGCTGTGAGCGTCTTACATTATTTTTGACCCCATCCTCTAGGCTTGTGATGTGATTCATCAAATGATAGAGCTCTTTCCACAGTAACTGATGATTGTCAAATCTAAAAGTCTTTTCTCAATCCTCATCCTAATCAACCTTTTTGTACCATTTAGTACTGTTGACCATATTATTTTCCTGGATAATTTCTCTTTTTGGCAGTTTGGAATACTGATATCTCCTGCTTTTCCTCCCACCTCTTTGACTGCCAGATCAAGAGAAAAAAAAAAAAAAACAAGCAAGGAAACGCAACAACAAAACTACCTCAAAAATACTGTGTTTGATCCATATTCAGTCCCCACAGTTCTCTCTTTGGATGCAGATGGCTCTCTCCAAGAGAAGTCTATTAAAATTGGCCTAAATCACCTCATTATTGAAATGAGGCAAGTAAATTATAATTGATCATCACATACAATGTTCTCTTGGTTCTACACATTTCATTTAGCATCACTTCATGTAAGTCTCTCTGGTACTTTCTGAAATCAGCCTGCTGTTTGTTTCTTATAGAACAATAATATTCCATAACATTCTTTTACTGTTAAAAAAAAAAAGCTGCCACAAACATTTTTGCACATGTTGGTTCTTTCCCTCTTTTTATGATCTCTTTGGGACACAGATCCAGAAGATTCATTGTTGTATCAAAGGATATGCACAATTTGATAGCACTTTGGGCATAGTACCAAATTACTCTCCAAAATGATTGGATCAGTCCACAACTTCACCAACATTTTGACCTTGTCTTGGTGTAAGATGTCAGGTGTTGGTCAGTGCCTAGTTTCTGTCATACTATTTTCCAATTTTCCCAGCAATTTTTGTCAAATAGTGAGTTCTTATTCCAAGAGCTGGAGTCTTTGAGTTTATGAAACACTACATTACTGTAGTCATTGACTATTGTATCTTGTGAACCTAATCTATTCTACTGATCCATTACTCTCTTAAATGACACCAGATGGTTTTAATGACTGTTGCCTACTTTTAGGCTATTTTTGTTTGCATTTTTTTCATTAATTCCTTTGAAACTCTTGATCTTTTTGCTCTTTCAGATGAATTTTGTTATTACTTTTTCTAGCTCTATAATGTAATTTCTTGACAGTCTGGTATGGCATTGAATAAGTAGATTAATTTAGATAGAATTATGATTTTTAAAAAATATTAACTTCAGCCTACCCATGAAAACTTGATATTCTTCTAATTGTTTAGATATAACTTAATTTGTGGGAAAAGTGTTTTATAATTGTGTTCATATAATTCCTGGCTTTGTGTTAGCAAGTAGACTTCCAAATATTTTATATTATATACAGTATTTTAAGTGGAATTTCTCTTTTTATCTCTTGCTGATGAATTTTGTTGGTAGAACATGGAAATGCTAATAATTTATTGGGTTTATTTTATATCCTGCTACTTTGCTAAAGTTGTGAATTGTTTCTAGTACTTTTTTAGTTGATTCTCTAGGATTTTCTAAGTATACCATTATATTATTTGCAGAGTGATAATTTTGTTTCCTTATTACCTACTTTAATTCCTCCAATTTCTTTTACTTCTCTTATTGATAACGCTAATATTTCTAATACAATATCAAATAGTAATGGTGAAAGGAGGCAATCTTGTCTCACCCCTGATTTTATTGGGAATGCTTCTAATTTATCCCCATTATAAGTGATGCTTGCTGATGGTTTTAAATAGATAGCTACCTATAATTTTAGGGAAAATTTCATTTATTCCTATGCTCTATAGAGTGTTTTTAATAGGAAGGGGTGTTGGATTTTGACAAGTGCTTTGTATATATCTATTGCTATAATCATAGTATTTCCCAACAATATTTGGTTATTAATATACTGGTTGCTCTTTCTTAGTCTCTTGATGTTTCAGCACTTATATCAGTCTAATTAACTATGTACATATCATAAGGCTTTGTTCTCAGCCCTCTTCTCTTTTCTATTTATACTGTCTCACTAGGTAACCCCTCACTACTATCTCTATAAAGATGACTTATAGATTTACGCATCCAGCCAAAATCTATCTCCTGAACTTTATCTATATCACCATCTCTTTATCTGACTTTTTCATCTGAATGATAAACCTTCCAAACTCAACATATCTGTAATGGAAGTAATTTTATTTTCCCATAAACCAATCCCTTTCCTAAACTTATCTATTGTTGAGGGTATTTAGCCTTCCAGGTTCCCAATCTTTTTGTCATCTTGACTCCTCAGATTCACTATGGACTAAATAGACCTTCATTTCTTCCCCATTCATGCATCTTCTTACTATGATTTCTATCTTACTTCACATTTTTTTTCCTTCATAACATTTTTCACATAGTTTCTTTTTATCTGTTCACACAATCACTTTAATTCAAGCTGTCATCAATACTTAACTTGAAGTATTGCAAATCTCTTATTTGATCTTCCTACATCTAGCTGGTCTCCATTTTAATCTATCCTCCACACAGATACTAGGTTGTAGATAAAATCATGCCATCTCCCTTCACCCTAATCCTTCCTCCCCTGTCTTATAAAATAAGTTACAGTAGCTTCTTTTTAGCATTTGAATCATCTCTCCAAAACATAGTCCATTCTTACTTTTCAAGCTTTTTTGAACAATACTCTTTTCCTTTTAATACTGGTCTACTTGCTATTTTTTCATATGTACCATTTATCTCCTGCCTTTGTTGTCTCTTCTGTATTTTTGGAATTCACTTTCTGCTCACCTCTATCTCTTGGATTCTCTGGTTTGATTCAAGATTCTAGTCAAGTATACCTCTTGGTATGAAACTTTTCATGATCCTCTAAGATTCTTGTGTACTCTTTCTCAAAAATACCTATTATTTATTTTGTAAATATACAGTATACCTTTTAGGATATTCTGTATATGTGTATGTACATACACACATAAATGTTTCCACCATTATAATATGAGATTTTTGAGGGTAGGGAGTATTTCACTTTTATTATTACACTTAGACCTTAGTTCAGCACATCACACATATTAAAACATTTACTAAATGCTTGTTAATTGATCAGCAGACATTATTTGGGGTTTCAACTTGACATCCTGTACTTTTTTTTAATATATTATTTAACTTTTTTCTAGATTTTTTTTTTGTGACTAGAGTAATCCTTAGGTTTTACTATTTGGTATTTCTTCATAGTTGAAAGTCTTTCTTATGGATAATTACATGATTAGTTGATTGTTAGTAAAACTGTAAAATTTAACCACTAGGTGCCTTGGAAATTTGTGTGTGGGGGGTTTTATCTCAGTGGCAATATGTGGATTTGATTGATTAGTGCTTTGTTGTTTCTATTCAGAAGTTCCAGGAAATCTATTTGTATTATTTCCTGCTGTATACTATTTAGGTTTTATTTGTCATGTTCTTCTGAGAGATCTATAATTCTTAAGTTATCTCTGTGCATACAGTTTTCAAGTTCAGTTACTTTGACTTACTTAGAATTTTTTTAATGTGGTTTTTGCCTTTTGCTCCCTTTCTGCCAAATTTTCTTCTAGTTTTTTATTCTTGTGTTTCAAATATGTAATTATCTTTCAAAGCTTCTGTTCTTTTGGAGAATCTCTGCTATGTCTTCTAATTACTTTATCCTCCTGCTTGTCTTTTAAAATTGTACACTGAGACCTATGATTTCTGACCTAATTTTATTTAGAATACCTCTTTTGAAAAGTTTTTTTTCTCTTTTAAACTATCCTGGCATTTCTTGTTTTCCTTCCATAATCTCTAGAGTATTGTGGGATCCTCTTTTTTACTGGGGGATTTTGATTTATTTTCTTTCATAGTATATGACCTATTCATTTTGTTTTGTCCTTTCTATATGTTTACTTATTTTTCTTCTTAAAAACAAAAATTTTTCTATTCATTTATTTATGACTTAGTTTTTTTTAAATAAGCTGTCTCCCTTGGACTTTTTTGATTCTTGAAGTTTTTCCACTTAGTTTTTGTGTGCTAATCTCTTATTTCCCTTCTTTTTGATTCTACTCACTTCCACTACTGCTCAGATTCTCCAGAGACCAGGTGTATCCTCATTCTCTTTGTATTTGGAGATTTGTGAGTAGGGCCTAGGTTCTTGCATAGAGGAAATTCTGGGATTAGAAGCCTTTCCCAGATAGATTTCTAAACAGTTTTTGTGTTTCCATCACATAGATCTCTTTCCCCTTTAGCCAGATCTGGGATGCATCTTGCAGTGCTTATGTCTTCACTATCTCTTTTTCTCCAAACCCTCAAATATTCACTTATTCCTTTACTTCTGTTTTTCCTTCATGTGGTATTTGGGCATGTTGTCAAGGCATTCATGATAGTTTCTCAAGAAGTTGGGCAGGCAAGTGGTAGTGACTTAGGACCCTTATGACCATTTCTTGACCTGAGATTTGGTCCTAAGTCAGTGGTCTCTTTATGACCACATTTCTCACCTGTAGCTTCAAGGTTCCTATATTTTTAGCTCCACTACAACTTGGTTTCCTCATTACCCTTCCTCTTACCAGATGACTTTTTGGTTCCTCTCTTTGCCAGTCATTTCTTAGCTGTAAGCTTTACTTGTGCTTGTAAATAGTTGTAAGATAGGAGCAGACTGTATCCAGAGTGATGCCATATAGGCAATAGGAATTTGAAGAGAGTATTCTACTAATTGTAAAACACAGGATATTGGGCATGTATTATTGTGGCTCAAGTCTTTGATATCAGCAGTTTTATTACTATTGATTCCCAGCAGTTGCTGGGAATGCTGCTGTGATATCAGAATCTTTATTGTTGGAAACTCCAATTATGGAAACTCCTTTCGCTAATGCGGGTCCTGTTAGAACTTATAATGTTAGAGATTTACTATGCCAATGAGAGTTTAAGTGACTTGCATATAGTCACATAGCTAATGTGTGATCAAGGCATGTTTCAAAGCCATGCTTCCTGATGAAGTCAGCCATTTGTTTTCTGTACCATACTCCTCAGGAGATTACACAAACCATTTGGTACCTGGATACTACATTGGTCATTTGTTGAACGTCAACCATGTGGCTAGCAATATATTGTGCACAAGAAGAACAAGAGATGCTATCTCCACTGTCAAGTAGCATCCAATATAGAGAAAGTCATATATAATACTTAAAAGGAAAATAAAGATATCTGCAATTATGCACAAATAGCACATTTCTAATCGGCTTCTACTTTAGGTCTGAAGATAAAGGATAGAGTGTAATCTTGGAAAGGTTCCCAGAAGAAGTGAGTTTTAAAGGTGAGAAGGCCTTTAAATTGGAAAAGAAGGGAGGATATTCTAATTGAGAAAAGTGTCCATAAAACAATATATGACCAAACAAGAGATAAAGGTCATTAAGAGATATAAAATGGATAATTTTGGTTGCATTTTTACATAATTGTTTTATGTAAACAAATCAGTGTAGCCAAGATTAGAAGGAAAGCAGTAAACTGGGGGGGAAAATTCAAGCAAACTTATTTTTGGAAAAATGCCTTAAATATATAGAGAACTGAGTCAAATTCATACAAATATAAATTATTATTTGATACTTTGATAAATGTTCTAAATATATGAACAGGCAGTCTTCATAACTTCAGAAAAGATTATCAAGTTTCCTGAAAAAAATGCTTTAAATCACTATTGATTAGAGAAATGCAAATTAAAACAATTTTGAGATACTGACTCACAACTCTCAGACTTGCCTAATATGGCAGAAAAGGGAAATGCCAAATGCTGGAGGGGATGTGAAAAAACTGGACACTAATACACTATTGGTGGTGTTGTGAACTGATCCAACCATTCAATAGAACAATTTAGAACTACACCCAAAGGGCTAGAAAATGTGTATAATTTTTGACTCAGCAATACCACCAGTAGGTCTGTAATCCCAAAGAGGTCAAAAGAAAATCACATTTTTTTTTCATTGTTCAATTGTTTGTCATGCCTGACTCTTCCTGACTCCACTTGGTGTTTTCTTGGCAAAGATACTGAAGTAGTTTGCCATTTCCTTCTCTAGCTCATTTTATAGAAGAATAGAATAAGAAAAATAAGATTAAGTGACTTGCCCAGGGTCACATAACTAATAAGAGTTTGAGGTTGAATTTGAGCTTAGATCTTCTTGACTCCAGGCTCAGAGATATCCATAGCAGCTTTTGTGTGTGTGTGTGTGTGTGTGTGTGTGTGTGTGTGTGTGTGTGTGTGTGTGTGTAATATTTATTTACACATATATGCATATCCATCAACTGGGGAATGACTGAACAAGTTGCTGTGATGGAATACTACTGTGCTATAACAAATAGTAAGCAGGATGATTTCAGAAATCCTGGGAAGACTTACCCAAACTAATATAAAGTGAAGTAAGCAGAACCGGAGAGCACTGTATATAACAACAGCAGTATCATATGATGATCAATTATGAATGATTTAGTTATTCTCAGCAATATAATGATCTAAGATAATTTCAAAGTATTTATGATGAAAAATGCTATCAACCTTCATAGAACTGAAGTCATCTTTAAAAAAAATCCTTTTTGAAAGCATCCTTAAAAAAACAAAACAAAACAAAAAAAAAAAACTTCCCTAGTTTTTTAATGTTTTTTTTTCCACTCTGCATTTTCTTTGATAACCTGGCTAATGTGAAAATATGTTTGCAGAACTGCACATGTATAATCTGTATGAAATTGTGTTGAAATGGATCTATGTACTGAATATGGTAAACTTATTAACAGTGATGTATAACTGTTGATAAAATGGATTATTGGCAACCTCAGAAAAACCAGTGAAACAAGTGATAAGGGGAAAATCTCTTTGTTGACATAAAGGAAAAGAGGAAGGTCTATACAATTTAGGAATCTTACAGTTGGCTATGGGGAAAGTGTGGTTGGCATTAGATGCAGCTAATTATGCTCTTCTGAAAATTAAAGAATTGTTAATTATTTTATGGGACTCTTATAATTTTGGCTAGAAGAGCAATACCACTTGGTTTGCTGTCCCCTTAGGGGAGATTAAACAGTCACACAAGGATAGGCAAAAACAGAGAAGATGTTAAGCTTGGAGCTTCCAGACACTGTCAATGTCCCAGAGGCTAATGACATGGATGCTATAAACTTTTCAATCACACTTTTCAACTAATTCAGAGAGAAAACTACATTTCTGAGAAGCTGAGTTCAGATATATACAAAATGAATTTATATATGTAGATAGATAGATAACTGTATGTATATATATATATATAATATTCATGTGTGTAATGTATGTGTGTGTATATATATATATATATATACAACATTATACAGTAGAAATCAGATATAATGTTAATTTTGATATTTTCACACTTGTCTTTTCAAGAAGAGAGGAAGTGACAGTTGATCAATGATGGACAGAGGTAGATACACCCAGAGAAGAAACACTGGGAGGGGAATGTAAATTGTTAGCACTAATATCTGTCTGCCCAGGTTGCATGTACCTTCGGATTCTAATGTTTATTGTGCAACAAGAAAATGATATTCACACACATGTATTGTACTTAGACTATATTGTAACACATGTAAAATGTATGGTATTGCCTGTCGTCGGGGGGAGGGAATAGAGGGAGGGGGGGTAATTTGGAAAAATGAATACAAGGGATAATATTATAAAATATATATATATATATATATAATAAAAAAAAGTGAGGGAGGGAGAGAATTTGAAACTCCAGATTTAAAAAAAAAATTATACATGTAATTGGAAAATATTAATAAGAGTAAAAAAATAAAAGAAAGAAAAGTTGCCCACAGATCCTGGGAAGATGGGGGATTTAGGAATTTTCTAGAGGCAGCGCTTTACCTCACCTCATAAATTAACCAAAATGTATAAAATCTGGGGAAAGAATTAGAGAATCCTTCTTGAACTTCCTCTGTCTCCTACTCTAGCTCTATCTATTCTCTGAAGTGAAGTAATAAGTGTCTTGATAAAGGTAAGTGTCACTTCATGCCCTTGGGAGACCAGTTTTATTAAGGGAATACAGAAGGCATAGATATACATATGACCATAGGGAGTTTTATCCCTTCCTTCTCTAGAATCTTGTTTTCCACGATCTTCTTTTTTATTTAAAAAAAATTACCTTTAAATCTTTAGTTACTGTTACTGATAAAATAGATTTAGTTCTTAGTGTAGCTAATGGATTTAAACTGTCACCAAATGAATGACGAAGGAATGAGGTAAAAAAGACCTGAGTTAAAATCTAGTTTCAGACACTTACCAGTTATATGACTTTGAGCAAGTCTCTTAACTTCTTTATGCCTCAGTTTTCAAAACTGCAAAATGGTGCTATCAGTAAAACCTACCTTGAAAAGATCAACTGAAATAGTTATAAAGTACTTAGTTTTAGCAAAATGCCTGGAAGACATTACGCATCTTAATAAATGCTTCTTCCTTTCCCTTTCCCTTTCTTTTCCCTTTTTATTGTTATTTTAGTCATCATATATAGGACATTTTATGGATGTGTGTGTTCTTTTCTGTTTCTTGCAGGTATTTTGATGTTGGGCTTCATAATTTCTTAATCCGGTAAGATATTAATTTTATCTAAGTACAAATCTCTGTTTGCACATATGTTGATAGCAGTTTGTGATATTTGTTCTCTTGGTTAAACATTTGGAAGGAATACCAACAGTGCATTTTTCAGACACATAAATAGCACTATTCTTCATGTGGCTCAGAGAATCTGTTCTGTCATTAGTTTTTCATTCAAGTAAAGAAAAGACTTTTTTTTAAAGGTGCTCACACAAATGTGGTCCATTAATATTCTTATTTATAGCCTGTTTGTATAGATATTACAACGTCTGGTTGAAAGTGAAAAATTCTATCCACTTGTAATCAGACATCAAGCAAGTAGTTTTAACTTTTTTATCACATCAAATTGAATGATGTTTTAATGAAATGAATGGACAATTTTGTTGTCAGGCAGACAGACCCAGCCTCACAATGAAGAAATGCACATGTTTTGACTGATGTGGAAATAAGTTTTACATGATTGCACATAAATAACCTATAACAGATTAATTGCCATCATAAAAGGGGAGAGAGGAGGGAGAAAGACAATTTTGAGTCTGGAATCTTACAAAAATGTTGTTACATGTAATTGGAAAAAAATAAAGTACTATTTAAAAAAAAAGAAATGTATGTGGTTGAAAGAGGCCACATGATGTAGCTGCAGAGGTGTCAGACTTAGAATCTTTATACTACATGTAGCCTCCAACACTCCTGTGAGGTATTCAATTAGATTAAAATGTAATTGGGAAATATTAAACAAAATAAATAGAAACACAATAGAATATAGATAATATAGTTTTGTGGATTTTTTGAGTCAATATATAGTAGCAGTCATCCATTTCTAAATGAGTTTGACCCCTTTGGCTGTAGTGGATAGATGTTCATGAAGTTCAGAAGATTAGCCTCTGAAACACACTGCTAAGATAAATGACTCTAGGTGAATCGCTAAGGTGCTGGTTAACCTGCATATGTAGAGGCAGTTTTCTTACCTGGAAATTCTTTATAGCAGTGATATCATGGGCCCAGTACCTATTCTTATCCCTACATGTTTGAAAATGGCTGAAAGATTTCATCAAGTGTGGTTTATGGGAAGCAAATTAGAACCAAAGACCTGATACAGATTAACTACAGAAATTATCTTGGTTAATAAAAAGGCTGTAAGCAAGATTATTCAGTTGCCTGCTTTCTGCAAGTATCAGTTACTCTAAATGCTTAATGAATAGTGACTAAATTAAGATGGTTGAAAATTGTTCATTAAACAGTGATTTGAAAGCAGGAATCTCAGCTAAAGAAGTATACACAGCAGTTAATAGAAATAACTTGAAATGTGATTTAGGTTGTACAAAGTAGATACTTAGGTGTCTTTTCCAGTATCTTAGCGTCTTTTATATAGTGGATATATATTAAGTGGATCTCTAAAGGAATGTTCATCATTATTGTTGCCTAAGAGCATTTACTTAGTTTTTAATTGAATGTGATGCTGTTTAGGGTACTTTTCAGAGAAAAATCACATGATGCACCCTCAAGGTAATTCAATTCAACAAACATTTATTAATTGTATACAATGTGAGTTCAAAGTTATCTCAGTCCCTTTATGGTTAACTTGTATTTAATTTACATATGTGATATACAGTTTATACTTGTTATCTCTTGCTTTAGAAGGTAAGGTCCTTAAAGGGAAGGACCTTTTCTCTTTTGTCTTTGTAATTGTTTTTTATTAATCACAGTGCTTAACATGTAGAGATGCTTAATATGTTTATTAATTGAGAAATAAAAACAAAACAATCTGTTTCCTCAAATATCTTATAACCTGCTAAAGAATGTGTGTGTGTGTGTGTGTGTGTGTGTGTGTGTGTGTGTGTGTGTGTGTAGTAGTGTCTGAACTAGCTCTCTGGAGGATCTTGGGACCAGCCTTGGTGGAGTGAATGAAGTAGGCAGGAGAGCCACCAGGATGGTCAAAGATGGAGTGTCTCATTTCCAGTTCTCTCAGTACTTAAATACCTCAGTATGATTACATCATTACAACACACTAAGTATGTGCGGACTAGAGAACCATTATTTCATCAATCACACTGAGTATTTACTAACTATAAGCACCCTGATATGTAAAATACCTCTTGCTGTAAGTATCCCTTGCTTCAAGTAGAACACAGGTGGTTACACCCCTTCTTGACTTCTCAGGTAAAGGTGCAAAATAATAATATGATTTCAAGATTGAAAAAACTGAGGAAGGTTAGAAAAAAAGTTCATGTTGTGGAGGTGACATTTGAGCTGTGTTTTGAAAGGAAATATGAGATCTCAAAGACAGAGTTGAAGGAATTTTTATTTAACAGCTATGATAGTATGGATGCCTACATAATTAATATATGAAAAGTAGATAAAACTGTATGCACATTCTCTCTCTCTCTCTCTCTCTCTCTCTCTCTCTCTCTCTCTCTCTCTCTCTCTCTCTCTCTCTCTCTCTCTCTCTCTCTCTCTCTCTTTTATCTCTCTCTCTCTCTTTATTTCTGTCTCTTACTTCCCAGACTTTAAGACTCACTTTAAATCCTACCTTTGGAGAAGGCCTTCCTTAGTTCCACTAGCTGTTAGTAATTTTTTTTTTCTGAGATAACATTTTTTTATACTCTGTATCTCATATGTATCAAGTTATTTTATAATGTCTTATTCACGAAGATGTGAACTTGAAATCAGGGGCTATTTTTTGCCTTTTTTTTTATCCCCAATGTTTAACAAAGTTTCTGGAACATAGTAAGTGTTTAATAAATCCTTGTTGACTGACTATAAAATGAGACAGTTAAATTAGTTGGCTAAGATCATTGGAGGATTGACTTATTGCTAGCTTAGATAATAGAAGTGATGGTATTTGACCACTAATTGACCTACTTATGTACCAGGATTTTTTATGTACTCAAGCCTAGTTTAGGCAGCTACATGTAGTCAAAAGAATTCAAACTTTTGCTGATTTCCGGCAAACTTCAGCAAAGTTTACCTAATCCAAGTTTACAAGTATAACAAATATTCCTAATCTTTGCCTTTGTATTCAATAAGGAGAGGTTTCAGTCCAAAACACCTGATGATTGCCCTTAAGATTCCTTTCCCACTAAGTCCCTATGAATGTGCCCCACAACAAAAATTTACTTTAAGGGCTAAAACCTGGATATTTGGGCTTTCAATTTGGGCTCTCAATACAAATCCCACAGTATTCCCATGTAATGATTTGCACTGCTCATGGGACTGTATAGCTGGGTTGCTTCATGCTTATATGTGATTAATAAAGTCTCCAACTTGGGATCCTTTGAATATGTATGTTCCTTTTTAGTACATCATCCATAATCCCCTTACATCACTTTCTGATCTAAATCTGAGATCTTGTGATTCTAGGTACAAAAAAAGCACATTTCTTCCTTGTACAAAGAAGAGAGAATATGAAATAGTTTTTTTATGCTGTACTAAGATGCAGACACTTATTATACACTTGACTATGTCAGGACATATTGAATGTTTGCTTTTTAAGCATAAACATAACTCAGCCTACTTAAACTTAATCAGCAGTGCCTTTTGCTTTGATAGATGGGGCCCATCTAAATTGGCATAAATTATAACCAATCCAAGTCTTCGTAAGGATCTCTACAAAGTGAGCTGTTCTGTTAAGATGTGCTTCCATTTAGGTTGATTTTATTTTATTTTTTTCATCAGGGCCGGGTTGCAAGGAAAGAGCTGTCACATTTAAAGAATAATTAGCATTTTTAGCATTGAAGTTGTGTATGGTGTTTAGTTTATGATGACTATGGGAAAAATCAATGTACTCTCATCTCCTGAGTTTAGTATAAATCAAAGGAAAGTCATTCAGGGAGTCTCCTCAAAGAATCTCCTGCAAAGAATGCAGTTGACTGCAGAACTTGATATTAGACTAGAAGGGAAAAATAGAAAGAAGTGATTAAAAACAAAGCAGCTTTGGTGTGCCACAAGATAGAAGACTTTTTTTCTTCATATAATTTGAATTCTTGTTGAGAAGAAAACAACAGTAGTATGTTTTTGGTTCAATTCATGTAGTCCTTAGTCACTTTCATTCTGGCAACAAAATTTACACTAGCCCATTCTACTATATCTTGACCTCCATCATTGCTTTCCTTCGGATTTTCTTAAAACAACCATTTTGCTTCCTTCTACTTTTTTACTTCAAACATTAGATTCAACTAACCAATTTCTTTGTGTTTCTAGTTGAAGCACTATCTATCTCATATCATTCCTTCATTCACTAGGTAAAATAATAGTTCAAATCATTGCCCTTCCTTATTTGTCTCCCTTTAATGATAGAAGTTCTGTTTAACTAAATGTTTTTGGGAAAGGAAATATGCTCCACTAAAGTTTTCTTCCACAGTACCCCATTGTGTTGTAGAATTGATCTCATGTTCTCTACTTCAGGGTGTCCATTCAAAATTGAATGAGATTCTTTCAATGTTGTCAATGCCCTGGGCTTAGATCTCCAGTTGAAAAGAGATCACTTATCTTGGGAGTTTCAGCTATTGGAAATGGTCCCAGACTAAACTTCAACTTTATAGAGAGTGGGACCTCATCTCTGGCCAGATAACTGGGTATTGTCTGGGAAAGATATGCTTTTCCCAGAGTTTGGGAGCTCCCCAGAAGGGGATCTGGGACCCCCAAAAGATCTGTTTACTTCAATTTTTATAGAGCAATAGTATTCCATTATATTCATATACCTTATCTTATTCAGCCATTCTCCAACTGAGGGGTGTCTGCTCAATTTCTAGTTCCTTATTTAGGAATATTAAAATAGTAATAATAACTACAAAATTATCTTGGTCAGGGTAGGTACACCTGCATCTAATAAGTCAATAAATCAATAAATATTTATTAAGTACTCATGTGCTAGAAACCGTGATAGCACTACAAATAAAATGAATGAAATAATCCTTATTCACAAAGAATTTATGTTCTAATAAGAAAGGCAACAAACATTTATGGAAATATGTACAGAATAAACATAAGCAGAATAAATACTAAGAGATTAAATAAAGATTTTTTTGGAGGGAAAAAGGGCAGACACTATCATATTAATAAGAATCAGAAGAGCCTTCATATAGAAGTTGGTGCTTGTGCTATATCTTGAAGAGAGAAATTCTGAAACAGTGGTGAGGAGTGTAGATTTTGAAAATTTACAAATCACTATACAAAATATAGTAAACCATAAGATTTAGAGTGAGAAAGGAAATTAGACATTCTCTAATTTAATCCTCTTATTTAAAAGTAAGGAAATGGTCTGAGAAAGGTAAAGTAGATGGTCTAGAGTCTGTGGCAATAAAAGTTGTAAGAAGCAAAGCCAGGATTTGAATCTAGATCCTTTGACTAAATTAATAATTCTAAGATAACTCTATCTTGTTTCTCTGGGCAAAGGATTATTACCATAAACTTTTTAAAAATAAATTTTAGAAAAGTTTTTTAACATCAGTGCTTCCTAAACTTGCCCAACACCTCCTGTAGCATTTCTCATATTTACTTCTCTGACTGTACTTACTGGTGATGAGGATAAAGTATGCCTAATATATCTTCATTTTCAGAATCTCCTCCTTTATCTAATGAGGGATATGGTTTTTTTCCTTGATATTATGGGAGTTCATTACTTGCATCCTCTTCCTAGAATTTGCCTGGCCTGCTTTAGTCAGGGTATTTTGCATACCTTACTCTTACACCTCAGACTAGGAAAAATCAACATTTCTTGTGTTATAATGAGAGTTGGACTGGCCTAAATCTTTCCTTAAGTATTGATAATGTTTATGCTTAGGGCGAATTACTGTTTGCCAAGGAGGTCATTGTCTAGGGATTCTGGCATGGGCAATGGAAGTACAAAGTTCAGGGAGCAGACCACCACATTTGGTCTTGGACCCTTGGAACTGGTTGAGAAGTTTTCTGAAGTGAGTGTATTGTTTAGAATACAAATACCTCCCATTGAGCAAACAGATCCTGCATGGAGACAAGTTTGATATGGTAAAAATGGGAACTGCCACCAACATTTACACTTGTATTTGAATTCTCTCTTTTGAAACATGATTTTATTTTTATGATAGAAGGGATACAGAGAGAGGGCTGTTTGGTTCTTGTAGAAACTTCTGTTCTTATTCTCTGAGTTGGCTCAGGGACTTCCCAAGGGCTGGGATATCTCTGAGCTTCTGGAATAGGAACAGGTTTTTTAATAACAAAACAGCTGCTGGGTTGATAAAAGCCATCAGTTACTGAACTCTGAAATAAGGAAAACTGGTGTTCTGTGTTTTTCCCCTTACTTGAATTTTGAAATAATTTATCTTATAAAATCAGACTCAATGCAGAATGGGGTTCATATAAGAATAAGTCCCCCCACTACCACTAAGACAGTCAGAAACATGCCTCTTTCCAAACAATATTGTCTTTAGGTGGAAAAAAGTAAAACTGGAATATTAATGATGGATTTGGAAAAATGGTAGTGATTACAGGTAATGATGAGAATAAAAAAGTGCTAAGGATCCATATTTGATCTTAATCCACTTTTCCCTGACATGTACTGCTTTCCTGCATGTATCTTATGTTACAGCAAAACTGGACTATTCCTTGTTCCCCATACATGCCTAAGGCTTATCTGCCTTTATGCACACTACTCTCTTTACTTTCATTGATCCCTTTCTCATCTTTGCCATATGAAATTCTTCCTCTCCTTCAAGACAGAGCTCAAATGTCACCTCCTTCATGAAGCCTTCCATGTTTCAGATCCCTGCCCCACCCTTAATTGGATGCATTCTTTCTTGAATCCATAACACATTTTTGCACTTCTACAAAAATCATATAATTTCAGAAATCAAAGTGGCTTCAGAGTTTGTTTGTCTAATCCACACCTGAATAGGATTTTGATATAACCTCTGCTTTAAGACCTTCAGTATTGAAGGCGCACCATCTTCTATTTTCATTTATAGTATACTCTGTTCATATTATAGTTTTTGCACATTTTCCTATTCCTTTCATTAGAATGCAAAATTTCTACTGAGTTGATTCTATTAAATATCTTCTTTGTGTGAAATATTATTCTGGGAATGCAAAGATGAAAATATTCTTTCTCTGGAAGTTCTTGCAGTCTAATAGGGGAATAGAAATGTGTTATCGGTGATACAAGATGGACTGTGATAAGTACCAAAGGCCAAAGTTCTAGTTACAAGTGATTTGAGAAGAGAGAGTTAATTGATACTAGAAAGGAATAAGGGTCAAGGGAGACTTTATGGACTGAAGAAAGAAAAGGAGTTCATTAGGCAAGGAAATGGAAGGAATTTGTTCTAGGCATGGGGAAAATCACCTTTGGAAATTCACAAAGATGGGAGAAGACAGGATGAAATGGAGAAGAGATAGTTTGATGTAGAAAAGACAAGATTTAGCAAGTAATTGGATATGTGGGATGCATGAGAGTGAGGAGTTGAAGATGACATAGAGGTTATGGACCTGTGTGATTGGGGGATGCTGGTACCATTGACAGAAACAGAGATGTTTGGGAATGAAAAGATTTTTGGGGAAATGATGATAAATTCTAGATGTCTTGAGAATGAAAATATGAAGTCATATTATGAATTTAATTCCAGGCTAAAGAGTTTGTATTTTCTACTGTGACCATTCAAGATTCACTGCTTTATTGAGTGATAGAATAGTGGATGACAGGAATAATAAAATGGATACACAATATTAAGTGCTTTGTTGGTAACCAATAAATATTAAAAGACTTAAGCAGAAGGCCTTTAACACAATGTATAGATTTTATGGAAGGACATGGACAAAAGTCATGTGGAATGAGATGACTATTATTAAAGAAAGTATCAATATGAGTGAAGTGTGATATTCATTGACATAGTGTAGATAATGGGGAGCCACTCATGATTTTGAGCTGGGGAGAAATACAATGAGACCTGTGAATTTAACATGTCATTTTGGTAATGATGTTAAGAATAGATTAGAGAAGGAAGACACCAGCAATAGAAAAATTATTTAGGAGGGTCTTACACTTGTGTAGGCCTCAACTAAAATTGCAGCATTGGGATCAATATAAAAATCAATATTGGGATCAATTTGCAGAGGAAGAATAAGTAGGACTTGACAACTGATTTGACATGGGAAATGACATTTAGCTTGTCTGTTGACTGGGAGTATGTCAGTGGCACAATAGAAATAGGGAAATTAAGAGGAAAGCTTAGCATAAGAAGCAAAAAAACTTACTCAAGCAATGATATTCCTGAAATTAGAATGGACCAAACAGAAAGTAATGACTCCATGAGGCAACAAGAAATATTGAAACAAAGTTAAATAGATAAATCAAAGCAAATTTTAATATTAAGACATATTAGAAGATTGAAAAAAGAAAAGAAAATATAAGGTATATCATGTCAAGAGCAACTGACCTGGAAAACAGATTAAGGAAAGATGATTGAGTCATTAGACTATCTGAAAGTCATAAGAAAAAAATAACCTTCCTATCATATTTAAAGAAATCATGAAGAAATATTATCCAAGTATAGTAGAACAAGAGAGCAAAATAAAAATAGAAAGAATTCATTTATCATGTCCTGAAAGAATCCCCAGAATAGGAAAGGCCATCTAGTCTAATATCCTTATTTTATGTTCCCACGAGATTAAATGGTTTACCTGGTGTTGTAGAAGGGATTCTTGTTCAGGTATGATGAATCAGAATCAGGAATTTTTCATCTAAAGTCTATAAACCCCATTTGTCCAGGGTCTGAGCCTCATGCTCTGGACAACATCTAGTTTGGTACCACAGAAATGTAGGAATTTATGAAGTAAAGTCTTGCTAATTAGGGGGAAAAACTGACTCATTAGAAAAGGGGGCAAACTAAGGGATTGGAATTTCACTACAAAAAAGTTAAGAATAGTATTTGGCTGCCTATGCTAATCAATATATCAATGGCTTTGAAATTGTACCTTTGCAAGATTTTTTGCCCCCTATTTCTTTGAAAGCAACTCTGTGTGGTGTAACAATAGCCTTAATCTATTATCTAATTTCCCATTGTTTATGTTTGCTTGGTGTGTTGTAAAGGATGTAATTATACTTATAAACAATAACTCTGAGGCACTTGATGGATGAGGAAATATGATAGTAACCTTCTATAGGCTGCAAAGAAGTTTTGCAAAGAAAGTTTTCTTCATTCCTATATTGAAGTATTGTTCTCTGATTCTCTAATACCACATATTGGTCCTCTTCTGACCACTTATCATGCCCTTTTTTCTATTTCCTTCCTCAGCTCCTCTATTGATGTTTCCCAAAGTTTAGTTTCTTAGCCTTCTGTTGATTTGGGGATAAGTGCCACTACTGGTGATACTTCCACCAGTTTTAATGCTTCACCTGTCCAGCTGCCTTTAGAAACATCTTCATCTGGATGTCACACTGACTGATAAAACTGAATATATTGGCTCATCTTCTCTGCTTGCTTACCTTTTCTATCACAGTCCCTCAGTCCTAAAAGTTCAGAAACTTGGAATTACTTATTGGTCAGAAGCAATCTTGGATAGTTTAGTCAGTTCTAGTTGCCAATTTAGGAAAAATACTAGCAAAGATATAGTGCACTCAGAGAAGAGTAATCAAGCCAGGGAGAGGCCCTTTAAAATATGCTGTGTTCTAAGCTTGGAATGCTTTATCTTCTCATTCCTGCCTCTTAGGTTCCCTAGTTTCCTTCAAGCCTCAACTCAGAACCTACATTTTTTTCAGGAGGCCTTTGCTACTTTTTCTCCCTTACCTTTTCCCCTTAGTACCTTCGCTCTAAGATTTCCTTATACTTGGTCTATATCATGTGTGTATATCATGTATCACATTTTTTCTCCCATTATAATGTGTGCTCCTTGAGGGCAGTTACTATATTTTTGCCTTCCACATAATATGTTTAATAAATATTTCTTAATTTGTTATGGTGACTGATTGAAGCAAGTAAAATGTTTAATCTGAAAGAGAAGACTGGAGGTGGAAGATCAGAGCGTAGATACAATTCCTAAATTCAAATATTTGAAGGAAATCTTGGGGAAATCATGACTGACTTATTCTTCTTGACCCTATAGGGCATAAGTGGGAGTAATGAGTAAAAATTTCACAGATAGATCCAAATTATCATTTAGTGTCAGAAAAAGCTTCCAAGCAATTAGAGCTGTAAAAAGTAGAATGGATTACCACAGGAGATAGTAAGTACTAGAGTTCTTCAATCATTATCTGCTTGACCACTTATCAGATGTTGAAATAGGACTTTCTTTTCAGATATGTTATACTAACTGGCCTCTGCTGTTCAGTCCAACTCTGAATTTCTACTGTTCATTCATTTATACTTCCTACACTTAATCCAGTGATAATATCTGCATCATCTTTCACATCATCCCACCCCTGTCACTACATTCTCATTGTTACTATTCTTTAGATACCATGTTGTACCTTGGACAGCTCCACTTTTCAGAGAGATGACTTTTGGCAGCTTGGACTACAGTTTAAGAACTAGAAAGAAAGAGAGAAGGGATTAGCTGCAGAGAAAAGTATGATGATAAGGAGATAAACAAGTTTTGTGAAGTGATTACTTTTGGTAAGAAAGTTTTATAGACTGGCATAAGTTTGCTTTGGGCCAATAGTTTTAAAATATCACTGTAATCTAAACTCATCATCTAAGATTTATTACAACATAAACATAAAATATTATGTTTGAATTGGTAAACCTCTAGTTCATTTAATTTTTCAGAAGCAAATGCCCTATATCCTACGTGAAGCTTTTCCTGACTACAGTATCCCTTATTAAACTAACTGAACTCCAACTTCCTATAGTTATGTCTTAGTTTATATGTCTGTCACTGTTTTGTAGTATTGATTCATGTGGACTAACCAAGGATTTCCAACTTAGTTGTTTAAATTTTTTATGACTACCACAGCTTGGTACAGTCCAGAATACTAGGCATCAACAAATAATCTTTGGTAATAGATATTATTCCATTTTGCTTTGTGTTTTTCTATTAGGTTATTTATATTCTGTTCCTTCCTGAACTCTTAGGGCTAGATGACTTTTAAGATCCTTTTCCAGTTCTGGAATTTTATGATTTTACTCTTCTCTGTGTTTTTTACTAATACCAAGGCTGTGCTTGGCTTACTGAATGAATCAGAATCCTGTTTTAGGGGGTGAGAGAATGATAGGAGGAGTTCTCTATCTTAAATTCTATAGCATATAGCATCTGCTAATACATATTTTTGCAAATGAATATGTCTTCCTCCCCCAAAGATAGTAAATTAAAACAAAAATAACAACAAAACAAAAAGTGTTTTGTTAAAAAAAAACACTAGGACAATAAATATAAACAAATAATGATATTTGGTATGTTCAACACACAACTAGCATCCTGAATCTAAAGGAATTGGGCAGGCTGTCATGTCTGCAGCATGAACTTCCTTTCTGGTATTCATGATGTATTTACTTCAGGAAGGAAAGTACATGGTCTTTGATTGATTTGTATTGACTAATGCATTTGATTTAAATATTATTCTAGCTCTTTTGGCATTGCTGACTGTAGTTTTACAGAGTGTGCTCTCTTCATCATGTGATAATCTAATTCGGAAATGTGTACTGTCCCCATTTATTATGAAATTTATAGTCACCCTAAGCTCTTCTGCTCATCTCACTGAGTCTGGCTTTTTTCTATTGTCATCAGAAATTCTTCTGAATAGCCTGAATTTCATCATTTAATGCATTTTATTTCCCTTTTTTTGAAGTTCTTACAAAGATATATTTACTTCACATCTAGAGAAAGAACAAAGTATAGATCATTGCCCCGATATCTTGTAGTCATACTCTCCCTTTCAATAGTCACTCTTACCCTTTAGAGGAAGTATAGTCAAAACTTAGCTCATTTCCTATATAGTGTCAGTCCCATCAAATTCATATAGAGATGAGGTATGACTACTGGATGAGTATGAATACAGATCAAAGCATACTATATTTTTACTTCCTTTTTTTTTCTATGTTCTTTCACAACATGACTAATATGCATGACTGCAAAACAATTTGCCATATCAAATTACTTATCTCCTCAATGAGAGGAGAGGAGAGTAAAGAAGGGAGAGAATTTTTTTGAAGGATTTGATTGTACTTATTATTTAAGGCATCAACCTCAGTAAATACCCAGTTCTTATTCAGACAATAGACCATGTAGAAAAAAAAATCCAATGTTCTGAAGTTCTGTAATAAATCTATTAGAAATAAAGTAAAGAATGAACTAAATCAAAGAATCTATATCTGCTGAGAAAGGACAGAAAAAAATGGATAGCCAATCAAAGGGTTGGAACTCTGTCCTGCTTTTGAAGAAAATTTGAAACTCAATATTTTATATGAAAATTAATAGTTATTTTTCTATGTAAATAGAAAAAATAAAATATTTAATACATATAAATAGAATAAAATAAAATTGATTCTTTAGAGAACCTCAGAAAAATTCATGTGTCAGTTTACTTTTTGCTTTTTTTGATACATTCTTTAATTAATCATGTTCTGTGAGAGATCATGATATAAGAAGAAAGGTCATAGGACATTTTCCTGAGGCAATATGGCTCAAGAAACAGATCTTGGCCCTCTATTTAACTCTTCATTTATTCTTGTCTACTCTAGATGAAAAGAAGCAGTGCCTCTGCCCTCAACCTTATTGGTTTTGCAAAGTGTCCATCCATTTTTCAGTATGTTCATATATCAAAGTCTAGAGGGTATTTGATTGTTCCAGAATCTTTGGCTGGATTTTATAGTCAGCCCAGCATCCATGACCTAAGGAGCAAGGAGTAACCTTCTGGAACCACACCAGCAGAGGCAATAATGATTTAGAGCATTTTTTGTGTGACTATATATAACTTTGATTTCTTCTTCTAAAAACTACCTGTTCATGTCCATTGGCCATTTCTCAATTGAAGAATTAATTTTTTTAAATTTTATCTTATTTTTATTTTACATGTAAAGATATTTTGCAACACTCATTTTTTGGTAAGATTTTGAGCTCCAAATGTTTCTTCCTTCCTCCTTTAGTTCCCTCATGTAAAATATAGCAAATAATCTGATACATGTACAATCATGTTAAACATATTTCCACATTAGTTATGTTATGAATGAAAAATCAGAACAAAAGGGAAAAAACTATGAGAAACAAAGACAAATGCAACAAAAAATAAAAATAATATGCTTTTTTGTACAAACAAAACTAATGCAGGCAAGATTAGAAGGGAAACAAACTGGGAAAACATTTTTACAGTCAAAGGTTCTGATAAAGGTCTCATTTCCAAAATATATAGAGAATTGACTCCAATTTATAAGAAATAAAGCCATTCTCTAATTGATAGTCAAAGGATACAAACAGTTTTCAGATGAAGAAATTTGAACTATTTCTAGACATATGAAAAGATGCTCCAAGTCATTATTAATCAGAGAAATCCAAATTAAGACAACTCTGAGATACCACTACATACCTGTCAGATTGGCTAGGATGGCAGGAAAAGATAATCTGAATGTTGGAGGGGATGTGGGAAAACTGGGACACTGATACATTGTTGGTGGAATTGTGAATACATCCAGCCATTCTGGAGAGCGATTTGGAATTATGCTCAAAAAGTTATCAAACTGTGCATACCCTTTGAACCAGCAGTGTTACTACTGGGCTTATATCCCAAAGAAATACTAAAGAGGGGAAAGGGACCTGTATGTGCAATAATGTTTGTGACATCCCTTTTTGTAGTGGCCAGAAACTGGAAACTGAGTGGATGCCCATCAATTGGAGAATGGCTGAATAAATTGTGGTATATGAATGTTATGGAATATTATTTTTCTGTAAGAAACTATCAGCAGGATGAATACAGAGAGGCCTGGAGAGACTGACATGAACTGATGGTAAGTGAAATGAGCAGAACCAGGAGATCAATTATATACTACAATAACAATACTATATGATGATCAGTTCTGATGGACGTGGCCCTCTTCAATAATGAGATGAACCAAATCAGTTCCATTTGTTCAATAATGAATAGAACCAGCTACACCCAGCAAAAGAACTCTGGGAAATGAGTGTAAACCACTACATAGCATTTCCAATCCCTCTGTTTTTGTCCACTTGCATTTTTTATGTACAATGTTCTACTGGTTCTGCTCACTTCACTTGGCTTGTTTAGCTATTCCTCCTTTTAATGCCCAAGTCTTTGCCACCACAAAATAATTAATTTTTAAAGACAATTATGTCTCTTTATGGTAACCAACAGACAAATGTGAAGTAGGAGAGGTATTTCTTATTCTGAAAATTTCCTGTTCCTATCCTTTGAAACTGTCTATTAAGGGATGACTTTTGATCTATCTAAACATGTTTCAAAAATCCTCACCTGTTTTAATAACTTAAAATGGCACTAAAACTTTTGGGACACTCTATACTTATAGCAATTCCATATATATATATATATATATATATATATATATATATATATATATATATATATATATATATACACACACACACACACACATATGTATTGTGTATATCAGTTCTTTATCAGAGATTATGTGATGCTAAGAGCTGTTTTGCCCAATCTTCTTATCCTAGACTTAAAACAAAATTCAATTAGATCTATGATTTTATTGTATAAGGAAATATATCAATGAGGTGTTTGTTGTGGTGGTGGTTTAGTCATTTTCAGACATGTCTGACTCTTTATGATCCCATTTGGGATTTTCTTGGCAGAGATACTGAACTGTCTTGCCATTTCCTTCTCCAAAATTGTTCTACTATGCAGAGTGGCACCTTGTCTATGATTTAATCATCTTAAGAGAATTGTGTGAGTTACTGAGAGGTTAAGTGGCTTGCCCTGGGTCACATATCTAGTATTAAAATAAAGCTATCACTAGCCTCCCAGTCTCAGTTTCTTTATCTGTTATGTAAGACTAATAATAATCTTTGTCTCTCAGCTCTGCTCCTAATTGCCTTTGTTATCTTGGGCAAATCACTTCACCTATCTGGGCTTCTGTGTCTCACTCTGTACTTCTGATCCTATGAACTGACATGAGTTATCTCCACCATTTCCTGATTTTTCAATCCACCCTTTGCTACTGTCTCCTTCCTCTCTGTTTGCTGTTATGCTCTAATCCTAACAAAAACTTCCACTAACCCTTCAGCTTTTGTCCTTCCTCTTTCTCTTCTGTATTGCCCAACATGAGAGAAGTCATTGACATCCATTGCTTCTTCTTTCTCACTATTTTCACATATATTGCTATGTCCTTCTCCTTACGTAAAGTAGATATTCTCTAAATATTTGTTTCTGTTTCTTTTTTTCCCCTTGGTAATCTTGAATTATTTATTATGGGATGAATGAATACAAAGACATTAAATGTCCACTTTGCCGAACACTGCAAGTAAAAATGTAAAAAATATTAAAGTCCCTAATTTCAAACAATTTGAACTCTAGTAGGGAAAAGTCCTGTATAGCATTATGAGATCATAAATTTAGAATAAGAATAAACCTCAAAGGCCATCAGAGCCAGATGTTTAATTTTAAAGTTGAGGAAATTGAGGCCTAGGGAGAGTGAGTCATTTCCTTAAAGTCTCACATAAACAGTATTAAAAGTATATTTGGTCTTGTTTCAGGGTTTCCAGTTTTTTAAGCCCTAATCTCAGTTTCTCTTGTGGACTTACAAATGAGTGAGGGATAAATGAGGTTACTGTTGTTTGTCCAGTTTTTTCTGTCTTGGAAAAGATAGAGCTAGAATCTATACCCTGGGGGCATGATCAATGGTCTGGTTCTTCTTTTCATGTATCAATAAATTTCTCAAAGGCTTACAAATTTTATGAAGCATAGGATAAGTCACTAACATCTGAAAGGGATGCAGCCACTTCTAAATGAAAATGTAATCTTTGTGTTTCATAGAAAGGATGCTCTCTTTAAACTTGCAAATACAGTTTATGTGGAATGCTGCCTTTAAAGCTGGAAATTCATTAAATCTGAAAGAATGACATCTGTACATTTAGTTTTCTGTTTTAGATTTTCCAAGGAATCTTGAAATATTTTGATGTATTAGTGAGAGACACTTCGTTGGAAGAGAACCGTTATGGATGTTGTAGAGGTGGCCAATATTCCCTTAATTCAAGTTAGAAGTTGGAACTAAATGAGGTTCTGGACAATCACTAAACAGTTAACAAAGGAGGTCTTTGTTGCACTAAAACAGCAAAGATAAACAACATTAAATGCAAGATATCTTAGGTCAATGAAGAAAAATAGTCTTAACTCAGGGAGAAAAATTCCCTGAAGTCTCTAATACAGGAATCTTGGGTTAGGACATGATAGATATGGTAACTCTTCTCATGCTGGCTTCTTCCCAGAGTCTTTCTGTTTCTTCAGTGACCTAAAGTGTGGTTGGAATCATGAATCTTATTTCTCAAAGCTGATAGAAGAAACTGAATAAATCAAAGAGAATTGATCACTTTTCTTTCCTGCTCTTACTAACCTCACCGCACCACAAATGTAAAATGAGTTGAGCTCAGAATTTTTAAAAAGGCCTAGATTTCCTGAAGGAAGTGGACAAAGATCATAGAAGATGGAGAGTTATGGATGGATTATGATCCATACTGATAAGATCACAGACCCATTTGTGTATAGTTTTTTATGTTTGCATCATGTCTTCTTGTTGTACTGTAAATTTTACGAAGTCATAGACTGACAAATTTTGTTTCTATTCTAGCTCTTAACAAAATACTCTGTATACAATGTGTTTAATCCCTGATTTTAAAATGAATATTGAATGTTAATGAATGTGAATTTTTAAACCATAAAGTACTAAGTAAATATAAACAATTCCTATTACTGTTACTGGATTTCAGCTTACTTCTTATAGCCATGAAGTACTTTTCAGAACAGCTAAAAGGTACAGTGGACGTAATGCTAGGTTTGGAGTCAAGAAGACTTATTTTCTTGGGTTCAAAACCAGCCTGAAACATTTACTAGCTATGTGATATTGGGGAAAATCATTTAACCCTCTTTGTAAAATAATCTGGAGAAGGAAATGGCAAGCTATTCCAATATCTCTGCCAAGAATACCCCCAATGGGGTCATGAAGAGTTAGACACTATTGAACAACACAGTGATTAAATACCATAGCAATCAAATCCTTTTTACTCTGAACTGCTCTAACATACTTTGCCAAACCTACCTAGCTTCTGGCCATACATGTATCAAGCACAAAACTATAGATCAGAAGAAAAACTTGTCAGAGTGACTGTTTCAAGATGATTGAATTCTCCATTCTTAAGTAATGGGTTTAGGAAGTCTTAATGAGCACCAACCACATCACTAACTCTATTGTTCTTTTTCTGATTTCTTCTAAAATATTTAAGGGTTATTTTATTCAGACAATAAGACTTGGAGTCAACTTAAAGCTTTAGTTCAAACAAATCACATTCCTTTTCATTATAACCACAGGCAGGGCAGATCTGTTGACTGTAGTTTGTATTTCAGAACCATCCCTTTGCTTGTATGATCCTTGTTTGTATTGTCAGATGAGATAAATCTTATACTCTTCAGTGATTTGGGAATGATGCTGTCATCTCTTCTTTATATGCATCCAACCTGGTAGAGTTAGTGTAAGTTGAATCTCACATTTGAAAGCTGATTGGCTGCATTCCAGAGCCAGAGAACTTATTAGAAATCCATTTTTCCATAAAAAATCAATCTATTCCATAAAATAAGAAAAATTCAAAGATGGGGAATAGCTATATTCTGAAAAGTAGCTGAGTAGGCTTCTCTGGTTATAATAGATCACCAGCTGACTCTTATAATATGTGATTTATAGTTTGTAGAGTAAAAAACTTTGGAGGGAATTGTTCCCCTTATACCTCCCATACTGGAATAAAGATACCTCTGTTTTAATCTTGGCTCTTTAGTTGTCACTTGTATGATCTTAAGTACATTATTTTATCTGCCTAAGTCTCAGGTTTTTCATTTATAACATATAATATAATAATTATGATGATGACAATAAGGGTGGTGGTAGTAGTAATAGAAGTAGTAGTAAGTAGTTATATAGAGTTTACTATGTGCCAGGCATTGGGCTAAGTACTTTACAACAATCATTTCTCACAAAGATTGGACTAAATGATATAAAGACCTTTCTAGTTATATTTTATGATCCAACTCCCACCTTGTTTTCTTTAGGACTCCTAGTCCTCTTACAATCATGAGATCATAGGTTCATAGGTTCAGAGATGGAACAGGATGTTAGAGGTTCTCTAGTTCAACTTTCTCATTTTACACATGAGAAAACTGAATCCCATGCAAGGTAAGTAAATTGGCTTCACATACAAAAGGGCAGACCTAGAATTTGAGCCCCCATATTCTAACTCCAAATGAGTTCTCTCAAAAGTGAAATAAGGTAGCATAAAAAAGAAAAATCTCAGAAAGAGATAACATCTTCCTTTTTGCATTTGAAGTATAATTATATAGAGAAACAGCTGTTTTTGGTGACCTCTCAGTAGAAATCATGGTAAATAAATTTAAATTTTGGTGACTAGTGAATTTAGACTATGATGAAAGATGGAAAGAAGTGGTAGCATCACATTGTATTTAGTCTTTTTCATATCTTATTTGGAGTGTTATATATAAACTCTGAGTACTCTAATTTAAGAAGAATATTAATAGATCTTTGAGAATTAGTGAAAAACAAATATAATGTCACATATTTGCTTGCAGATCCTCTAAGAACTGTATGACTCTAACACTATTAGTTCTCCATACTCACCAATCTCTCACTCTCACTGTATAACTTGAAGATGTCAATATAATACTGAAGATTACCTTGTATGATTGCTCAACAACAATGATTTGTGAAGTTCTACTTATAACTATAAAAAAAAAAGTTTAAGCCCTTTGTCACTCCCGACACATACCTCTGTGCCACATGTTATTTCATCTTCAAGCTCATCATTCATTTCTTCCTTTGGATCAGGTAGTCTATAGCAGATGTATCATATTTAAAGCAGAAGCAAAGATCCAGAGTATGCCCTGAAGCAGAATAAAATGCAATTGGGAAATGTTGGAAGTTCCAAAACCACTGAATGAATCTTTATTTACAAAATGAATTTTTCAGTATTTAATTCAAAGGCTGATGATCTGAGAGCAATCTATATGTTTAGCGATTGTTAGGACTTTCTCCCTTCTTTCTCTTCACTCTTCACTCAATTCTATGGTATTAATATTAACTGAGAGAAGAGGATTGGGGAAAGGGGAGGATGAAATGATGAAAGGCAGATTGGCTAGGATGACAGAAAAAGATAATGCTGAATGTTGGAGGGGATGTGGGAAAACTGGGACACTGATACATTGTTGGTGGAATTGTGAATATATCCAGCCATTCTGGAGAGCAATTTGGAACTATGCTCAAAAAGTTAGCAAACTGTGCCTAACTTTTGGTCCAACAGTGTTACTACTGGGCTTATATCCCAAAGAAATCTTAAAGGATGGAAAGGGACCCATATGTGCAAAAATGTTTTGGCAGCCCTCTTTGTAGTGGCCAGAAAATGGAAACTGAGTGGATGCCCATCAATTGGAGAATGGCTGAATAAATTGTGGTATATGAATGTTATGGAATATTATTGTTCTATAAGAAATGACCAACAGGATGATTTAAGAAAGGCCTGGAGAGACTTACATGAACTGATGCTGAGTGAAATGAGCAGGACCAGGAGATCATTGTATACTTCAACAACAATACTATATGATGATCAATTCTGATGGATGTGGCCATTTTCAACAACGAGCTGAACCAAATCAGTTCAAATTGTTCAATAATTAAGAGAACCAGCTACACCCAATGAAAGAACTCTGGGAAATGAGTGAGAACCACTACATAGCATTCCCAATCCCTCTATTTTTGTGCACTTTCATTTTTTATTTCCTTCACAGGTTAATTGTACACTATTTCAAAGTCTGATTCTTCTTGTGCAGCAAAATAACTCTATGGATATGTATACATATATTGTATTTAACTTATACTTTAACATATTTAACATGTATTGATCTACCTGCCATATGAGGAGGGGGTTAGGGGAAGGAGGGGAAAAATTGGAACAAAAGGTTTTGCAATTGTCAATGCTGAAAAATTACCTGTAAATCATATATATATATATATATATATATATATATATATATATATATATATATATATATATATATATATATATATATATATGTATGTATGTATGTATATATATATGTATGTATATATATATATATGTATATGTATATCTTGTAAATGAAAAGCTTTAATAAAAAAGAGAAATGATGACAGGAACAGGTGAGAGGTAAGATGAAAGAAGATAAAATTCAATTTCATACATTTTGTTTCTTATAAAGCATTCTAATGTCAGGATGGGTAGGAAGTAGCAGGCATTAGAACTATTGGATAAAATGGAACATTTGATTTCCTTTGGAATTCATCCAACAATTTCTACTTGCTTCCCAATTTATGCAGTATATGAAAGAAAGAACAGCATGGGGGGAATAGAGCATTGTTTGGTTGGGCAGAAATCACTTAAGCTTTGATGCCAGTTCCCATATATGTAAAATACAAATTGAAATATTTGTACTACTTGTGTCATAGGGTTATGTTGAGGATGAAATGAAATAGTCCATGAAAAGTCTTTTCCTCCCTTTATTTTATTTCCTCTGACCACCTCTCTCTGATCTCCAGAGACTAAACCTTAGTCCCAATAGTGGCATATTATAAGTTCTGTGTTTTTGGTGCTCATGGCACTCGAAAAGTGTATTTTAATTTATGTCCCTCTTTTAACGTGTGCATTAGTTATTTTCCTTGGCATTCTTTTGTTTGTTTTTTCCATCTTTGGTTCAGAAAATTAATAAAATCCTGAAGCTGTTTTTGCTTCATTGGTGTTTTATTTAGACAAATCAATATCATCTTGAACCCAATTGCTTTTTCATTTGTAAAAAGCTTGAGGGTTTCTCTTCTGAAGCCTCCAGTAGATAATCATAGGTTAACATGGCAATGTTCTAACATAAGAAAATATTGTGCCCATGGACTTGAAATAACCATATATAAGAAAAGGTTGATTATCTCATATCCCAGCCAGGGATAGATGATAAAAGTTTTATTAGGTAGATTCATTTAGTCTTGTAACAGAACTAGATAGGCTTTTCTTTGGAAAGTAAATATGTCCTAAAAAAAAGCTAACTTTTATGAGTGTTTACTTAAGTTTGACTTTATGAGAGTTGACTTAAATTTTTTTTTGTTTTGAATGTAGAAAAGATTTATTTTACATTCTTGCAAGAATGGGTGCCTAGGTTAGTAGACATATCTTTGAAGCTCCAAAGGCAGTATTTTATTTCCTATAATGAAGCACAAGTCTATTCCCTGATTCCCATTAATTGGATATTACAGAAATTGCATGAAATGAAATTGAAAAATAAATTTTAAAGAAATAACATGCTAACAAAAATTTGCCTACTAGAGATCCTGTTTTAATGACTAGATAAGAATGATTAATATTTCCAGAAGGTACTCATACTGACAAAATAATAGAGCTAGAAGGAGTCTTCCCTCTCCTCCCCTTGTTAAGTAAATGGATAGAATGTTGGTCTTGGAGTCAGGTAACACCTGTGTTCTTATTGCCACATTTCATAATTACTGATTGTGGGGTCCTGGACAAGCAATCCCAGTTTTTTCATTTATTTTAATGTGATTCAGACACCCTTCATAGACAGTATTCCAAGGTCCAGCCCATAAACCCACACACTTATCTCTGCATCTCTCTTCCAACGACCTTCTCATGCTAACACCTTCCTTCACTTCCTTGGATCAATGACTTCTTCTGGGGATCCTCCATTTGAGGAGTTTTTTTTCCAGTTCCCTTTTATGTCTTGTCTTTCCCCATTAGAATGCAAGCAGGGATCATCTCTCTTTGAGCTTGTATTTATACCCCTAGGACTTAGCACAGACCTGTCAGATATTGCATCTCTATACCTATAGTATATGTAAAACCTGTGCAAACTTAACAGCAATGCCCAGGTAAAAAGAGATGCTATGTGTCACTGCATCACAAGGTGCTTATAGTTCTGTCAGTTTATGGCGGTCAGAAAGGGGATTGGCAATGCTACTATAATGAATTATTTCTAGCTAGAGGGAGGATGTATTTGTGGTATGTAATCTTCTATAATTATGTAATTTCATGAAGGGGACTGAGGAGAATGATGTTAAAAACCAGTAGGTTCCTATTTATATAAAGGGGAAATTGCTTCAATGGATGACCAGAAATAAAAGTACTGAAAGGGATGTCCCATAGCTTAGAGTCAGTAGGTCAAATAAAACATGGGCAGTTCATAATTTGTGACAATTTGAGCAGATAGTGAAGAGTATTTTGCGTTAGATCTGTGAAAAGAGTTTTCTAGCAAAGAATAAAAAAACCAAAAAACTTTCCATCTAATATCCAATGACAGAGGTACTTTGGGAAGACAGGCATATTAATAGATTGTTGTTAGAACTATAAAGTAGTCTAACTATTCTGGAAAATGACTTAAAGTTACATGGGAAAAGTTATGAAACTATTCTGAACCAGCAGTTCAACTGTGGAGCATATTCCGAGGGAATGTAGAGATAGAATTAAATATGTACCATATGTGATAACATATTCATAGCAGTACTTTTAAATTTTATTAAAAACATTGTAAACAGAGTATGTATGGATCAAAGAAATGGTTAAAATTGGCACATGAATATGATGGGATATTATTGCACCATGAGAAATGATGTATATGAAGAATTTAGTGATGTGATAATGGAATCGAAGAAAGCAGGGTCAAGGGAATGACTGTGTGTGTGTGTGTGTGTGTGTGTGTGTGTGTGTGTGTACACATACACATATACATAAATAAGGCTAATATAAAGGAAGATATTAAAATACAATAGAATTCAGATAAAGGTAGTGACCAGTGTTGCAGATTCTAATTTCTTTGTAGAGAGGTGGTAGACTACATGTATAGAATATTATATAATCTGTCACTGCTTCAAATAATTTTGATTAATTGCATATTTTGGTAAGGGAAAATGCCGTTGAGCTATTTGCTGAGATATAATTGTGGTGTGAAAAAAATAATTTTATATTTTTCTTAATTATCCAAGCAAATGTACAACATATACAAGATTTGAAGAAATTCCTGGTTTACCTTAACCTACTATTAATTATCCCTGTTTTACATATGAGGAAATTGAAAGTGAGAAACTTTAAATGCCTTCCCCAGGATTATGTGGGATTCAAACTTAGGTTTTCCAGCTTTCAAATTAGAATATAAGCTTCTTGAAAGCAGAGATGTTTACATATTTGTCTTTATATCTTTAGTACATATCATGGCATTGTGTACACAGTTGCTGTTTAATCAATGTTCATGGCATTTATTACTTTTAATTTGTGACAGTTTTTATTATAAAATGGAACTCCTCAAACTTTTTTTAGCCACCCAGCACACATTTTCATACCCAACCCTATTTGCAATGATTTGTGGTGGGGTGGAAAAAAACCTCACCAAAAAATTGTACAAATATTTTTTTCTTATTTTTCCAAGCAAATGTACTGCATAAACAAGATTGTCATGAAGAAAATTCATCATTTGTCATTCTAAAGTTCATTGATCTTTATTTATTGTACCTGTTTTAGAATATAAGCTTTTAGGTGATGGGAAATTTGCTTTGTTTGGTTTTGTTAGCATAATACACAATGTATTGACAGATACTTATTAGTAGTTTAATACATGATCGTCTTTGTTTTTGTTTTGATGTTGACTGTATATAAGCAAAGTGAAAGTGTTATAGTTAAGTGGAAAGAAAATCTTAATCTAGTGATCTCCTGATGGTGACTGAGACATTCTGAGGGAACATGGCATAAACCCAAGGGATTTATGACCAGCAAATTAGAGAATAAAAATATATATTATGTCTCCCCTATCCTCTGCATAACCAGCCATGGGGTTTTTCTCCAAAGTAGATATACTTATGTTTAATTCTTTAAAAAAAAATCATTAAAACTTTTTATTTTCAAAACATATGCATAGATAATTTTCAACATTCCCTTGCAAAACTTTATGTTCCAAATGTTTTTTTTCTCACTTTCCCCAACTCTTTCCCCTAGATAGCAAGTAATACAATATAGATTAACCATGTGCAATTCTTCTATTTATATTTCCATTATTATAATGGTGCATGAGAAAAATCAGATCAAAAAGAAAAGAAATGAGAAAAAAACAAAATGCAAGTAAACAAAAAGAGTGAAAATACTGTGATCTCCACAGTCCTCTCTTTGGGTACAGATGGCTCTGTCCATCACAAGACCATTGGAACTGGCCTGAATCATCTCATTATTGAAAAGAGCCATGTCCACCAGAATTGATCATTGTATAATTCTGCTTTTGCTGTGTACAATGATCTCCTGGATCTGCTCACTTCACTTAGCATCAGTTCATGTAAGTCTCTCCAAGTCTCTCTGAAATCATCCTACTGATTGTTTCTTATAGAACAATAAGATTCTACAACATTCATATATCATAACTTATTGAGCCATTTTCCTCTTTTTTATTAATTTTATAATTATAAATTTTTGACAGCATATATTCATGAGTAATTTTTTTATAACATTAAACCTTGTATTCATTTTTCCAAAATTTCCCCTAGATGACAAGCAATCCCAAACATTTTACATGTGTTACAGTATAACCTAGATACAATATATTGTGTAAATCCAATTTTCTTGTTGCACGTTAAGTATTGGATTCCGAAGGTATAAGAAACCTGGGTAGATAGACAGTAGTGCTAATATTTTACATTCAATTCCCAACGTTCCTTCTCTGAGTGTAGGGAGCCATTTTCCAACAGATAGACCTGTGTTTCATTCTTTATGGCCCAATACTTCATCATTTTATTCCCTTCCAAAACTGTGAAAGCTTCCAGCTTTCCCCTTTCTGACCTGGGCATTGACCCATAATAGCAATTAAAACTTAATATTCACCCCAGCAGCTGTTCAGATACTGTTGGGGAAATCACTCCCAATTCCTCAGCATACTCATTAGTGGGGAAAATATCTAATAATATGATACAATTAATGATATCTAGAGAGTCCTCCTCTACAGTAAAAGTCCTTTCATAGCTCAGTCATTGCTCAAGTATCAATTAGTTGTTATCCTCATTCAAGTTATTTAAGCCACAGTTTTCCTTATTGGAAAAATAACAATAATTTCTTCCCAGCTTAGCTCCAGTTTTTATGAGACTACAGATTCAATGAAAAACTGCCTTAAAAAAGTTTGCAAAGATCTATACAAATGCAAGATGGTGTTTTTATTATATTACATCCTACTAACTTCCCAGATTCTACTCTCTTTGGATTTAGGGGGTAATCTTATTATCTCTGACATGCCTGCCCCAGACTCATTAAGGGTTTAATGAACTACTGTTTGTTAAGACTTAGTGGCTGGATTTTGTCCAATGACTGAAAGCCATTTTTAGAATTTAATTTCTTGTTCCTGTAATTCTGAAGTTGTCCCTAAAGGATTATAAAGAAGCATTGATGATCACAGAGTAGAAATTCCTATAGGTCATACCTATAAATTAGACCAAAATATATATTGGATGAAAAAAATTCACATAGAACCATGCCCTATGTATTGTAAGTAGTTTTCCTTATATATATGAAACAAGTATTGTGGAAATATATTGGGAGATGAGGCAGTTGCCATGTAAGTTAATAGGACAAATACATTTTATACACAAAATTTTATCACACATTGAATAGAACAAATCATTTATTATTCACAATGGCAGAGGGGAGTGGGAACATGGAAAATATAAACCAGGGTATATCCAAATAACTTGTGTTAGTTTTAGAGCATATAAAGTCAGAATCTAGACAAATCTGATATTGGATTCATATTTCAAACCAAACTGTGCTCTGATTTCCAAACACAAGAGGAGTTGAAAATCTGTCTGGTTCTTTTGTCCTATTGCCACCTCAACTCCTCTCCATTTGCCCTCTGACACTGACAATGAATAGAAAGAGCTCTCTGATACAGATTCACAGTTCCACTTGGAGTTGACCTGTCTTGCTCCTTAAGTTTTCTGTCTAGCAAGCTCACAATTGGTGGGAAATTTTCACTATATAACACAATTGGTGGGAAAATTCCACTATACAACTTTGTATACAGCACTATACAATCTAAAAGCAATTGTGTTTTAACTGGGACTAGAGTAACCTGGGCTTTCAGGGTTGAGAGATTGATCTTGAAAGAGATAGTATCCCAGAAGTTTAGTTCCCAGGAGAGGTAACTGCCTAGGGGTTCCTATGAGTCAGATGTTGGAAACTGGAAGTGGTGATTATGCTGTAGTATAAGGGTAAAGGAACTTTGAAAATTTTAAGAAGAAAATATTTTAGGGTAAGGGGGAGTTTATTTCTGCTTAAGTTTATGAATAGAATCCAGGGAACCTACTGAGCTGAAGTCCATCCATCTGGAGAGCAGTTTCTATCTAGGGCTGAGGGATATCTTAAGAACTATACAGAAAAAGGTAGAATTTTTTAGAAGCAGTTTGTCAGTGTAATACAAAAAGTACTGAGCTCAGATATAGATTCAAATACTTGTATGACCCCGAGCAAATCACCAAATTCAATTTTTCTCAATTTTCTCAACTGTTTAAAATGGGAATATTAACAACATGTAGCACAAAGCATTGTTAATGAGGATCAGTTAAGATAATATATGTCTGCACATAGTAGGCACTGTATAAATGCTTATCCTACTTCCAGAAGAACTATGGAAAAGAGAGGCAGAGATGGAGAATATTCTTCAGTTTGGTGGAGAGGGAAGTGGATATGTATTAGAGTGAGAAATGAATTTGTGTATGAACCAATGATTTGAGTAACCATCATTGAGTAATCATCTGTATTGTGTGTGTATAATTAATTATGTGTGTGTATGTGTAACTTATCAAACTATGATAAAACTTACATCTTCTACACATACTTTATTGAAAATGTGTACTTTAAATAGCTATATGATAGGAGAAGAGGGATGGAAAACGTTTTTAGAAGAAAAATGCCATGTCCTCTGCATAGAGATGTTGAAAAGTTATCCCAGTGATAGGAATAAATGGGGTCCTTTCTATTTGGGGGCACTGCAAAGGGCCATTTTTGGTCATATTTCTTAAGTATTTCTCCTTTCAGTGGCCTTCAGTCATAAGACACGTGATTGCCAGGAATTTTGATTATATTCTGATCTGCAGGCTTCAAAAATGAAATTAGTCAGTAAAGGAGATGAAAACTTCAGAGTTAATGAGGGTGTTTTTTTAAAAGTAGCAACTACCCACCTGGAAGATAAAAAACAAAACAAAACAAAACAAACAAACAAAGAAAAAAAACTCACTTGTTTTGATTAGCCCCAGAAGGTAAATCTGAGAACATTTGTGTAAAAGTTTCAAAGGTAGGGCAGATATTAGCACAATTTAAAAAAAAAAAAAAAAAAAAAAGATGGGATTAATTAGGTGGTACAGTGTATAGAGTGCTGGATCTTGAGTAAGAAAGACTAGCCTGAGTTCAGTCCATCCTCAGACACTTACTAGCTGTGTGACCCTGAGTATGTCACTTAATCCTGTTTGCCTCAGTTTCTTTATCTATAAAATGAGCTGGTAAAGGAAATGCCAAATTACTGCTATATCTTTACCAAGGAAACCCTAAATGGGATCACTTAGAGCCAGACACAAGTGAAATGACTGAACAGCAACAATAAAATAAAACAAAAAATTCCACCTTTCTAACGATTAGAGCTCTTCTAGTGTAGTATGCGCTCCTTTGGGTGGCAGCGTACTTTGAAAGTTTTTAAATAAGTAGACCCTATATAATTACTTGTCATGACTGCTAAGAAAAGATTGCTCTTTAGAGACAGGTTGAACTATAATCTCTTTGAAATTTTTTCCAACTCTGAGATTCTGAGATTCCTTCTGGCATCCTTCATTTGTTGGCCATATGTAGTTGGAAAAAGCTGACTCATTACATTTCTGTTTCTGACCATTGACTGCTACCAAGTCAGTCATATTTTCTTAGAACATTTTTCAGCTTCAACTTTTGCTACTTCATTTTAATCTTTTACCAGGACTCTGAATTAATTTAGAATAACTATAGCTAGTATTTATATAGCATTATAAGATTTACAAAGCACTTTACTTAATTCATTTGATCCTCACAACATTCCTATGAGCTGGATGCCATTGTTTTTGCTTTATAGATGAGGAAACAGATTCCTAAAAGTTAAGCCATTTATCTAGGGCCACATAGCTAGTAAGTGTTTAAGACAGAATTTGAACTCAGAGCTACTTTTTAAAAAAATTATTCAATTAAATACTTTCCAATTACATGTAACTTTTTAAAGCATTTATTTAAAAAATTGTTTTCCAAATTCTCTTCTTTTCATTTTTCCCCTCTCCTTAAGAAGGCTAACAATTTGATATCAGTTATACAAAACATCTTTCCTTATTAGCTATGTCACAAAAGAAAACATAGACCAAAAAACCAAAACAAAACAAAATAAAAAACCCACAAAAAATAAAATAAAGTATGCTTCAATTTGCATTCAGAATTTTCAATTCTCGCTCTAGAGATTAAAAACATTGTTTTTAATTATGAGTCTTAGAATTATCTTGGATAATTCTCAATCAGAATTATTACAGTTGAGCATACTTACAATTTTGTTGTTAGCAGGTACAGTGTTCTCTTGGTCCTGCTTATTTCACTTTGTATGCATTCATTTGAGTCTTCCCAGGATTTTCTGAAATCATCCTACTTATTGCACAATAGTATTCTAGCACAATCATATGCCACAACTTGTTCATTCATTCCCCAATTGATAAGCATCCCCTTGATTTGCAATTCTTTGCTATCACAAGAACTATTATAAATATTTTTGTACAAATAAGTCCTTTTCCTTTATTTTGGCCTTTTTGAGATAGAGAGCACCTAGTGATAATGTTGGGTCAAAGGGAGTACAGTTTTTAAAGCTCTTTGAGTGTAGTTCCAAATTGTTGTACAGAATGGTTGGATTACAGAATGGTTCACAACTCCAACAATGGTGCATTAGTGTACCAATTTTTTCACATCCCCTCCAGCATTTGTCACTTTTCTTTTTTGTCTTGTTAACCAATCCTAATAGGTGTGAAGTAATCTCAGAATTGTTTTTTGCATTTCTGTAATCAGTAGTGACTTATATGACTTCTTTTAATGTGACTATTGATAACTGATTTTTTTCTTTTGAAAACTGCCTATTCATATCTTTCACATTTATCATGTCATATTATCATAATATTATGATATTATTTATCATATTATGCTTTTCACAAATCTATCTCAGTTCTCTATATTTTTGATAAATGAGGTCTTTATTAGAGAAATTCACTATAAAAATTTCCAGTTTCCTGTTTTCTTTCCAATTTTAACTACATTCATTTTATTTGTGTAAAACTTTATAATTTCATGTAATCAAAATTGTCCATTTTAATTTTCATCCTCCTCTCTATCTCTTGTTTTGTCATAAACTCTTCCCTTATCCATAGGCTTGATAGGTACATTTTTCAACACTCCCCTAAGGTTACCTAGGATATCATCCTCTATGTCTAAATTATATATCCATTTTACTTTTACCTTAGTATGTTGTATGAATGTTGGTATATGCCTAATTTCTGTCAAACTTTTTTCTAATTACCCCAGCAATTTTTATGAAATTATAAGTTTTTACCCCCAAAGCTTGGATCTTTGAATTTATCAAACCTAGGATTACACTCCTTCCTTTCTGTTTCTTAGTTAATACCAAATTATTTTGATGTTTACTATTTTGTAATATAGTTTGAAATCTGGTACTACTAAGCAGCCTTCTTTCACATTTTTTTTATTGCTTCCGTTGATATTCTTGACTTTTTGTTCCTTCAGAAATTTTTTATTATTAATTATTTATATTATATATTTAAATTATATAGAATTACAAATTATAAATTTATTTAAATAATAAAAATAATTATTAAAATAAGTAATAATTCATAAAAATAAATAATTAAATGAAAATAAATATAATAACATAAATTTGTTATATATAAAAATGTATATTTATATCATATACTATGTAATTAATTAATTATAATTATTAATATTTTTTCCTAGCTCTATAAAATAATTCTTTAGTGGTCTCATTAGTATGACACTGAATAAGTAAAATAATCTAGGTAGAATTGTCATTTGCAATTAATATTTCTCCAATTGTTTAGATCTGTCTTTATTTGTGTGAAAAGTGTTTTGTAATTCATGTAGTCCTTGAGTTTTTCTTGGTAGATGGACATCAAGTATTTTATATTGTTCCAGCTATTTTTAATGAAATTTCTCTTTGTACCTATTGCTTCTTGATTTTGTTGTTATTATAGAGAAATGTTGATGATTTATGTGGGTTTATTTTATATCCTGCAATTTTGCTAAAGTTAATTATTTCAACTATAGTTATCCTTTCCATATCATGGGGATTAAGGGCACAGTACCTCAGCGATCTGGAAAAGCCATGTAAAAAAATTTTTGGCCCTCCCTTCATACCATCACCTCTCTATCAAAGACTGGATATTGTATCCAAATAAGTACTCTGAATCTCTGGTTGGTTATTGATCAAAGTTTTTAAGTCTTTGATAATTCATTTGTTAACACATTGTCATCATATAAATTGTCTTGTTCTGCTCACTTAACTCTTCATCACTTCATATAAGTTTTGCCAGTTTTCTCTGAAAGTAACCTTTTCAAAACTTTTTATTGAACTAATAAAATAATATTTTATTCCATTACATTTATAGGCAATGAAGTAGTGCATCAGATAGCATGTTGAACTAGGAATCAGGACAGTTTCTTCATCTTCAAAATGGGTATAATATAGCACCTAGCTCAAAGGGTTGCTATGATTATCAAATGTGGTGAAATTTGCAGTTTTGCAAACTTTAAAGCATTATATAAATGCTATCATTACTAATACTAATCCTATTAATTAGGAAATGTCTGGACATATTATGGTTATAATTATCCATGAATTATTAACAGAAATTAATTAGATAATTTAAATAACAAATACATTTAAAATATTAATAACAATGACAACTCTAATTTGTCCAGTTCTTTCTGTGGGGAAGAATAGTTTTTAGACTGTGCATCCCAAAGTTAACTCTTGCCAATTTTACACTGACTACAAGCTATATTCCTGACTCTCTTGACTTGATGAGGAATGGCAAATTGATTTAAATTTTCAATTCAGGAGCCCCAGGTTTAGTGGTAGAGCAAATAGGTAAGGGTCAAAAGCTTAAAATGAACAATTGAGACCAATTGAAAACCATTAAGCTCATGTATTCCAGGAAAGTCCACTAGGTGGTGCTGTTACAAGAATATAGTTCTATCAAAGCATTCCAAGGTTGAAATGGCACAGGTTTAGATAGAAACTTAACATTACTGTAAACTTTGCATAGAGACGATCTATTTGACATCCTTACTCTTAATCTGAACCTTTCAAGTAACTAATGGTGACCAGGTAAAAGTGAGGAGCAGAGGTACCAAATATAGTCAATGGCTAGCTGGCAACACTCCTGGGGAACCAGATTAAAATGTAATTGAGAAAAGTTTAACAAATTAAACAACAACAACAACAAAAAAACAGTAGAACATAGATAATATTAATAAACGTTTTTATTTTAAATCAATATATCTCTTTCTGCTAAGACTCATTGAACTGTATTGTAAATCACTAAGGCAGATGTAGGATTCTGGGATTATTTCAAATTAGTGATATAAACAGAGTGTTCTCTCTTTCAGGAGAGGGTGGTTCACATTGTCAAATTCAGCAGAGCAGTTAGGAGGAATTAATGTTCAGAAAAAAACCCAATGACATTCTTTTTGGTCATTAAGAGGTTTTTTTTTTTTTTTTTTTTTTTTAGATTTTTGTATATTTAAGACCTGCATACTTACTGAAGAAGAAAGGGTGTGTTCCCTTCCTTGTCCCTAACTTCCTGGACCAGATTGTGTCTCTTATTATTAATCAAACCAACCACCTATCATTTTGAGAAAATACATGCATTTGAGTCAGTACTAGATATGATCCTTGCTAAAATCTTCCGTGAGTATTGATGTGTACTGCCAGTTTCGTTGATGTGAAGATTATTATCTGTTAGCATAAGATTGCAGAAAGAAGACTGCAATATTAGTCCTTGCTACATTTTAGACATTATGGCAGGTAGCTAGGTAGTGAAGTGAGACCTGGAGTCAAAAAGACAGAGTTAAAATATGTCTTTAAACACTTATTAGCTTTGTGACCCTGGACAAGTATCTTATCCTCTTACTACCTCAGTTTCGTCCGCTATAAAGGGGGGATAATGATATTACCTACTTTCTAGGGTTTTTATAAGGATAAAATGAGATGATATTTATAAAGTATTTTGTAAAAAACAGCAGTATGTAAATACAATTTTGATTTTCTCAATATTATTATCATTATTTTATTAGATAAATTATCTGTCCCTCAAAAATAAAACTTTGGACTAAGCAAAAATCTCTAAGATCCTTTCCATCTCCAAGACTATGATTTTATTCTCCCTCTTTTCCTTACATAGATATACAAATAAATAGTTAGTGCTCCTGAAAGCTACCTTTCATTCTATTCATCCGTTATTTATTAGTTAGTCAAGACATACTTATTAAGCTTACTATGTACCAATCTTCTTTCAAGTAGCTAAAATACCACCTTCTGCAAGAAGTCTTCTAATCTCCTTTAATGCTGTTCTTCTTCTCTGTTGATTTTCTCCAATTTATCCTGTATATATCTAGTTGTCAGTCTGATTGCATGTTGTCTCCTTCATTAGACTCTTGGAGGACTGATTGTCTTTTGGCTTTGTTTATATCCTCAACACTTCCCACAGGGCTTGGCATATAGTAGACACTTAATGAATTCTTACCAATTTGACTACCAGACTGTTCTGGACATTGGAGATATGAGGACAAAAATGAAAGAGTTTGTGTCCTTAAGGAGAAACACCATATATACATATAAGTGAATATAACATATTTAAATTAAACATCAAACAATTTTATAGGTGGAGAGCACCATCATTGGAGAGATTAGGAAAAGCCTCATATAGGAGGTGACATTGAATTTTGAAGGAAGTCAGTGTCTAATCAATACTTGTAATTTAAACTGATTGACAAAGAGTTAAGGAGGCAGGGTATAGTTTTAGATGAATAAGTTAATTTGTCTTTTATAAAAATACCTAAATTAACTATAAAGGACTTATAAAAAGATGCTATCTGCATACAGATAAAAAACTGATAAGTAGAAGTTTCTAAAAGATATGTGCATGTATTTATTCATATGTACATATAGTACATCTATACACATCTATATAAACATGCACAGACACACACACACACACACACACACACACACACACATATATATATATATATATATATATATATATATATATGCGTACACAAATATACTTATTTGTGTCTAATGATAGCCATCTCTAGGGCAAAACTGGGGAGGGAAGAAAAAAAAGAAATTAAATCATGATTCTGTTGTATATTTGAAAGGAATAGCAAGTTATGCAAAGTAGATTTACAATTTCATGTGTAATCATATTTTATTATACTAGGTTATAGAAATGTTTGTTTTAATACATAAAAAATAAAATAAATTTAAAAATACATACCCTAGTAAAGAGCCCAGAGCCCTAGGTCTCTGCACTTATATCTAATTGTTATTGTTGGACTGTGTGAGAGAGGAACCTTAAGGTAGTCAATTAGCAATTGGTTTATATGGCAACATCTCCTCTTCTCTCTTTAATCCCTATTGACCACAAGGGTGTTGTGATTAGGAAAGTTTATTGACACTGCATGTCTGGATTGGTTGAAGCTTGCCAAACTGATTATGATGAAGAGATCCTTACATTTATTGCCTAAATAGAACAGATTAGACCAATTATTTGGTATATAGAAACTTCCTGGCACATAGATGGATCAATCAGTGATTAAACATATATCTCTCTGCTAAGGCCTGGCAACAAACTCACATTCTGTCAGGCTTTCAAATCTACATTATTTGATACCAAATCATCTTCATCTTTTTAATGTATAACCTTCACCCTTGACACCTACTCTTCATTGTAGCCTTTTCCTCTCACACACACTAAGCTTTTTGGAAATTCTATGCCTTTATCTTCCCTCTCTACTAGATCTCCTGATGCTTCTTGTCTACACAATGGCTTTATAAAAGAAAAAAAGGATTTGTCCATATTATAGAAAGAGTGACTGAAGATGGGAGAACATAGTGGCAGCAAAGAGAGAAATGGTCATAACCCTATTGCTATTTCTTGTCATTACTCCTAATTCATAGAAATAATGGTTTTTCAAATTGAAGTTTCAATTCATTGTAAAGGGTAGACATTTAGCCAAAGAATAAGGTGATTTTGAGAATCTGAACATTAGTCATAGTTCTTTATTTTAGTAATAATGTTTTATTAATAGCTCAGAAACTGAGGGCTACATGTGCTATTTGATTGTATCAGATGTCCAGGTTAGAGAATCTCCTGCAAATTCTCTGCAAATTCACCAATGTGCATAGTGAACGTACTAGCAGCAATCTAACTAAAAATTCATAGCCTTCTTGTAGCAGATGGAAAGAGAAAGCCCTGCATTGTTCAGAATGATTCTGATGATTCTGCACCATTTTAAGCAAGAGTCCAGATTTAGCAATTACACAGAAATCTCAGACTGTGCCCTAGGACTGGTATTATATTTAAAATAATATTCTTTAGTAATCCCCAGGGAGAAGCAACTGGGCTGTTGGCTCCAGAGACCAGTCAACAGTGACTTTTAAAGTGATAAATGTTTTCTTCCCCTTCATTATTCAAGATAAAACTTTATTATCATAAGAAACTGCTTAATCAAAATGACAGGAATCCTCACAGTTATAAGAAATTTATTGGCACAATTCTTTTTTAATCTCAAGTCATAAAACCATTTAAAACTTTAAATGTCATAGCAACATTAATGAGCAATTTATTGAGGGGAAAACAAATTGGTTTATCAGTTCTCAATCTGCTTTGGAAAAATGGATATTTTGGGTTTCTAAATGGACAAGCAGTAACTTAAAAAGAAAAAAAGAATGTTCTTGAAGTTTTATATAAATTGCAGTTTTGTGAAATAAAAAAATCATCTTCCTGTTGACTTCCATTATAATTTCAGGGATGTTGGATGTGGAGTTTTCCATAAAATGTGGTAAAATAGGCTCTGATTGAAAAACGTCTTCTTCTTGCTGCCATTCAACCTGCAATTTTTCCTTTTATTCAGCTTCATAATCCATGACAAGTAGTAAATAGTTTTTTTTTAAAACTATAATGTATTTATGGAAGCATTATTCATGATCTTGAGGGCAGTTTTCTCCTCACTTTTATTCTGACTGATGACAGAGGGATCATTTTGTTTGTGTTGATAAACTGAGCTGAGAAGAGCAAGGTTAATATAAAAGAAAGCAGGTAGAAGCAGTATTAGGCTATAGGGAAAGACTGCAGTGACTCAGAAGTGCTTTTGTAAGAAAATTCTCATCTTTCAGAGAATTTTGTAGAAAATCTTTGTTTTTCACAATAACAGATGCCTTACTGAGATTTACTGTATGAGTATAGAACTTATGTATTTATTTCCCTCTCTGGTATTTTTCTTGAACATCTTTGTTTGAACAGTAGAGAACTAAGGATATGAGTTCAAATATAAACACTTTTAATTACTCCCTGTGTAATTTTGGCCCTTACCTTGCCTCTCTGAGCCTCAGTTCCCATTGCTAAGATTAAGGGATTGTGTTAGATAGTTAATTAAGTCCCTTTAAGCTCTACATTTATAATGAACTTTTTCTTATATAGAATATTCCAAGGCAACAGGAACATCATTTCATCACTTCATTCAATATATAGTTAAATGTTCTTTCTTTCCCCCAGTCCCTCTTCCTTTATCCCTGTTCTCTCCTCCTTTTTCTCTCCCTCTTTCACTTCTCTCTTCCTCTCTCTTCTCCTCTTCATCCTCCTCCTCTTGTTCTCTCAGTGTTTCTCTCAGTCTCTGTATATCTGTTTCTCTCTTCCTCCTCTCTCCCTCTTCTTCCTAATCTCAATGGAAGAAGGGCTATCTTCCCTCTCTCAATAGGGTCCTATGACCCCAAGAAATGATCTTGAAGTTTTGGTCTATTTTATTTGTTCTCTTCAGCTCAGGTAATAGAGTGCTTGGATATGGGAGCTCAAGCCATGGAAATCTTGGAGGCAGGATTCCAGATAAAATATTAATGTCAGTCCAGTAGGAAAGCTCTGAAAATCAGGTGCTGCGCTCAGATCCACTTGGGATTTGGAATATGATAGAATTGAGATTATAAAGGAACTGAATTAAACTATAAATCTAATCCCTTTGTTCTCCCTAGAGGCTTAGGTGGGTGTAAGTGGAATTATATGCCCTAAAATATTGTGTAGCATGGAAGAGAGGTCATATTTGATCATTCTTGTCATATCTTTAAAATAAACATTCCTCTGCCTGTTATGTGGTTAAATGGAACTGGGGTCCTGAGGATATTTTAAAATTGAGGGAATATAATCAGTTGTAGTTTGAACCTATGGCAGAGACTAGACTTTCAAAATACCTTAATAGTACTAGAGAACTCTGGGAAGGGGAGGAAATGAGTAAAATGTAACAACTCTGGACTTTAGGCAGTAGGGACTACAGTGTCACTTATTGACTACATTACTGATAGTGCTATATTGTTTTGGCAGGAGAAGATACTATGTCTAACTGTAGGTGAATTTATTCTAAATGAACTTCAATTAAACTGATATAGCCAAATATAGGAAAAAAGGCTAAAAGGAGAATTTTTTTTTAAAAAATGAAGTTGTCAACAACAAATCAGAAATTATTCAAATTTTCATTGAGTTTTAAAAATGAATTTAAATTAATGTCACTATAATAAATGTAATTAGTTTTCATTTGTTACAATTTAAGGCAAATTGATTTTTACAACTTACAAAGAGTTGGATATGACTCAGTAACTGAACAAAAACATCAACAACCAATTGTTGATTTTTATGTCTGAATTTCATTTTTTCCTTGATTTTTCAATTGAATTGCAGATAAGCCAACAGGATTGTGGGTGGATAGAATTGATTGTATTCAGTGAATGTGTATTAAACAGATACTGTGAGTAATGTACACTTCAGATACAAATACATATGTGTAAGGGTATGCTGATAAATGTTTAATAATCAGTTCTCTGGAAAAACAATGTATGCATGACACACATCAAGCTTTATTTGAATTGAAATTTTGTCCATTATTTCTTAAGTCTAGACCAGGAGTCTCCAAATCTTCCATTTGTTTCCATATGGTCTTTAAATTGAATGTTTTTTTTTTTGTTTATTTTTTTTGTTTGTTTTTGTTTTTACATTTTAAGATAAAATTCTTTGTATTATAAAAATATAGAAAGGTATTCTTCAGTTATCAGCCTTTACAAAAGTACTACATTGGGCATGGGTGACAGTTTGCTGAGCCTTAGTGTAGACAATAAACAAAACAATAAATCAAGTCCTGATCTATAGTGTTTGCCGGTCTATGTGTGTGCTCACACTATCAATCAGGTGTCCTAATTAGTAAGAGCTGACTCCAGCACACACCTGCATATTTGACACAGTTCCTGCTCTCAAGGGTTTATAATCTAAAGAGCAGAAGATGAAATACACAAACAAAATAAAAGATGTTCTTGCTTGGTAATGGACACATGGCCAAAAAGCATGAGGAAGATATCAAGTGACATGATCTCTAATCATAGTCTTGATGCAACTCAGCAAATAATTATTTCATACTTATTATTTACAAGCTATTGACATGTACTATGCATTTTGGTACGCAGTCCTGGCATAGGGTTTAGAGATGGAAGAAGTTGTGAGCTGGAAGAGCTTTTCTAGGTCATCAATCCAATTCTCTCATTTAATGGATAAGCACATGGAGGCTAAGAAATGTGAGGACGCTGAAACACAGAAAAGTAAGTCAATTTGCCCAAGATCACATAGCAAGTTAAATACCAACTTGGACATCTAGCTAGAAACTCAATATTTTTCAATTACCCAGTTACCTCCTTGCTTTCTCTTTGCTTTGGGCTTTGAATGAATTTTAAAACTTTTCTTTTCTTTTTTATTATGAACTTGATAATACCCACTGTCTGGCAGTTAGGCACTTACTATTTATTGACAGACTAACAAAAATTAACTATTTCTATATATGAAGAATAGAAAAATAAGCTTATATATGAAACAATATTATCAATATATTGTTTTTTAAAAATACACATTAAGCTTGTATTTGTAGTACTAATATTGTCTTGTATTTTTCTGTATTTCCTTCTAGACTTATTCTATCCTCTTTTGGTGAGGGGAGGGACTAGATTATTGTACCTGGAGTTGGTAACACATGAGTTCAAATTCATCTTCAAATATTAAATCTATGATCCTGAACAAATTACTTAAACTCTGTCTCAATTTCCTCTGTAAAGTGGGGGTAATAATTGCACCTAATTCCTAGAGTTGTGAAGAAAAAAATGAGATAGTGCTTTGCAAATTTTAAAGAATTTACATATATGCTAGTTATTATTTGGTGGGTTTTTTTTTGATATTTCATTGACATTCTTCTCCTTTTTTTCTCCACTATCTTTCCACTCTTTTCCTACACCTATTTCTCCCTTGTAATAAATATAGTCAATGAGAAAAAAATGCATGAAGTAATTGCTTCTGAAAATGTATGTATCATTCTGCACCTATGGGCCACCCTTTCTCTGCCAAGGGCAAGGAAGCATATGTTTCATCATTTTTTTGGAATTAAGAATCATCACTGCATTGATCAGATTTCTAAGATATTAGAGAGATTTCTTAGTCTCTACTTCTTAGATAGGAGAACTGCAGAATGCAGATTTCTTGTGGCAAGTAGAAACAGATTTAAACAGAAGAAAACCCAGCCCTGGAACACTTTACTATAAGCTTTAGACTTCCTTGATTCATATAATTCCTCAGTTTAAAACCCTCTTTCTGGCTAGCTACAGTTACTATTTCTTGAGACAGAAAATGGAAGCCTAAAATGAACCCCTCTCCTTCCTATTGTTATTAAACTCTTGCTCTGTGGATGTCCTCAACAGGACTAAATTTCTAGTATAACCAGCATGCAACATGCTTAATTTATATATTTATATGTATCTACATGTGTATATTTACATGTCTATATATACTTGTGGAGATTGTATATGATGTATATATTATACACAACATAACACAACTATATTTACATTATATACACTTGTGTGCATTGTGTTGTATGCATATATGGATATGTATTCATATGTACATACATATACACATGCACTACAACACACAGCAGGGTCATGTACATGTGCACGTGCATGTAAAATACATGTATATAATGAATATGAATTCATGTAAATGTATGTTGCCCATATGTGCATATACTTATGTATTATTATCTCTATGCTCATGTATTCTCTTATTATATCTACACATATCTCTATATATGTATACTATAATGTATGGCAGGCTTTGTGTAATATGCATACATGTATACACACATGCATATACACATATATTATTTATATATATGTATGTATATATGTTGATAGCATACTACAGTGGGTAGAATATTAATCTCAGAATCCGAATGTACTCCTGCAATATACTATGGGACCCAATTTAAGCCACCAAACTTCTCTAAGACCCCGAATTGCTGATGGACATTATAGAAGTAGTTTTCATGTCTTGTTACTGAGGAAGTTTCTCACACCAATGAAGTCTTAAGTATGCCATTCCTCATTTGTATGTTGCAGATAGATAATTTTTTTGGCCCTATAATTTTTTAACATTCTTTTTTTTTGAATTCCAGATTTTCTTTCTCCTTCCTTCCCTATCTTCCCCCCAACCCCAAGAGTAATTTGCTATAACCTATGTATGTACAATTATGTAAAACATTTTCATATTAGTCATGATGTGAAAGAAGAAATAGGCAAAAAGAAAAGAATTATGAAAAAATAAAGTGAAAAATAATATGATTTTATATGCAGGGAGGCTCCACTGTTTTTTCTCTAGATGGAGATAGCATTTTCCATCATGAATCCTTTGGAATTTTCTTGGATTATTGTATTGTTGAGAAGAGCTAAGTCATTCATAGTTGATCATTACACAGTGTTGCTGTTACTGTGCACAGTATTTTCCTGATTCTGCTTACTTCACTTTGCCTTAGTTCATATGAGTCTTTCTAGGTTTTACCAAAATCTTCCTGCTCATTATTTCTTATGGGCCCAATAGTAATCCATTCCATTCATATACCATAACTTGTTCAGCCATTCCTCAGTTGATGGGTATCCCCTCCATTTCTAAATCTTTGCCACCAAAAAAAACCTATCATAAATATTTTGTCACATGTAGGTCTTACTCACTTTTTTATGATCTCTTTTAGATAAAGACCTAATGTGGTTCTGGAATCAATCAATTAAACAAAAAGCAGGAGGTGAAAGATTGGGAGTTCCAAACAAGGTTTTTGGTCAAGTGTAAACAAAACTTCCCAGCAATGGGTTACTAGGGTTTCATAGAGTTTAGCAAAGGGGTTCTCAAGAGTTCCTTTGGCTCCTGAATTCATCATATGAACAAAGATATTTCTATCAGACATTTCCAGTATCAGTAATAAGCCTCTTTTACACTTTGATGCTGTCTTTTGGCAGAGATAACAGTAGGAAGACTCAAAACCTCTGGTTTGGTATTCCTCACATTACTTTTAACAATAATCCTTATAGGAGGGAGGGCAGAAGTACTCAGAAAAACCTCTCTGTGCCAAAGCAGTGTGGCTTTTAGGGTTCTGTTATTCCTGGATAACTTTGTGCATCTCTTTATTCAGCTTTGTTGAATCTGTTCTATGGCAATCTTCAGCTGGTTTGGGGCACAGAACATATTGAGGACAGGGTGATGGGAACTCCATACCATGGTGTCAATGACAGCTGCATCTTAAATAACAGCTTTAGAGACTTCCTTCCCTATTTTCAACAGAGATTCAAAGGTTGTGGGACTCTAATAAGACAGATTAAAAGAGCAAATTATATTATATAAGCACTAAGCATAATACACAAATTCCCTTATTTCTCTTATTATCTTTGTTATATTTCCCCCATCCCTTCTTTCTAACTTTGAAGTCTGTGGATTTTTCACCTCTATCTTGAGACTTAGTCATGTGATTATCCTTCATCTCGGAAGTACCCTTCCCCACTACTCTTTGTGGCTGATGCATTATTAAAAAATGTCCCTGAAATTGTTTTTCATGCAGATAAAATATTCATCATTTGAATCTGTATTTTTATTGAAAATTTTCTTCTGTAGCAGACTTCATTTATATTGTCATATATCATCAGGGTACTGTGTACTCTGGCCTGCTCGAGGACAGCCTGACATAGGAAAGTTAGGAGAGAGAAATAGGACCATTTGTGGTTATTTTCCTGATAAGTATTTTCAGAGAGTGATTGTCAAAAACATGCATTTTAAGAAAAGAAATATTTGCTTTTGTAGATAAACGTAGATGTTCTTTTCTTTCAGTGTTATCACCCTAAGCCTTGCCACCCCCGTATTTTGAATACAAACAAAGCCAGATCTATGAAGATTTTTATGACTACATCTCAAGAAGCAAATTGAAGTCTTAGGATTTTCCAGATAATTTCTAGGAATAGACAGGATCCCTTTATCCTAAATTATCTAGATTAAAGTCTGATTTTTCGGTTATGAAATCTTTGGAAGTGGAGCTGTTATCAGTCAAGTACATCTTGGATCAGGCTTTAAGCTTTTTGGAGTTGGTTCACAAGCATTTATTAAGTAATCAGACACTGCTCTAAAAACTGGGGATAAGAAGAAAGACAAAAACAATCCTTGCTTTTAGGGACCTCAAAGTCAAAGGTAAGAGATGAAGAATAGAATTTTAGGCATGAGAAAAACCAGTGGAAAATGTACAGAATCAGTAGGTAGAATGTCTTGTATGAGAAACAGCAAGCACAACAATGTCACCAGATCCAAGAATATGGGGAATGGTTGAAGAGAGAGATAAAAAGAATCTAAAAGGATATCCTTGTTATAAAAGATTTCAAATGTCAAACAGGACTTTATACTTGATCTTAGAGGTGATAAGATGCTGCTGGAGTTGATATGAATTTGAGAATCAGAAGGAGTGGGTTTTGTCAATCAGTTAATAAACATTTATTGAGTGCCTACTATGTTTTAAGGAGTATATTTCATCATTGTTTGATCCTGAGTAAATGGATCAACTCCTTGGAATATCAGTTTCTTCAGCTATAGAATGGTACAATTCTTATCATACAAATTGGGGCTGTTGTCAAGAATCTTGGAAAATCTTAAAACACTCCATAAATGATAGTTGTTATTATCCCAGAAAGGAGATTTAATTCCAATTGGCTCTCTCCTCATTGCAAAAATTACATCCATTTTACTGTTCATTAATACATATTTATTAAATACCTACTGTGTGCCAGAGATTGAGATAACTAGCACATTGTGGGACTCTGACAATCCCATGGAGCTCCAATATTAGTTGTGCAGGCTTTTACTACATCATTCATAGTTTTTATGAGGATTTCTTTATGTGTAGCCATTAAACAATATTTCCTAGAGACAGGAGAAAGAATGCTGAACCTGAAATCAGAAAGCCTGAATTTTGAGTTCTAGTTCTATGCCTTATTAGTTGTATGTTTCTGGGCAAGTAATTTAAGTTCTCTAAGATCCCCTTGCTTCATCTGTAAAATGGTCATAACATGACTTCCACAATCCCATTTTTAGTGTAGCAGAGTATATTTGAGAACTTAGCTTCAGTCCATATCTTTGACTTTGCTAGCTGTGTGCTCTAGATGGTTGATGGAATTGTTATGATTTACCTTGCAGTATTGCAATAAATGCATTTTATAACTTTTAAAGGTTTATTTTAGAATCACTTTTGTGAGGAAATCATGTTACTTGCCACAAAATGCAACATAGGTATGTTGTTGTTGAGTCTTTTTCAGTTGTATCTAATTCTTTATGACCCTGTTTGTCTTGGCAGAGATACTGTAGTGGTTTGCCATTTCCTTTTCTATCTCATTTTGTAAATGAGGAAACTGAGGCAAAAAGGGTTAAGTGACTTGCTCAAGAACACATAGCTAATAGGTATCTGAGATAAGATTTGTACTCAGGTCTCCTAGCTTTAAGCTTCATGCTCTAACCATTGTTCCACTTAACTGCCCAAATAAAATATGACTATTATTACTAGTCTTATGCAGAGAACAATAAGGATATTAATCTGATCTGTGTGTATTATTAATCTGATTGGACTCAAACCCTGGCCTCATGTCCTTATTACCTTAGATTTCTCTACTCAGAGCCTCCATAGAATGGTTAAGGTATGTAGGAGGGACAGAAATGGTGCCAACTCATATTCCCTGAAAGGCGAAGAGAATGAATTTTTCTGCAGCTTGGTTAGTTGCCTCATTAGTATGTGTGTATGGACTGCAATCAGATAAGGGCTAGGAATCTTTATTAAACCTTGTAAGGGAAAGTGGGCCAGCTGAGTCTGATTAGTATTGATTGGAATTTCTTCCCACTAATAAATGTGCTTATTAAGAGTGATGTTTTGGATCCCTGTTTTGATAGGAGAAGCCATCTTATTTGTCTCCCTCTAAAAGAAATAGAAATGGACAATTTTAATTTCAGAAAGCTTTCTGATCATTACAACTTAGACTAGAAAGTGTATTTGTCCAGCTCTGCCTACAGCTAATTTTACAGTAAGGCAGTGTTATAGTAGATAGAACTCTAGACTTAGTATGAAAAGTCCTAGATTTAATATCTCACATTCTATATCAAGATATGCCAAATTTTGGGCACATGATTTAGACTTCGAGAGTGATACTATAAACAAATTAGGAGAACAAGGAATAGCTTACTTGTCAGATCTTTAGAGAAGAGAAGAATTAATGAAAAAAACAAAATATAGAGAATATAAAAAAATGCAAAATGGATGATTTTGATTACATTAAGTTAAAAAAAATTGCCCCAAACCCTCAATTCAGTCAAGATTAGAAGGAAAACATAAATCTGGGAAATAATTTTTACAGCCATTGTTTCTGGGTAAGTGCATTATTTCTAAAATATATAGATGACTGAATCAAATTTATAAGAATACAAGTCATTCTCCAATTGATAAATGGTCAAAGGATGTGAAGAGGCAATTTTCAAATGAACAAATTAAAGCTATATCTTATCATATGAAAAAATGCTCTAAATAACTATTGATGAAAGAAATGCAAATTAAAACAACTCTTAGGTACCACCTCACATTCATCAGATTGGCTAATATGACAGAAAAGGAAAATGATAAATATTGGGGAGGATGTTGTAAAAGTGGAACACTAATGGTGTTATGGAATTGATTGTGGAGTTGTGAACTGATCCAGTCACTCTGGAGAATAATTTGGAATTATGCCCAAAAGACTATAAAATTGTGTATACCCTCTGATCCAGCAATATCACTACAAGGTCTGTATCCCAAGAAAATAATTACAAAGGAAAAAGAACTCACATTTACAAAAATATTTAATAGGAGCTCTTTTTTGTGCTGTTATAGAATTGGAAATTGAGAGTATACCTATATGGAATGGCTAAATAAGTTGTGATATGTGAATGCAATGGAATACTATTGTGCTATAAGAAATGGTGAGCAGGAAAATTTCAGTAAAACTTGGAAAAATTTACATAAATGGATATTGAGTGAAGTGAGCAGGACCAGCATAGTGTGTACAGTAAAGTAACAGCAACATTATGTAATCAACTATGATAGACCTAACTCTTCTCAGTAATAAAGTGATCCAAGATAATTCCAAAAGACTCATGATAGACAATGTTATCAACATCCAAAGAAAGAACTGTGAAGTCTAAATGCAGATCAAAGCATACTGTTTTCATTTTTTATTTTGATTTTATTTCTCATCATTTTTCCCTTTTGTTCTGATTCTTCATTTACAACAAGGTTAATGTAGAAATATGTTTATCTTGATTGTATATGTGTAACATACAATCTTGTGTGTATACACACACACACACACTTATTCTCTTGGGCAGAGGGGAGGGAAGAGTGGGAGGAAGAAAAACTTGGAACTTAAAATCTTACAAAAATGAATGTTGAAAACTATCTTTTCATATAAAAAAATAAAATACTATTAGTGCAAAAAAAAAAGAAAAGTCCTGAATTTAGATCCTATCCCTGACACTTAGTATCTATGTAATTTTAAATTTACCTAACTTTTCTTAGCCTCATTTTTTCTTTTTTGTAAAATGGATATATATTATACCTAATACTGAAATAAAAATACATAACACCTATCTCATGAGGCTAATGTGAAATTCAAATTTTTACCCTAAATCCAGAAAGGCCATAATGTGATTAACAAAATGTTAATGGAGTCACATTGGTGACCATTTTATGACTTGGGAACATTTCTCTGACATAATTAAAATGGAACAACCCAATTAGGAAAGCAAAATTAGCAAAGTCTGAAGGCAGATATGAAGAAAGTACCATTTGCTCTATGGAAATCAAGGTTGAAGTGAGGAGGGGAGTTTCTTTTCTCTCTTCCACATTCAATTAGTCATGTTGCTTTGACATAGGAGCATGTTGAGTAGTAGGAAACACATTTTCCGTAAGTAGGAATATTTGCCATTTGGAGAAAATTTGAACAAAATTGGGTGTTCTCCAGGTTCAGAGAAGAAGAAAAGAAAATAATTCCTCCTTCCATAATAGGAATTATGGAAGACATATAACCAGGCAGTCACTATGGGCATTTAGTCCTATAACTTTTATAGATGAATATTTTAAGGAAGAATGGGGTTTTCTGTCTTTACAATAATTGTAGAAAGAAGGAATAAAGATGGTGAGGCACCCCGATATGAAGCCAATAACTTTCTCTTTAAAAAATTACATTAGGAACCCAGTTCTCCTGCTTGGTTGCTACTCCTTCCACTTGTTTTCATATTTAGCATAGAAACAAAGAATATATTTGTCTTAAATGTCCCTTGCTTGTCACCTGCCAAGAAGCAACTTTAGCTCTTATCTGCACTATGTAGTCCTCAGCTATTTGTAGTTGCTTATTGATTTTGGATGGAATGTTGTGTAGTAGAAGGAGAAGGAAAAGGGAATTAAAAAGCACAAGCTTCTCAATGGTATAAGATGGATGGCTGAGTTACTTCTTATCTCATGCATTTCAGAACATTTTAGGAATTCATGGGTGGAAAATTTGGGCAGTTTATAAATTATAGGATATTAAAGGCAGAAGGCCTGCATTTTACTGATCAACAAGTACAATAATTTTCAGTCAGCCAAGAGTTTTGCTAGATATGACGTGAATTGTATACAACTTAGACTTTCCATCTCATACCCGTCATCTAATCTCTTTACTGTCCTATAGTCTACCTGATTCTAAGTGGCAAACAAAAAAAAAAACCGTTAGGAGCAAAAAAGTTTGAGAACCACTTATCTTATCCTAACATTTTTAATAGGTAAGAAAGCTATGATCCAAAAAAGCCAAGCAGTTTGTCCAAGTTCATATGTCTGTTAAGTATTGGAAAAAGGACAAGAATTCTCCAGTCTCCTGAACCCTTACCAGGGCTCTTTTTTTTTTTTTTTTTTTGTAAAAACATTTTTATTTACAATTTTTTTGTTTCAGATTCTTTCTCCCTCCTGCCTCTTCTTCTCTCCCTAAGACAGTAAGCAATCAGATATAGACATGTGCAACTATATAAAACATTTCCATACTAGTTAATTTCTACAAGAAGACTTGAATAAAAAAAAGAAAGAAAGAAAGTGAAAAATATCATGCTTGTCTTAAATCATTGCATTGCTGAAAATAGCTAAGTCATTCACAGTTCTTTATTGAACAATTTTGCTCTATTCTCCTGGTTCTGTTTAGTTCACTATGCATCAAGTTGATGTTAATTCTTTCCAGATTTTTTTGAAATCATCTTGCTTATCAGTTTTTATATCACAATTACCACAGCTTGTTTAGCCATTGCCTAATTGATGGATATCCCTTCAGTTTTCAATTATTATCCGGGTTCTTTTCAATGTATTATATGGCCTTTCTCTCTTTCTTTTGTATGTTTATCGTTCCTTTCTCTTCTCTTCCCCTGCTTCTGCTTGTGGTTTTTGTTTTCTGCCTGTCATTTTGGATAGATTTGTGCTACTGAATCTTCACTTTGTACAATTAGGGTTTCTGGACTTAATCATTTGCTGCAAAGTATTGTCAGCACTGTGGGTGACAGAGTTAAAATAGCTTCTCACCAAAGTCACTTGGTAAATATTGGAAGATTATTGTTGTATTTGAATAGGAAACTCAAGTGGCATGAAATTGAACAAGCCACTTGGTTTCCATTGAAATTTTCTCAGTTCTTACAAAGCCATAGAATTATAATTCAATCTGTTGGTCACTTAATAAACCAGCACTATGCTAAGCTTTGGGGATACAAAGAAAAGGAAAAAACATAGTCTCTTTTTTCAAGGAGTTTCTGTTGTAGTGATGGAAATATGTAAATAACTAAGCAAATCATATATATATATATGTATATACACATACACACAAATATGCATGTATACATGTATAAATACACACACATACATACAGACAGAGTAGATAATTTAATCTGAAAGAGAAAGGCATTGATTCCTATGAGAACCTGGAAAGGCCTCCTACAGAAAATAAGATTTGAACATATTCTTGAAGGAATCCAGGGAAATTCGGAATTGAAGATGAGGAGATAAATCATCCCTGATTCAAGGTATAACCACCACAAAGGGGAAGAAATTGGAAATGGAGTATGTTTTCAAAAAAAACCAGTATATCTGGAGTATAAAGTAAATGGTACTAAGTAAGTAAGTAAGTAAGGTGTAAGAAGGTTAGAAAGGTAGGAAAGGACCAGGTTTTGCCACTTACTATCTATAGGTCTTTGTTCAAATACTTTCCTTTCTCTGGTTTCCTTGTGCCTGAAATGAGGTGTAGAAAAAAAATGGTCTTCCTAAGGTTCCTTGAAGCTCCTAATCTATGCAGCTGTGAATTGAAAGGACATTGAGTTTCCTTATGAAGATCATAATTTATGCTATACCTCTCCCACAGGATTGCTGTAAGGAAAGTACTCTGAAAAGCCTTAAAGTGTTATATAAATATGAGTGTTGGCTCCTGTATTCATCCAGTGAGGAATTGTATCTGTCCTCCCCTCTGGAAGCTAAGAGAATAAAGCTATTTAGTTAACTCTGCAGAGATGACAAGAAAATTATCAACTGATCCTCCTTGACCTCTCTGCAGCACTGGGGATTACCTGCCTTCCTTTAGATCTTCTCTTCTCTCTGGGTTCTTGTATTACTGTCTCTTTCACTTCTCATTCTTTTTTCCAATCACTCCTTCTCAACTGGCTTTCCTGGTTCTTCATCCATATCACACCAACTAACTATAGATGTCTCCTAAAGCTTCCATCACTTTCTGAAATCTAGAGTGGCAATCAACAAGACAATAAATCACACCCCATTTTGTATCTTTTGCTAATTTTGGAGATGTAAATGGTCACTCTGAAAATTTAACAATAGGCTTTCTTAAGCCAATTTCAGCAGGCTCTAGAACAACTTTCCTTCTTGCTCCTCTCTCCTTCCTCTCTCCCTCCCCCTTTTTCTCTCTCTCTCTGCCCCCTCTCAACTTTTTTTTCTGCTTTTCCCCAACAACCCTACAGGCATAACCACTTTAATGCTACCACATTACTTCTAGAATCAAATAGAAAATCATTCAAAGCCTATTCAAAGTCTTTCAGTCTTCTATTTTACTTACTTGCATCATGTACTCTTCAACCCAGTGATTTATTTGTTATTTCTCACTTATACCACCATGTCTCCCAGCTCTTATTTATTTTCCTGTTCCTCTCACTTAGAATTCTTTCCCTTTTTATCCATAGCTCCTGGCTTCTCTGAATTCTTGTAAATTCTAGCTAAACTCCCACTTTTTTCAGGAAGTTTTTTTCTGTTCCTCCTTAATGTTAGTCAACAGAGAACAGAGAACTGTTGATTATCCTACTTATCCTGTATATATCTTTTTTTGTAAATAATTTTATTTGCATGAGCTCCCTGAAAATAGGGATTTAGCATTTTGCCTTTCTAAGCACTGCAGTCCCAACGCTTTGGCCAGTGCTGGTATATAGTAAATGCTTAATAAATGATTGTTGATTTAAATGCACTTGCGTTGACTAGTGAAGTTGGTGTTATATTGAATTCTCTTCTCAGAACCAGTGTCAGAACTGGGATTCCAACTCAGGTGTTCTCTTCTCAGTGCCAGCCTCCATTTCCCTAATAGGATCTTGCCACTAAAGAAGTCAGTCTCTTAGCAGAACCGGCTTCCTATCCAATAATAAACTTTTATTTTTGCCAATTAATAATTTGGGTTTCATGAATTCTTTCATGAAGAACTTGTACGGGGACCATAAGGGGATTTTACCAACTTTCTGACTGCCACTAACCTCATCATTTACACTTTCTCAACACAGATAGAAATTTGAAAGGAAGTGATTGAGGGATTAAGTATTTTCTCCTGTGGACCATATTCATATCCTTTTGTTGCCATTATATGATTTGTTATACCTATTGTTTATCTAGAAAGACAGGTCTAGGCTTGAACAGCTCTATGGAAAAAATTATTCAATTAGCTAAATATGAAGAAGATAAAGTCATTTATAATAAAACATTAGCTGAGCTGCTCCCCTTTTCTCTTTTTCAATTTTCTCATATGTAAAATGGGAAACAATTAGATTAAATGACCTCTGTTCATTTTCAGCTCTAACTCTTTGCTAGGAACTGACTATATTTCTCTAAATATCTAACACCATTTTGTTTGTTCTTCTGTTGTATTAATAGGGCTACTTTTACTAAACATTTCAAAACGTAACTGTCTACCAATGGTATGGCCCCAATGTACCTTTGACTACAAAAGGATGGACTTAGCTTTTGATTCCACAATCTGAGTCAGTGATAAACACTTTTCAAAAGTTGATTAAAAACAATCCAGATAACATCTGCTTCTTTACCTACTGCTGCTGCTGCTGCTGCACATTTGCCTGAGGAACACCCAGGATGACAGTGCCATTAAACATTATTTGTGTGTAGGGGGGTGTGTGTGTGTGTGTGTGTGTGTGTGTGTGTGTGTGTGTGTGTGTGTGTGTGAAGTGGGAGGTAGTTTCCAGCCATTTTGTAGAAAGACCTGGAATTAGAAATATCTTTTTTCTTATCCCCTATTTCTTTATGCCCTTTGATTTTAACCATTTTGTATTTATTGCCATTTTTAGTCACTTCCTTAGAATACCTCTCATTGAATCTCAGTGAGTTTCAAAGATGTTTAGTAAAAATCTTTCATCTTCAAGTTTCTAATTTTACACATGGTTGACTGAAAAGCGGACTGACCAGTGAATAAAAAGCCAGCCTCAGTGGAGTCAAGAAATCTAGGGTCAGTTTCCACCTCTGGTATATAATGGTTTTGTAACCCTGACTCAAATAATTTAATAAAGCTTTCAGTGCTGTTAGGCATTCTACATCTATGCATTGAAAATCCTTTGAAGGTGAATTGGTAAGAAAGAATTCTTTAATAGGAGTTTTGTTGGTAAGAAAGAATTCTTTAATAGGAGTTCTGTCCAGAATGAGGGATAAAATCACAAGCAGGGCTGCACAGACCCTCATCCCCATTACACTTGTCAACCCATTTCTGTGTCTACTTATGAAATACAAAGTGTTCTCTGTATCTCAATTCCATTCTTGTAAAACGAAGTTATTTGTGTGCATTGTTGGAAATAACTTCAGAAGTTACAAGTGGCTCCATATTGCCTCCTAGGCTTTCCACCTTACCCTTCTGTCTTCTCCAATTGACTTGTTTGTTCTTCAATAGAACTTGATTGTTCTAGTTTCTCCCCAAACATCCTCTATATCTCTCTGCATTTATGCTGTTCTCTATGCTATACTCTCTTCCCTTTGGATTAGATTTTTTTTTTTAATTCCTACCCATCCTTTAAAGTATAATTCAAATTCAACCTCTTCTCCTTGAAGCTTTCTATGATTTTTGTAATAATAACACTTTCTCTCACAATGCACACACATGACTTTGTTTTACAATAATCAAATTTGACTAATTAGCAGACATTTATTAAGCACCTACTATGTACTAGGTACTTGAGTTACAAAGACAAAACTTTAAATAGCTACTGGCTTTGGGGAGTTTATAAGTAATCAGAAGAGACAACTTGTAATATATAGATAGACAGAGATATAGATACACACATCATATATTTCTAGGTTGTTCTAGAGTCAGCTGGAATTGGCTCATGAGAGCCCTTTGTTAAAGTTTCAGCATTTACGTCTCCAAAATTTAGAAAAAGATATAAATTAAGGCGAGATTTATTATTTTGTTGATTCTCTAGACTTCAGAATTTGCTGGAGAAAATGTTAGCAAAGAAGGTTAAATTTATTTATTTTTCAAAATTTATTTTATTTGAAAAAACAAAGAAAAAAAATCAGAAAAAATGCAAAACAAAATAAAGCAAAACAAAAGAGAACATTGTCATGTGCCTAGCAGAATATCAGGGAAGATTCAAAATATATAACAACAAATTACCAGATCAAGAAAGTATATATACATATATAGATAGATAGATAGATATAATAGATATAGATATAGATATAGATGTTGAAGAAATTATATTCGTGAATGTCCATTTTTTTTCTTTATTTCCTTGTAAATTGTTCTTTGTTTTTTTGTTGTGCACCTTATTTACTTTATCCCCCTCCCTTTTATCCTCACTACCACTCTAAAACAAGCTACAATTAAAAAAGATATGTATACATATGTAGATATATACATACACATATACATTGACATTCCTGTCCCTGCTGTCTCTTTAATTACATTCTGTTCCATAACTTGCCTTACTATTTATTACTTAATCTCCCCTCACCCAAGGATCCCTTCCCTGTCTTCTTCCCTCACTTTTAGGCAGATTAAATTTAAAAGTATATTGTAGGAGAACCAGGTGTTAAACATTTAACAGCTCAACCACGGATTATATAAAGAATAAATGCAAGGTAATATTTTGGTGGGAAGAGTCAATCATAGCTAGTAGGGATCAGGACAGGTTTCATGTAGAAGGCAGAAGCTTTGAAACTGAGGATCTAGGTGTCAAAGATGAGGAAGAAGAATTTTCAGGCATAGGGTCTTTGAAGGGTTTGAAGAACAGCAAGACTGGGTTTAGGTGAATTGAGGTAGTTCAGTGAACTATGGAAGGAAGAAAAGCAATACATGGGAAGGCTGGAAAGACAAATTGGAAACTAGTGATGAAGGGTTTTAAATGTCTGACAAGTGTCTGTATTTGATTTTATAGGAAATAGAGATCCGTTGGAGTTTAAATGCAGTGGAAAGAAAGAATGCTGTATTTGTCATCAGATGACATAGATTCAAATCCAGATCTGCTACTGTATAATTGGATATTCCCCTTCTTAGCTGTTTCTTTATCTTTAAAATAAGGATAACTTCTGAGGTGCCTTACAGTTTTAAATATAAATTTTATTAGTATATTTGTTTCATCCTGTCAGATTAAACTAAAAGCTCCATGTGCAAATGATTAATTTAAACACTCCAATTAGAGTCTGAGTTCCATTATAGCAGGGACTATCTCCTGATCCATCTATATCCCTGCTCTTACACAGTGCTTGCCACACAGTAAATGCTTCATAAATGCTTTCCCTTTTATTCACCAGTATCTAGCATAATTACTGATATAAATTCAAGTCCTTAATAAATGATGAATTTAGTTTAATTGACCTGAATTTCAGTCTACTAATATACATGATTTTTACTGCTTTCTGCCATTCTAACAAGAGCATAGATTATAGCATAGATTACACTGTCATGGACTTAGAGTTAGAAGAGACTTCTTTCAAAGCTACATTATCAGTCAATCAACATGTATTTATTAACTGTCTATTATGTGCCAGGCACTATTCTAGGTGAGGGGTTACAAGTACAGAGTGAAACAATTCCTCCTAGCAATTGGCTTACATTCTAATGGAAGAGATAAGATTTTAGGATGAAGGAATGAATGAATGAATGGATGAATGGATAATATTTATTAAACACAGTATCAAGCAGCATGCCAAATGTTGAGAAGGTGATTGTTGTTCAGTTGTTCAGTTATGTTAACTATTTGTGAAGCTATGGACCATAGCACACCAGGCCTTTTTATTATCCATTGTTTGTTATTTTCATAATACTATCTATCCATCTCATCCTCTACATTCCACTTTTTCTTTTGTCTTCAATCTTTTCCAATATCAGGCTCTTTTCAAAGGAGTCCCATCTTTTCATTAAGCTTCATCTCCAGTATTTGACCTACTAATAAATAGTAGAAATTAATTTCTTTATTGACTGATTTGACCTCCTTGCTGTCCACGGGATTCTCAAAAGTCTTCTCCAATGTCATAATTCAGAATCGTCAGTTCTGCAGGTTTCAGCTTTTCTTAAAGCTTCTTAAAGCTATACATTATGACTGGAAAAACTATAGCTAATATTATACAGATCTTTGTCCGTAAGAAAAGTCTCTGCTTCTTAGTATGCTGTCCAGATTTGTTACTGCTTTCCTTCCAAGAAGCAAACATCCTTTAATATCATGGCTGAAAGTTGCTTCCTGCAGGGACCTTTGAAACCAAGAATGTAAAATGTAAATCTGCTTCCATTTTTTTTCTCCCTCTATTTGCCAGAAGTGATGGATCCAGTTACCAAAATCTTGGGGATTTTTGTTTGTTTATTTTGTTCTTTCTTTTTGGTAAGCTTCAAGCTAGCTTTTACATTTTCCTCTCTTACTTTTTTTCAGAAGTTTCTTAATCCTCTTCACTTTCTGCCATCAGAATGGTATCATCTGCATATCTGAGATTGTTGATATTTCTTGTGACAACCTTAAATTCTATCTTTTGATTCCTCCAGTCTGGCATTTCTCATGATGTACTCTGCATATAAATTGAATAAATTAAGTGACAATATACCGCCTTGTTGTATTCCTTTTCCAATCTTAAGCCACTCAGTTCCATGTTTTCTAAATGTTGTTTCTTGGCCTGAATACAGATTCTACAGGAGATAAGTAAGATGATTTGGTACTCATATCTTTAAAATGCTTGCCACATTTTACTATGATCCACATAAAGACTTTAGCATAATTAATGAAGCAGAAGTAAATACTTTTGTAGAGATTTTTTGCTTTCTTCAAGATCCAGAAACTGAAACAGTGCCTGCCTTCGAGGAATTTACCTTCTAATAGAAGGATTCTGTACAATTCCTAAGTATTTTTAAACTTAAAGCATTTTATGGTTCTGTAAAACTTATAATGATTATGGGTTCTTGGCATATGAAACTGAAAAGAATCTCAAAGGTCATATCCAAGCCACTCCCCAAATTCCCACCACTCTTCTCTTTCCCTTCATCTTGCATTTGTGGAAAATGAGGTCAGAAAGATCATGCAGGAAACAAGTAGTAGATCTATGATCTCAAGCCAAATTTCTGTTTTAAAATGGTGATCATTCACATCTGAAATTTTGGAAAGAAAAGACTAATCCAGAAGGTTAAAATTTTCTTCTCTGAAATTATAATAATTAGTGTCAAGAATACTACATGATTATTAAAGATTACTGTAATTGCAGTTTCAATTTAGGCACAGTGAATTGTTATGGCATTATCACTTACATAATACTCTCAGTTATCTTTTCACAAGTTCATTTCTACAGTACTTAACTACAGTTAGATCCATGAACATTGGCACCATGTCTGCTTTTTCTCTTATTTCTCACCCCCTCTCCATTATCTGGCACATAAAAGTCATTTTATTGATATTGATTGATTATGCACTTAGAGTAGATGTACCAGAAATTTCCTAACACCAAAGAATTTTCCATTTAAAAACACTCATTTAAAAGATTTCCTATCACATACATGGAAAAGGACGCAGCATTTGATAACTTTATACATCAGAAATTCAGTGAAGGCACCCTATTCTATTGATCTTTGTAGAAAACTTGTTTAGATAGATTTGATGAAACCTTAATTACAAGATTGCAATTCACATGGAGGCAACATAGTAAAAAGGGTTTCTTTTCAGTAGCCATTGAGCATTTAGGAAATACGGAGTTTATTTCTAGAACACCTTTTAGCATGAAATATATTAACAGTGCAAATCACAGGATCTCTAATTAGAGTAGGTACTTAGGAAGCAATGTGTATTTTTCCAATCTGCATTGTTGACATTAGGAAAAGGTGGAGGTGGAAGGGAAAGCACTTACCCAGCTTGTTAAAGAAAATGAGAGTCTTTATAAGGAAGAGGGTATTTCCAGAAAAATTCATTTAAATTCTATCACCAGGGATGGAAGAAGGAGGAAGGAAGGAGCAATATAAAGTTGCTACAGGCTAAAAGATGGGAAGACTTTGAGAAAAGGACCAGAGTTTTCTTATGTTGCCCAGAACCTGTGTGTTTCTATTGGTTTTAGAGTCAACCTATGGTTTAGAGGTGAAAGGGACATTTGAGCTCATTAAAGCAATCCGCACATTATACAGGAAAAAAAAAAAAAAAAAAAAAAAACCTGAAACCTAAAAAAGTTTAGTGGATTTTATGAAGTCACAGAAATATTAAGAAACAGATCTGGGATTGGAACACTGATCCCCTAACTTCAAATGTACTCCTCTTTTCATTGTAAAGTTTGACTTGTTAAATCATCATTATTGTATGTTGAGTACAAAATCAAGACTATACAATACTCCAGCAGCTATTTCGAGTTTAAGAGGCATATCAAGTTAAATCACTTATAAAGTAATTGTTAAAATACCTACTGTGTGCTATACACTGTGCTAGGTGTTGGAAATATGAAGAAAGGCAAAAAAAAGGTTCTTGCTGAGGGAAATGATTTTTCTATAAAACTAATAACCAATTATTAAATTAGGATTAATACTTTTTCTCTCATTCAGGGACCAGCACCTATAAGTCATTTTTTAAAGGACTTTGCTGATAGATAAGATTGACCAAACCCTCCTAGAACATGTTCCTCCATCTTGGCTAGGACTCCACTCAACTAGGAAACTTTATTTTTATTTAAAGTATAAACAGAATCTAAGCTTGGTGAATTCAAAGTCCAAAGCATTAAGCCCATGCCCTTAACTCATTAAGATTAAGGAGTCGAGTAAAGAGTTTGCAGAAGATAGAATTTGAGCTTTGACAACTAGAGAAAGCCAAGAAATGGAAATGAAGGAGAACATGCTAGATTTGAGGGACAGCCAATAAAAATATATTTTGTGAGGAATAACAAGGAGACCAGCGTTCTAGATTGTTCAATAGAGATGATGGCCCGGGGCTGAATTGTGGCCTGGGACATTTCTGAATGCCACCAGAATCAGATTAAGCTATAATAATTAGGAAATATTTAACAAAACAAAAATATAATAGAACACATATAATATTTACATGTGGTTTTCTATGTCAATATATGACCAGTAGGGATCATTATGTATTGTTTAATAGCCCCATTTCTATTAGCATTCATGTAGATTATATAGAAGATAAAAAGAAGTGTAGGAAGGGGTCAGATTTAAAAACCAAATGGAAAATTCTATATTTGAATCTGGAATTAATTAGGTGCTGGTAGAATTTATTGAATAGAGAGGGTAAAAGGATCAATATGTGTATCTAGATGGTTATCCTACTGAGATATTCTAGAAAATCTGAATTTATTCCCCATCAATGAAATTGCAAAGTTTTGATGTGTTCTTGGAGAAGAAAAAATGTTTAATCATATTATTTCATTTCTTATTTTCATATATTTATTTTCTTTCATAGTAAATACACGATATAAGAAGGTTTACTGACAAATCAAAGATACCAAAGAAAATTGGGAATCTCTGTTCTGATCTAATGGAGAAACAAAAAAGAGCACACTGTTATAGGTGAAGGTTGTATCAGAGAGCATGGACTTTATCTAGGACATGGGCAATCTGGGATTAATCTGGAAAGGTTCAAAACACCTGAGATTAATCTGGAAAGAGCCCTTGAAAGAATCACTATAAAGATCTCTCTGATTTTGTAGGAAGCCAGACTCGGGAATGTCATGGGCCAAGGAGGAAGACATAGATCTGAGCAAAGATGTACAACTTTATACCTGAATACAATAAAAAAGACATTGGATATTGTCATTGAAATCCCTTGTTAGTCACTGAATTTTGCTTCAGGTGTTCAGGAGATTTCTGGAGGGTAGGGGAAGAAGTCTGTTCTTGGAGCAGAACACGTGGGTCTTCTGACCAGGTGTTCACTCGGGAACCAACAAGTCAGGGCATCAGTCAGGGCATTATGTGAGCAGGTATAATAAAGGCTTTTAAGATTACACGTGGTTGTTCTTGAGTGCGCTACCAGTTATTAAGCTATAGATTCAAGAGATTGTGGCCAGAGACCTTTGAAGGCCTCAGAGGAGGCGAGCCGGGTAAAGTTCACACTGCAGAGGACAGTGGTCAAAGGTACTCTGGTGGGTCTAGGACAGACTAGTACATTGTGAAATTGTCAATATTTGGTTTTGGGTTTTTTCCGTTTTCCATTTAGCCCTCTCCTATTCTCTCTCCTTTGAAGTTGTACAGTTGAAAGTACCTTGGATTTTGCCATTCCACATGAATCCAGAATTCTTGGCAGTACTTCAACCAAAGCTTCTGTCATAAGCTTCAACCATATGTACTCTCAAGTTAAAAAAAAAATAAATAAATATATATATATATATATGGCACCTTGTCCCATTCCTTGGGATTTCTAAGTGATCAGCTAACTCACTTGATAATAGATAGCAATAGATTAACCTGGGTCCCTTTTGGATATTGATGACTCATTGGGATTATAGAGACCTTGTCATCACCAGTTTGGAAACTAATTCATTGAAGAAATCTCTGAATTTAGAGTGGTTTTCTCTGCTGTAAGAGACAGCTTGGTATAATGGACAGTCAGAAACTATCATAGATTGAAGGCCTGCCTTAGACAAGAACTAGTTCTGTGATAGTAAGCAAAGGACTGACCCTCTCAGTGCTTTAAATTTCAGCTTCTTGAATGGCAATTTGCAACCCCTTTATGATTTCTTATCAGTAAAAGTTTGACCTATTATATATCTATTTTATCAATATAGGGTATGTAGAGTATATCTATATACATGAGGTCATGTAAAAATTCTCAGGTGAAAAGGGCTAATGAATGGAAAAGTTACAAAAATCCCATTTTAGAGGACTTTTGTCTATAAATTGCAAAAAAAGGTGTGATCTCCATTAAAAGAGAGTTTACCGACCAGGAGCTCCCCAGATCAATGTAATCACAGGTTGCATTACATGCTTTTCATCACAAATAAAGGAAAATAGGTTGGATTAGGAGTAGACACACTAGATTTTCTAACCTTTTTTTTTATTGCTGACTAGTGACATGATCTTATTCAAATGACATCAGTTTTTTCTTAGTTCATTGTGAAAAAGTCGAACTTAAATTAATTCTAAGCCCCTTTTCTAGTCTCTAGGAATCTATTTATTATCAATAAACTATAAATCTTGCCTGAGTACACACAGGTTAGTTGCCATAGTTAAAAAGTGCCATTTTATATTATGATTCTGAACTTTTCAGACCAACATTAAAAGAATAAAACTGGCTAAAATCATTATAATAATTTTCACTAGATAGGTGTAGTAACAGCATAGTAAATGTTGTAATGTTTTTGCTTTCATATTTGTGTTCTTACAATGCTTAGTACATAGTAAATATTTAATAAAAGCTTTTTCTTCATCATCTATCATTCTGGAAATGAAAACTCCATTCCCTGATAATGCCATACTTGTCTGGTCCAGTTATAATCAAGATTCATAATAATTCTTGAGAAATACTGAAACACATTGAAGAGTCTTTTGTTTCAGTTTGTACTTTTATTGTTGTCTATGTTACTGTATTCTAATTTTTAGAAATTAATACATGTAATATTTATGACATCTTTCGTAACTAGAAAAGATGATTAACTAGTAACCCCATTTTTCTGACTATGATTAGTAATGGGGAATTTAATATTTCTTGTTTTTCAGTAATTTTTTTTCATCTCTTAGTTCACTTGATTCTTATCTTTTATCCTGCAAGATAGATGTGACTGATGTGCTAATACTTATTTCCCAAAAAGAGAACCTGAATTTCAAAGAGGGTAAATGGATTTTTTAAGTTTATTGGACTAGGATCCAGAGTTCCTGACTACTACCCTGCTAGTTTTTCCATCAGACCTCATATTTTAAACTCTTTTTTTTTTTTTTTTTCCCCTGAGGCTGGGGTTAAGTGACTTGCCCAGGGTCACACAGCTAGGAAGTGTTAAGTGTCTGAGACCAAATTTGAACTCAGGTCCTCCTGAATTCAGGGCTGGTGCTCTATCCACTGTGCTATTTACCTGCCCCTTCTTTTAAAATCGTAATCAGTCCACTACTTCACAGATGAATGTACATAAAGAAAAGCTGCCATACCCCATAAGTAATTTGTTTTCTGAAAATGTGTCTGCCCATCTCCTTTGGGGAACCTTAACATTTGAATATCCCTAAGTGGAACTTAAGGACATTGCTGAGTGAAACTTGAAATATTGCTTGAAGTGAAACTTCAGTTCTCTTAATTCATAGAATTTCTTCCTTAATTTTTCAATCTTTCAACAAGTCAAGGAAAAGCCATTTTTGTATCTCTATGTCTTGTAGGTAGCAATATATTCAATGTTGAACCACTACTTTTTATTGGCATTGATGCCATTTTCAATTAAATACAAAATGGAACTTGTTTCTCTCTCTTCTTAGACTTCCTTTTCTCTTCTCCCTTTTCCCACCCCTCAAAAAGACTACTTCTATAGCTACACTGACTATTCATGAATGGAGACAGATTTATTTCCCCCTTATTTGGGTATAAGAAAAGTTCTCTCTGCTATCCCTAGTTTTCTCTGAATAAAAGATAAAATATAGAGAAAAGGGAGGACATATACAAGGAGATGGCCTCAAAGCCAGGAAAATCTATCTCTGACATACTGACTATGTAATCCTAAGCAAGCCACCTAAAATTTAAATGTTCAAGACAACTTTCTTAAGACTGTAAGTTGGAGAAAAGGAAAAATATGAGTGGATGGAGGAGATTTTCTTACTCAGGAATTCTCTATACCAATAAAATTATACTTCCAGTCCCTATCCTGGAAATGGAAAATAATCAGGTCTTGTGCTTATCAGCCCAAAGAACATCTTCCTTGACACTCCCCTACTGAAAAGAAATTCCACCCAGGTTATAAAATATAATGCATCTACATGCATATATACATCTACATGGTTTCATTTTCTGCCCAGTTCTTGAGGAGGCACTATTTGCTAGATTGGATGAATGGATATTTTGTTTTATAGCCATTGTCTGTGAGTTTGTTATCATTTGCACTTGAGAAATGGTGACACTTTAATCTGAAGATTTTACCTTTTTTGCTCACAATTTCCCATCCTCCTTAGATTGCCTCTGCAAATGCCAGCCCTTAAAAGATTAATCATTAATGTTCATTCAGGAGAAGTTATTCAATTACCACAAGACTTTTTTTTTTAATAATTTGTGTCAATTTAATAAATTGTGTCAATAATAAGATGTATTTCCCTGCAGTAAGTTGTGAGAGCTCGGAATGGAATTGTGTATTCCTGGATCTGTGATAATGTTCTTGTTTCGTTTTTCCAAAAATGTTGTACTGGTTTTATTTGTATTGGACACTGTTTCAGAATTATTGTCATTCATGCACAGACCAGAACATTATCTGCTTTCCCTTCAAGCGCCCATCCTTAAAAGGTGCTGTCTCTGATAGAGATGATGTATCATAATTATGATAAACGAGGACCTCTTGAAACAGACTTGTCAAAGCTGATTTGTCAGAGCCCCGATTTCAATCTGTGGAAAGAGCTCCCTCATCAATTCATCTGGCAAGAAATTTCACTTGGTTTATTTTCCAAAGCCCATTTCAGCTTTGGAGTTGTTTTTGCTTTCATACAGACAGAAACATTTGAAAGGCAGGGTTTTGAAAAAGTGCCCCCAGAAGACATTCACTGACATTTTCTCCTCCTTCTTTTCATTGTCAGATTGAAAAATCCTGGACTCCCCAAAGAATGGTTTGATTATTCTGAAGTGTTATTGTATTCTACTTGAGAAAATACAATATACAAAATCTAAACATAGATATATTGGAAGGGAGGAGAATATTTAATTATGAGAAAGATTCTTCATTTCACAGAATTTTGGAAGAAGAAGAGAACTCAGCAATCACTTCATACCCAGAGAAAACGGGCATGGTTAGTCATATGTTCTCTGCTACTATAAAACCTTCTTACCAGCAGTTATCTAGCCTTTACTTAAATGCCTCCAGTGCAGAGGAACTAGAGCTTCCCAAGGCATCTCCTTGCACTCTATAGCTATAAGGAAGATTTTAGTCTAAACTTGCCTCCTTGCAATTTCCTCTCCTTGCTCCTTGTTACTACAAGCTTGCTGTAAGTAGAATTTTCTCCAGTTTCTGTTTAATGCTTCTTTAATGAGGCATCATGGTATAGTAGAGAGATGATCCCTGGACTGGGAATCTGTAGAGGCCTGATTTCAAAGGCATTCTAGTTGTGTGACCATGAACAAGTCAACCAGTCTGAGCTTCAGTTTCTCCATCTATCAAAAGGGGATAATACTACTCTTTATATATACCTCACAGTACTCTTTTTAGGGTCCAAAGAGATAACATATATATAGTATTTTGTAATCCTGACAGCCTATGATATCAGCTATCATTTACAGTGTAGCCTTTTAACTTTTTGATGGAAGGATAGCAAGTGTGACAAGTGTAAAGCTGAAGCTTTAAGCATTCTGGTAGATGGAAAATCAGTTAGATAAAACCTTGAGTTTGCTATGGCTATAGGGGGCAAATAAGACTTGGTTTACAAAGATTTGTTGTATTCTGAACTTTCCCAGAGTATATTTTTATATTTATTGAGGTACTTTTGCCCTATAAGCCCCAAACTACAAAGACCAGTATGACTTTTGATTCTTGGATTCATTTTTCTTAAATCTTCTTCATTCACTTGCCTTTTTCATCTTCCATTTCAACCCATTCATTGTGGCAATTAGTGAATACTCCTGGTCTCTGGGTTGAACATCCTCGGTTCCATCCTCTATATATACTCAAAATGTTTTGTCTGAGCTCTTAGCTTTCCTCTGAGCCCATGGTCCTAGTTTCTGAATCTGTCATCTCCTCTTTATACAGAGATGTAAGCACTAAGCATCTAGTGCGACGTTTTTTTTTTTTTTGTGTGTGTGTGTGTATTTACGTTTTCTTTGGAATGTGAAGAAGTGCTAGGCCATTTACAAGAATATGATCTTCCTCACATTTGCACTTGCTCTAATCATTAACACATGTCAACTTTTCCTTATATCCATCTCTCTACCATCAAATGACAAAATGATGAATTTACTTGGGAGTGTTGGGGAATGTTCAGGAATTTTCTCCCCAAAATGTGTGTACATGGGAATAAGGGGAGGTTACTGCTTGAGGTGGTAAGACATTTAGGTTTTCACCTTCTGATCCACCAAAGTCTAATCCCTTTCCTGCTTTCAACTTTCTATGATATAGGTAATAATTTAACCTGACTTTGCAAATGTTACTCTTTAAACCCCTAAGAGGATATAATATCTGAGAAATGAATGATGGCATTTACTTTTGTGACTATACTTCTAATCTGAGAACCATTCTGCTATTGATGTAATATAACTTTAGGGGAGGCAGCAATGATTTTGAGGTCCCCTGATCTTAGGGGGGCTTCTGTTCTAACAATAGTCAGTAATCCTAAATCTTCTTGTTTTAGAGTCTGCCTTAGGGACTTTCCACATCCCCAATATAAGAACAATAATCTGTCTGATTCTGAATAGACCACTCCTCAATTCATTGCTGTCAGTTAGCTTCTGACCCTGGTATAGTCCCATTGACCAAACTCCTGAAATAATACTGATAATGTTGGTCAGTGAGAAGCAAATTCCGGAAATAACCACTCCCCATCCTATCTCTGGGTTATAGAATTAACAAGTCAATGATAAAAAAGCTGGATAAAAGTGTTCTCTCTCTCTTAGCCCACTGCTAAATTCTCTTGCAATTTAGTCTTCTTGTAATGGCGTTATAATTACAATAAAACTTTGCCCCTTCACTAGGAAATTGGTTCAAGCCTGCAAATTCTTTTGAGTTACATCATGACACTTGATCATTGCACAAATTACAAATACGGAAATATGTCTAAAAGAATTGTGCATGTTTAACCTAAAAATAAAAGATATAACAACAATAATAATAATATATAATAAATAAACAAATAAATAACATTTATATAATACTTTAAGGTATAAAATGCTTGGCATATATTAACTCATCTGATCTTTAAAGCAATTCTTTGAGGCAGTTGTTATAATTTCCACTAATGAGAAAACTGAGGTAGAGAATGGTTAAGTGACTTGCTCACTGTTTCACAGCTACTAAGATTCTGAGGCAGGATTTAAACTCCGGTCTTCTTGAATAAAAGTTCAGCACTTTTTCTATTGCCTTACCTTTCCCAGGTCTCCTTTACCCAGCTTTTCTTGTGAATAGCAATAAATATTTGTAAAATTGCTTTCTGGGGTTAAAAATTTGGTCAGTGGCCAGAGAAGTAAAAGCTAAATGATTCTTACAAAAATTTGACTCATGATATTTTTATCATTAATATGATTTTTTTTTATAGTTAAGGCTGATATATACAATCCCTTAGAAATAAAGATGATTGTGTAATGAGACAGTATATTAAGATCCTTCTCCCTAATACTCTTCTCTCTGGCTCTTTGTGACATTGGTCTTTGCTGATTTTCCTTTTCCCTAATGAGTACTGCTTCTTCTGCTTCTTTTACCCTGACTCATCTGAATGTAGTAGGGGTCATTCCCTTTCCTCCCTAGCAGCCAGGGAACAGGATTAGATCCATTCTTCCTAGTATGGGAGATGCCATCTGGCTGCTCACTGAAAGGACTTGGTATTTTAGAATAACATGGCAAACTCTGTTTTTCATCATCTCCCACCCATGTAGAAATAGTATAGAAAAATGATAGTTATTTCTTTGTAGTTCGTTATACTCTTGCATTTAGTTTTCATCATCTTCCTTTTCAGTTCCTTTAGTGATGACACTGAAGACTCCATAGTGACCTCATCTGATTTTTGTTTTGCATTTGCCTGGATCTTGATTCAAGTATGTCCTGGGGGAGACCTCCTTCTCTCTTCCCTCACCCCAAATTTATTTTTCTTTACAAATGGCATTTAGATAGGCTATGATCTCTTGTTTAACCCCCTTCTTTCCAGTCACATAGGCACTCCCCTGGTGCAGGTATGCATTTTCCTCATGTCTGGGATATTTCAATAATCTTCTGCTTACTCTTTCTGAATCTCTATTCAACTGCCAAAGTGATCTTCCTATAGTCAAGTCTAAACATGTCACTCTACTCTTTATTCAGTAAATGGAAGTGGCTATTACCTCCCAACTGAAAAATAAAATCCTTTTATTATTATTATTTTAAAATTTATTATTATTAAAGCCTTTTATAGCCAGCTCTCTTCCTATCTTTCCAGTCTTCTCATACTTTCCTTCTTATATGTCTATGATCCAGGGGCTCTTTACTTCCTATTGCTTACACATAACACTTTATTTAGGGATTTGTGCCTTTTTTCATCATCTGTTCTCCATGTATTCTTGGGAGTAAAATGAGAAAATGTTCTTGCTCCCCTCTGCTTCCTGTCTTCCTTCAGGAAGGATGCTCATGCATCACCTAATGCAAGAGGCCAGACCGGGTACTTCTTACTACTAGGACTTTCCCTCTGAGATTATCTCTTATTCTTCTATCTTTTTTGTACCTAGTGATTTGCAGGTTTTTTCCTCCATTAGAATGGAAGCTCCTTGAGGGCAGAGATTGGGGAGGGGTAGGAGGGAAAGAAGAGAAGATTGCCTTTCTTTGCATCCCCAAGGGTTAGCATGATGGATGACACACAGTAAGCACTGAATAAATACTGATTGACACTGACATTTATGTGTCATCCTTACATTTATAAATTGCTTTACATGCACAATGTCATTTGATCCTCACAAAATGGAGCTGGCAATTCAGTTGTTTTTAATTATCCTGAATTTATAGATAAGGATATTGAAGGTCATAGAAGGAAAACAATTCATCCAACATTCACACAACTCACAAATGACAGAACTTTGATTCAAATCTAGAACTTCTGGCTTTTAAGTTCAATTCTTTTTCTGCTATGTGGCAATGCTTCCTACATGTCCATTCAAGACTGGAAACCAGGATAAACTTAGGATATAAAAAATGAACTGTCTGTAGAGTAGTAATCTACAGTTCATTGTCTAGAGGGCAGTGTCATAGGCTTCAGGGTCTCTATTTAAGGAAGATGCTCAACAGAGTCTTTTCCCTATTTCCCATTAGGTATGCTGCTTTTGGATTTCTTTGGATTTCTCTATTATTCTCCCTTTTCAGGTACTGTTGTGCCACAGTTCCCTTTTATGGTCTTACTTCAGTTTCCCTGAATTGTTCTGCCACAGTTCCTTGAATTGTTCTGCCTCAATCCTCCTTGCTGCATCACCACCCGTCCCTCCTAATCATTAAAATTTAGGGCTGGCTATTCTAAGTTTATAAATTGTAAAAGTTTAATCCAGATAAGGAGAAAGACCTTCTATCTTAGACATCATGACTCCAGACCTTTCCAATTTTCCATTTTTTCCAACTTTCCAACCAGAATATCTGGTGCCTCCCCCCATTCTGCCATTGTTGTTCTGAAACCTAAATTATCAAGAATTTATGGTCCTATCCCCCAAATCTATCAGAACCGGATTGATGGTCTCTTCTTGGAGATTCCCCAATCACCAGAGTTTGTACTCCATCCCCCCTGCCTTGTACACTACTCT